>NC_065578.1:157227994-157538947 GCF_024542745.1 Macaca thibetana thibetana
TGGAAAAAGATATTCCATGTAAATGGAAACCAAAAGCAAGCAGTAGCTATACTTAGATAAAACAAACTTTAAGTCAAAAACAGTAAAAAGGGCTGGGTGTGGTGGTTCACGCCTGTAATCCCAGCACCTTGGGAGGCCAAGGTGGGTGGATCACTTGAGGTCAGAAGTTCAAGACAAACCTGGCCAACATGGCAAAACCCCATCTCTACTAAAAACACACACAAAAGAATGTGCTGGGCATAATGGCAGGTGCTTGTAATCCCAGCTGCTTGGGAGATTGAGGCACTGGTATAAAAACAGACACACAGACCGATGGAACAGAATAGACAGTCCAGAAATAAATCCACACATTCACAGCCAACTGATTTTCAGTAAAAGCTTCAAGAGCATACACTGGGGGAAAGATACCCTCTTCAATAAATGGTACTGGGAAAATTGGATATTTGTATGCAGAAGAATGAAACTGGACCCCTTTCTCTCCCCATACACAAAAATCAACTGAAGATGGATTAAAACTGTAAACATAAGACCCAAAACTATAAAACCGCTAGGAAAAAACATAGAGAAAATATTTTAAGATATGAGTCTAGCAAAGATTTTATGGCTAAGACCTCAAAAGCACAGAAACTATAACAAAAATAGACAAATGGGACTATATTAAACTAAAAAGCTTCTGCACAGCAAAGGAAACAATCAACAGAGTGAAGAGACAACTTACTGAATGGGAGAAAATATTTGCAAACTATTTATCTGACAAGGGACTAATAGCCAGAATATACAGGAATGTCAAACAACTCAGCAATAATAAAAAAAAATAATAATAATCTCATTTAAAAGTGGGCAAACGACATGAATACATATTTCTCAAAAGAAGACATACAGGCTGGGCATGGTGGCTCACATCTGTAATCCTAGCATTTTGGGATGCCAAGGCAGGAGGATTACTTGAGGTCAGGAGTTCAAGACCAGTCTGAGAAATATAGCGAGACCCTGTCTCCACAAAAATTTAAAAAATTAGCCAGGCATGGTGGTGCACACCTGTAGTCCCAGCTACTCAGGAGGCTGAGACAGGAGGATCACTTGAGCCCAGGAGTTTGAGGTTACAGTGAGTTATGATCCTGCCACTGCATTCCAGCCTGGGTTCAGAAAGAGACTCTGTCTCAAAAAAAAAAAATTAAATTAAATTAAAAAATAAAAAGACATACAAATGGCCAGCAGGTATATGGGAAAATGCTCAACATCACTAAGCATCAGGGAAATGCAAATCAAAGCCACAATGAAATATCATCTTACCCCCATGAGAATAGCTATTAATAAAATTACAAAAAATAACTGATGCTGATGCGGATGTGGAGAAAAGGAAAATCTTATACACTGTTACTGGGAATGTAAATTAGTACAACCACTATGGAAAACAGTATCAGGATTTCTCACAAAACTAAAAGTAGAACTACCATATGATCTGGCAATCCCACTACAGGATATCTGTCCAAAGGAAAAGTCTCTATATCAAAGGAATGCCTGCACTTGCATGTTTATAGCAGTGCTATTCACAATAGCAAAGATATAGAATCAACATATATAGAATCAAAGATATAGAATCATCAACAATAGATGAATGAATATAGAAAATGTGATATACACATATGCATATATATGTATATTTATATATGTGTGTATATATGTATATACACACACATATATATGCATATACATGCATATATATCACATATACAATTCAAATGTGATTTGGCCATAAGAAAGAATGAAATTATGTCATTTGCAGCAACATGGATGGAACTAGAGGTCATCATGTTAAATGAAATAACTTAGGCACAGAAAGACAGATACCTCTTGTTCTCACTCATATATGGGAGTTTAAAAAATTGATCTCCTCAAGAGAGAGAAAAGAATGATAGATAACAAAGGCTAAGAAGAGTGTGTGGGTGGGAGGGAGGATAAAGAGAGATTTGTTAACTGGTACAAACATATAGTTAGATAGAACAAATAAGCCCCAGTATTCTCTTGCACAGTAGGGTGCCTATAGTTGGCAACAATGCACTATACATTTCAAAGTAGCTAGAAGAGAGGATTTGAAATGTTACCAATACATAGAAATGAGAAATACTCAAGATGATGAGTACCCCAAATACCCTGACTTGATCATTACACATTCTATGGATGTAAAAAATACATGTGCAGAACAAAGACCCACCTGCAACATTTGGTGGCAACCATAAGGAGATTCTCCAAAGCAGTGAGTAATATTGTACCACTTTCACTTGCTATTCTGTCCTATCCTTCCTTAGAATTGGAGGAAAATACTGGGCACCTGTCAGCCGGTTAAAAATGATTAGCATGGCCGCTGGACTTAAGACTCAAGTGTGAGGCTTCCTGGAAAAAGGCTTTCTAACAACCCCCAACCCTTCTGGGTTGGGAACATTGGTCTGCCTGGAAATAGCTTCCACTTTCACAATTTCCTGGGGGAAGCCAAGGGCCAACTAGAGGCTGAAAGCTGTCATACTGAACTGGCATTGGCCAGTTAAGATCATGGCACAGCCAGAAGTCTCTACTCAACAGTCGCCCATGTGTGCACCCCTACCTCTCCTTCTGACCCATACCTCCTGGGTCCTGACCATGACTTTCTTGAAAGTGTAGCCCCAAAATTCTCCTTACCTCTGAATCTACTTCCTCCAATCCCTGCCTCCTAGGTACTAATGCTTCAGACTTTCGTTTCCTCTCCAAGTATTAGAGCAAGTTGTATCTCCAAAGGGATCTAAGGAAGCTCTATGCTGTGTCCTTAAGCAACTAGGCTATGAACCCAGGGAGTCTTACCCCAATTTAGGCAAACAGCTCTCAACACGAGCAGTTATGTGGGACCCATTCCCCACCACCCTTGCCAGAGTCCCAAGTTTGTAAATGGCTAGTGTTTCATGTGTCCGTGTAAAGAGACCACCAAACAGGCTTTGTGTGAGCAACAAGGCTGTTTATTTCACCTGGGTGCAGGTGGGCTGAGTCCAAAAAAGGAGTCAGCAAAGGATGGTGGGATTATCACTAGTTCTTATAGGTTTGGGATAGGCATACAAAGTACCTTCTTAAGGGCAGGGAGAGAATATTACAAAGTATCTTCTTAAGGGCTGGGGAGAATATTACAAAGTACCTTCTTAAGGGTGGGGGAGAATATATCTTTTCAGTTAGGGTAGGGCAGGAACAAATCACAATGGTGGAATGTCATCAGTTAAGGCTATTTTCACTTCTTTTGTGGATCTTCAGTTGCTTCAGGCCGTCTAGATGTATACATGCAGGTCACAGGATATGATGGCTTAGCTTGGGCTCAGAGGCCTGACATTCCTGTCTTCATATATTAATAAGAAAAACAAAACAAAATAGTGGTGAAGTGTTGGGGCAGCAAAAATTTTTGGGGGTGGTATGAAGAGATAATGGGTGATGTTTCTCAGGGCTGCTTCAAGTGGGACTAGGAGCAGCATGGGAACCTAGAGTGGGAGAGATTAAACTGAAGAAAGATTTTGGGGTAAGGAGTGATATTGTGGGGTTGTTAGAAGGAGCATTTGTCACATAGAATTATTGGTGAGGGCCTGGATGTGGTTTTGTATGAATTGAGAAACTAAACAAAAGACACAAGGTCTGAATAAGAGAAGGAGAAAAACAGGTATTAAAGGACTAAGAATTGGGAGGAGCCAGAATATCCAATTAGAGAGTGCCCAAGGGGGTTCATAATTATTTGCTTGGTTGATGAGTTTTTGAGCTCTATCCTTGAGGTTTTTTTATGTTGTCATATACCAGGCCAGATGGATTTAGGTAAAAACAACACTCTTCATTTAAAAATATACAGAGTCCTCCTTTTTCAGCAGGGAGTAAATTGAGGCCTCAGCGATTATGGAGGAAAAAGAAATGCAAAGCCAGCGACTGTTTGTTAAAGAAGGATTAGAAATGGCTAGGAGAGGAGCAGTGTGAAGAAGAAGAGGCAAGAACGACCCTCAGACCGACCAAAGCCCGCGCGCGCTGCATCCTGCATCCAGCACCTACATCCCGCCGCCATCAGCCGCCATCACCACCATGCCCAAGAGAAAGGCTGAAGGGGATGCTAAAGGAGATAAAGCCAAGGTGAAGCATGAACCACAGAGAAGATCCACGAGGTTGTCTGCTAAACCTGCTCCTCCAAAGCCAGAGCCCAAGCCTAAAAAGGCCCCTGCAAAGAAGGGAGAGAAGGTACCCAAAGGGAAAAAGGGAAAAGCTGATGCTGGCAAGGAAGGGGATAACCCTGCAGAAAATGGAGATGCCAAAACAGACCAGGCACAGAAAGCTGAAGATGCTGGAGATGCCAAGTGAAGTGTGCATTTTTGATAACTGTGTACTTCCGGTGACTGTACAGTTTGAAATACTATTTTTTATCAAGTTTTATAAAAATGCAGAATTTTGTTTTACTTTTTTTTTTTTTGAGCTTAGCACACAGAACACTTCATTGTTGTTTTTGGGGGAAGGGGCATATGTCACTAATAGAATGTCTCCACAGCTGGATTGATGTGGAGAAAACACCTTTCCCTTCTAGTTTTGAGAGACTTCCTCTTGGTTCCCAGTAGGAGGGATTCCCTGAGTTTGACACACATGGCCACGTTGGCACAAAAGCCTTGTGGTATGGAAAAACAAATTTGTTTTTATGTCCTCTTCTCTCTTTCCATCTTTCAGCATAGACTTAACTCCCTAAAGCCCAGACATCTGTTGGGACCTGACCCCCAGTCATTGGTTACCAATGTGTCAGGCAATCTAGACTTTCCAGTGATGCCACTGAGATAACACCTGTCAAAACAGCAGTGGTTCCATTTCTAGATTGTGGATCTTCAGACACATTCCGCCATTTTCATTTCACTTTCTGAAAGTCAGGGTCGGCTTGTGAAAAGTTGTTAAACAACATGCTAAATATGAAATGTCAACCGTCACTCTAAACTTTCCCTGTTCAGAGCATCAGATGAAGACTTCATTGGGTTTTATAGTGGCTTTCTGATTTTTGGTAGTCCATTGAAGAAGGGAGTTTGAAAGTTGTTGTATACTGTTAACAATTTTCTGCCCATGTTCTGCCTGAAATATCATGATTGTTTATGGAAAGTATCTTTAATAAAGCTGGATACAGCTTGACTTGGAAAAAAAAAAAGAAATGTCTAGGAGAGAGTGAGTGAGATTGATAGTGTGGTGGAGATAGCTGGGGAGAGGTTGAGGGTGGCATAAGAACAGGAATGAGAGTAAGAGCGAGTATAACAGTAAAGAACAGGACTTCATCAGAGTGAAAGTGTTGGAGTGTGTCCTGTCAGCAAAGATCATCTATCCACTCCAAGAGGGAGTCAAGAGTGGAGGATTAGGGGATTGGGGATAGATATTCATGATGGAAAGGAAATTAGAGGTTTTAAGAGGCGGGCTAACAGCTTGTAACCTACATGGAAGAGGTTATGAAATGATGACAGAATAGAATGGGCCTGTGAGGCTGGAAGGAGATATTTTCCTTGGTCCAAGAACCGTTTGCCTTGTGTGGGAAGAGATTGATACGTGGAAACTTCAGTAGGAGAGTAAATAGGAATGACCAATTAGAAGGAGAAAAACTGGCCATGAGGGACGGAAGTTGGAATGCTAGCTGCTTCTTTAGCTACCTTATCAGCATAAGCATTGCCCTGAGCGATGGGATCTGATGTCTTTTGGTGGCCCTTGCAGTGCATGACTCCAGCTTCCTTTGGAAGTAAAGTGGCCTTGAGAAGAGTTTTTATTAAAGAGGCATTAATGATGAAGGACCCTTGAGTAGTGAGGAAAGCTCTTTCAGCCCATATAACAGCATGGATATGTAGGATAATACATGAATATGTAGCATATCCATGTAGGATATGGAAGGCGTACTTAGAGTCAGTATAAATATTGACACGTAATTGCTTTGCAAGAATGAGGGCTTGAGTTAAGGCAATGAGTTTGGCTTGCTGAGAGGTAGTGGAGAGGTGCAAAGTGGTAGCCTCAATGATAGATGTGGAAGATGCTATAGCATAGCCTGCCTTTTGCTGGTGAGTAGTGATTAGGCCTGGTGGAATGGCCATCAATAAACCAACCAAGTGTGATCAGGGTGAGGAACATGAAAGAAGGAAATACGGGGAAATGGAGTGAATGTCAGGTGGATCAGAGAGATATGTCATGGGGTTGGGGGCCAGCCTAAAACAGTAAGGTCAAGTTGTTTGGACAGAAAGGCTACAGGGCACAGTCCTGGCTCTTGTGTAAGAAATTTGACCGCAGAGCCCTGTGCTTTGGCTGTGTGTAATGAAAAGGGTTGGGATAAGTTAGGGAAAGCCAGCGTGGGGGCATCTTCTAGGGCTGTTTTTAAAGAACAGAAAGAAGAATGCTGAAGGATTTAGGATCTATGGGGTCAGCTAGATTTGCTTTTGTGAGTTGACATAATGGTTTAGTCAGGATGGTAAAACAAGGTATCCAAAGGCGGAAGTACCTAACCATGCCCAGGAAGGAAAAGAGTTGTTTTGTAGAAGGGCTGGGTGTTTGGGAGATTAGCCAGACACGATCAGCAGGGAGAGCACATGTGTTTTCAGGAATAATTATGCCAAGATAGGTAACAGACGACAAAGAAATCTGGGCTTGACTGAAGTAAGGGGGGAGGTCTGCAAAGCCTTGCAGCACTACAGCCCAGGTAATTTGCTGAGCCTAATGGGTATCAAGGTCAGTCCAAGTGAAAGCAAAGAGAGGTTGGGATGAAAGGTGCAAAGGAATAGAAAAGAAAGCATGTTTGAGATCCAGAACAGAATAATGGGTTATGGAGGGGTTGTGGAGAGAAGTATTGAAGATAGGAGAGTATATGGGTTTGGCACCACGGAGTGCTTAGGCAAGACAATTTGGTTGATAAGGCGCAGACCCTGAACTAACTTGTAAGTCTTGTCCGGTTTTTAGACAGGTAAAATGGGGGAATTGTAAGGAGAGTTTATAGGCTTTAAAAGGCCATGCTGTAACAGGCAAGTAATAACAGGCTTTAATCCTTTTAAAGCTTGCTGTGGGATGGGATATTGGCATTGAGCGGGGCAAGGGTGATTAGGTTTTAATGGGATGATAAGGGGTGCATCATCTGTCACCAAGGAGGAAGTAGCGGTATCCTATACTTGTGGATTAAGGTGGGGAGATACAAGGAGAGGATGAGAAGGAGGCTTTGAACTGGGGCAAAAGGCAGCAATGAGGTGTGACTATAACCCAGGAATAGTCAGGGAAGCAGATAATTTAGTTAAAATATCTCCACCTAATAAGGGAGCTGGGCAGGTGGGGATAACTAAAAAGGAGTGCATTAAAGAATGTTGTCCAAGTTGGCACCAGAGTTGGGGAGTTTTAAGAGGTTTAGAAGCCTGGCCGTCAATACCTACAACAGTTATGGAGGCAAGGGAAACAGCCCCTTGAAAAGAAGGTAATATGGAGTTGGTAGCCTCCATATTGATTAAGAAGGGGACGAACTTACCCTCCACTGTAAGAGTTACCCAAAGTGTCCGTGATGGTCCAGGAGGCTTCTGAGGGGAGCAGGCAGTGTCAGTCTTCAGCCACTAAGCCAAGAAGATCTGGGGAGTCAGTCAGAGAGCCTTGGGTCAGAGTTCCAGGGGCTCTGGGAGTGGCTGTCCAGGGAGTTAGACAGTCCGATTTCCAGTGGGGTCCCACACAGATGGGACCTGGCTTAGGAGGAATCCAGGGCTGCAGGCATTCCTTTGCCCAGTGGCCAGATTTCTGGCACTTGTAGCAAGCTCCTGGGGGAGGAGGTTCTGGAGGAACTGCTGGCAACTGTGGTTAAGGCGTTCGGAGTTCTTGTGTGCTGGAGATGTGGCTGGGATTTCTCTCACAGTGGAGGAAAGGAATTGTAACTCAGAAATACATTGATACTTGGCTGCCTCTACTCTATTATTGTACACCTTGAAGGCAAGGTTAATTAAGTCCTGTTGTGGGGTTTGAGGGCCAGAATCTAATTTTTGAAGCTTTTTCTAATGTTGGGAGCGAACTGGGTAATAAAATGTATATTAAGAATACGGCGGCCTTCTGGCCCCTCTGGGCCCAGGGCGGTAAAGCGTCTAAGGGTTGCTGCTAAGCAGGCCATGAACTGGGCTGGGTTTTTGTCTCTACCTTGGGTAGTTTCTTTAGGCTTGTCATAATTAACAGCTTTGTACGCTGCTTTTTTAAGCCCTTCAACTAGGCAGGAAATCATGTAATCTCACCTACCTATACCTGGGGAATCTGCCTGATAGTTCCATTGGGGATCCTCTCTAGGGACTGCTCTAATGTCTTCCTGGAGGTCTGGTTCATGGAGCCGGCAGTTGTCAGTGTGAGATTGGGCCAGAGAAAAAACTCTTTCCCGTTCATCTGGAGAGAAGGTAGAAGTTAGGATGACATTTAAGTCACTCCAGGTAAATTGTAGGACTGAGTTAGATATTGGAATTCCTGTATATATTTAGTGGGGTCTGATGAGAAAGAGCCTAAACACTGGCTGATTTGGGAAAGGTCTGATAGAGAAAAAGGCACATGTACCCTGACTATACCTTCAGCTCCAACCACCTCTCTAAGAGAAAATTGTTGGGCACGTAGGGGAGGGCTAGTCGCAGAATGAAACTGTAAGCCAGACCGGGTGTAAGGAGGGGAGGTGATAGAAGGATTATAGGGTGGGGGAGCAGAGGCTGAGGAAGAATTGGGACCTGGGTTGGCCTGGTGAGGAGAGGCCTGGGGAGAAGGGGAGAGGTCAGATGAGTTCATAGAAAAGAAGGAGTCAAAGAACTCAGAGCTTGGGGTGGAGACTGAAGGAACACAGGAGAGAAAGAAGAAAGATTTGGGATGAGTCGCATTGGGAGCAGAGACTAGGGAGGGACCAATGTGTAAAAGAATGCCTGGACGTCAGGCATCTCAGATCATTTGCCCATTTTTCAACAAAAACTATCTAGGTCTCGTAGGATGGAGAAATCAAAAGTGCTGTTTTCTGGCCATTTAGAACCATTGTCGAGTTTGTATTGGGGCCAAGCGGTGTTGAAGAAGAAAATAAGGTGTTTAGGTTTTAGGTCAGGTGTGAGTTGAAGAGGTTTTAAGTTTTTGAGAACACAGACTAAGGGAGAAGAGGGAGGAATGGAGGGTGGAAGGTTGCCCGTAGTGAAGCAGGAAAGTTTAAAGAGAAGTGTAGAGACACAGAAGGGGTGGGAGGTGCTTGCCCCCCAGGAAAGTGGAAAAGGGGTGTAGACACGGAGAGAAGGGGTGGGGTGAGCAGCCCTGGGCTGCAATGTGGATGAGCAGCCTAAGCAGGCATCCCCGCAATTGACTCGCCACCAAGGGAATGTGGGTGAATAACCAAGGCAGGCATCCTCGCGGAGATCAGACACCAATGCAATGTGGGTGAATAATCAGGCAGGCATCCCCACAATGATTAAACACCAAGGGAAGGCTGCCTTCCCGAGTCCATGACCAGCGCTGGAGTTTTGGGTCCACAGATAAAATGTGTCTCCTTTGTCTCTACCAGAAAATGAAAGGAATTGAAATTAAGAGAAGGGAGAGATTGAAGGGTGACACCAAGATTGAAAGGAGAAAGAGGTTGAGGGATAGTGAAAGATTGGAGAAGAGAGTAAAAAGAAGCCACTTACCGGATTTAAAATTGGTGAGATGTTCCTTGGGCTGGTTGGTCTGAGGACCCAAGGTCACAGGTGGATATCTTCACAGAGTGAGGGTGAGGACAGGGACTGGTCTCCCAAAGGAGTCCTGCTGACACAGGTCTTCAGCACCAAATGTCTCACGTGTCTGTGTGAAGAGACCACCAAACACTTTGTGTGAGCAACAAGACTGTTTATTTTACCTGGGTGCCGGTGGACTGAGTCCAAAAAAGGAGTCAGCAAAGGGTGGTGGGATTATCATTAGTTCTTACAGGTTTGGGATAGGCATACAAAGTGCCTTCTTAAGGGCATGGGGAGAATATTACAAAGTGCCTTTAAGGGCGGGGGAGAATATATCTTTTCAGTTAGGGTAGGGCAGGGACAAATCACAATGGTGGAATGTCATCAGTTAAGGCTATTTTCACTTCTTTTGTGGATCTTCAGTTGCTTCAGGCCATCTGGATGTATACATGCAGGTCACAGGGGATATGATGGCTTAGCTTGGGCTCCGAGGCCTGACAGCTAGGAGGATTGCTCTCCCATTGTGTAAGATGCTCTCCTCCCCCATTTCTACCCAGATTACCACCCCCCCCCCCACCCCCGCCCACCCCCCCGCAATACAATCTCCAAGCCTTGGCTCCTTGTCCAGGGCCTTAGAACTGTTGACACAGTACTTTAACAACTGGAACTGGGTCTATGACAACAGATCGGGATGAAAGCAAATTGAGTACCTAAAAGAGAGGCACATATTCCTATAGTGGCAAATGGGGGCAATAAGCGAACGTCCTTCTGTTGTGTTCCCAAAATCCATCTACCAAAAGAGAAAGAGAGAGAGGAAGAGACAGAGAGAAAAAGAGGGAGTCAAAGAGAGGAGTGAGAGACAGAGAGACAGAGGCAAAGAGGGAGTCAGAGAGAGAGAGAGAGAGACAGAAAGTCAAAGAGAGAGAGAAAGACAGAGATATACAAGTAGTTAAAGAAAAAACAGTGTACACTATTCCTTTAAAAGCCAAGGTAAATTTAAAACCTATAATTGATCATTGAAGGTCTTCTCTGGGACCCTATAACACTCCAATACCAACTTGTTGTCAGTGTAAGCAAGGGCGTAGCCTGAAAACACTGAGACCACTGACAACCCGTAGCATTCCTACCAAAAATCCTTTAACCCAGTAACCCACGGATGGCCCATATGCATTCAATCGGTAGCGGCTACTGCTTTGCTGACAGAAGAAAGTAGAAAAATAGCTTTTAGAGGAAACCTCACTGTGAGTACATCTCACCAGTTCAGAATTATCCTAAGTAAAAAAAGCAGAAAGGTAGCTTACTAACTCAAAAAACTTAAAGTATGGGGCCATTCTGTTAGAAAAAGATGACTTAACATTAACCACTGAAAATTTCCTTAACCCAGCAGATTTCCTAACAGGGGATTTAAATCTTAATTACCATACAAAGGTCTGACCAGACCTAGGAGAAACTCCCTTCAGGACAGGATGATAGATGATTCCTCCAGGGTGAGACTGAAACACACACATACACACACACACACACACACACACACACACACACACACACAATGGGTATTCAGTAATTGATAGGGAAACTCTTGTAGAAGCAGAGTTAGGAAAATTGCCTAATAATTGGTCTGCTCAAACGTGCAAGCTGTTTGAACTCAGCCAAGCCTTAAAATACTTACAGAATCAAAAAAACCTATCTCAATCCTGACTCAAAATGTTACCTCCACCTGCTCAGAAACAAATTTGCATAACAACTGTTGTTTATGGGACTGCCTCTTGATGAGGCAGCTGGGTTGTTAAGAAATAGGAACCCAGCCCAGCTCTAGAACTCACTCCTGAGCATAAAGGCAATGTTGGGCACGCTGGTAAAGGGCCACTAGAATCCAGCAGCCGTACCCCTTTCTTCGTGGTCAAGAAAGGCAGGAAAACAGGTGTTTTGACAGCTACATCAGTGAGCGTAGCTAATCCGATAAGCAGAGGTCCATGGGTGGTTTTGCACCTGGAAAGGAATAAGCATTAGGACCACAGAGGACGCTCTAGGACTAATGCTCATCGGAAAATGACTAGCGGTGCTGGCATCCCTATGTTCTTTTTTCAGATGGGAAACGTTCCCTACAGGGCAAAAATGTCCCTAAGATGTATTCTAGAGAATTCGGCCCAGTAAGAGTGTATGTACCTTTTTCCCTCTTAGACTTGAAGCAAATTAAAAGACCTAGGTAAATTCTCAGATAACCCTGATGGCTATACTGATGTTTTACAAGGGTTAGGACAATCCTTTGATCTGACATGGAGAGATATAATGTTACTGCTAGATCAGACACTAACCCCAAATGAGAGAAGTGCCACCATAACTGCAGCCCCAGAGTCTGGCAATCTCTGGTATCTCAGTCAGGTCAATAATAGGATGACAACAGAAGAAAGCGAACAATTCCCCACAGGCCAGCAGGCAGTTCCCAGTGTAGACCCTCATTGGGACGCAGAATCAGAACATGGAGATTGGTGCTGCAGACATTTGCTAACTTGTGTGCTAGGAGGACTAAGGAAAACTAGAAAGAAACCTATAGATTATTCAATGATGTCCACTATAACACAGGGAAAGGAAGAAAATCCTACTGCCTTTCTGGAGAGACTAAGGGAGGCATTGAGTAATCACACCCTCTGTCACCTGACTCTACTGAAGGCCAACTAATCTTAAAGGATAAGTTTATCACTCAGTCAGTTGCAGACATTAGAAAAAACTTCAAAAGTCTGCCTTAGGCCTGGAGCAAAACTTAAAAACCCTATTGAACTTGGCAACCTCTGTTTTTTATAACAGAGATCAGAAGGAGCAGGTGGAACGGGACAAACGGGAAAAAAAAAATAAAGCCACCGCTTTAGTCAGGGCCCTCAGGCAAGCTGACTTTGGAGGCTCTGAAAAAGGGAAAGGCTGGGCAAATTGAATGCCTAATAGGGCTTGCTTCCCGAGTGGTCTACAAGGACACTTTTAAAAACATTGTCCAAATGGAAATAAGCCACCCCTCATCCATGCCCCTTATGTCAAGGGACTCACTGGAAGACCCACTGCCCCAGGGGATCAAGGTCCTCTGAGTCAGAATCCACTAACTAGCTGATCCAGCAGCAGGACCAAGGGTGCCCAGGACAAATGCCAGCCCATGCAATCACCCTCACGGAGCGCCGGGTATGCTTGACCATTGAGGGCCAAGGGGTTAACTGTCTCTTGGACACTGGTGCAGCCTTCTCAGTCTTACTCTCCTGTCCCAGACAACTGTCCTCTAGATCTGTCACTGTCTGAGGGGTCCTAGGACAGGCAGTCACTAAATACCTCTCCAAGACACTAAGTCATGACTGGGGAACTTTACTCTTTTCTTATGCCTTTCTAATTTTGCCTGAAAGCCCCACTCCTTTGTTAGGGGAGACATCCTAGCAAAAGCAGCAGCCATTATACACTAGAATTAGAAGGAAAAAGGGTAAATATATATACAGAGTCTAAATATACTTACCTAGTCCTCCATGCCCATGCAGAAATGTGGAGAGAAAGGGAATTCCTAACTTCCGAGTGAACGCCTATCAAACATCAGGAAGCCATTAGGAGATTATTATTGGCTGTACAGAAACCTAAAGAGGTGGCAGTTTTACACTGCCGGGGTCATCAGAAAGGAAAGGAAAGGGAAATAAAAGAGAACCGCCAAGCTGATATTGAAGCCAAAAGAGCCACAAGGCAGGATCCTCCATTAGAAATGCTTATAGAAGGACCCCTAGTGTGGGGTAACCCCCTCCGGGAAACCAAGCCCCAGTACTCAGAAGAAGAAATAGAATGGGGAACCCCACAAGAACATAGTTTCCTCCCCTCAGGATGGCTAGCCACTGAAGAAGGAAAAATACTTTTGCCTGCAGCTAACCAAGGGAAATTGCTTAAAACGCTTCACCAGACCTTTCACTTAGGCATTGATAGCACCCATCAGATGGCCAAATCATTATTTACTGTACCAGGCCTTTTCAAAACTATCAAGCAGATAGTCAGGGCCTATGAAGTGTGCCAAAGAAATAATCCCCTGCTTTTATTGCCAAGCTCCTTCAGGAGAACAAAGAACAGGCCATTACCTAGGAGAAGATTGGCAACTAGATTTTACCCACATGCCCAAATCTCAGGGATTTCAGTATCTACTAGTCTGGGTAGACATTTTCACTGGTTGGTTGGAGGCTTTTCCTTGTAGAACAGAAAAGGCCCAAGAGATAATAAAGGCACTAATTCATGAAATAATTCCCAGATTCAGACTTCCCCAAGGCTTACAGAGTGACAATGGCCCCGCTTTCAAGGCTGCAGTAACCCAGGGAGTATCCTAGGCATTAGGCATACAACATCACTTACACTGCACCTGGAGGCCACGATCCTGAGGAAAAGCCGAGAAAATGAATGAAACACTCAAATGACATCTAAAAAAGCTAATCCAAGAAACCCACCTTGCATGGCCTGCTCTGTTGCCTATAGCCTTACTAAGAATCTGAAACTCTCCTCAGAAAGCAGGACTTAGCCCATACGAGATGCTGTAGGGACAGCCCTTCCTAACCAATGACCTTGTGCTTGACCGAGAGATGGCCAACTTATTTGCAGACATCACCTCCTTAGCCAAATATCAACAAGCTCTTAAAACATTACAGGGAACCTGTCCCCAAGAGGAGGGAAAGGAATTATTCCACCCTGGTTACATGGTATTAGTCAAGTCCCTTCCCTCTAATTCCCCATCCCTAGACACATCCTGGGATAACCCTACAAAGTCATTTTATCTACCCCAACCATGGTTAAAATGTCTGGAGTGGAGTCTTGGATACATCACACTCGAGTCAAACACTGGATACTGCCAAAGGAATCCAAAAATCCAGGAGACAACACTAGCTATTCCTGTGAACCTCTAGAGGATCTGCACCTGCTCTTCAAGCAACGACCGTGAGGAAAGTAACTAGAATCGTAGATTCCCATGGCCCTCCCTTGTCATATTTTTCTTTTTACTGTTCTCTTACCCCCTTTCACACTCTCTGCACCTCCTCTATGCCGCTGTACTACCAGTACCTCCCCTTACCAAGAACTTCTATGGAGAATGCGGCTTCCCTGAAATATTGATGCCCCATTGTATAGGAGTTTTTCTAAAGGAAACCCTACTTTCACCACCCACACCCATATGCCCCTGTACTTCAGGCCATACATTTCAATCCCTGTATCTTTAACCTCCTTGTTAAGTTTGTCTCTTCCAGAATTGAAGCTGTAAAACTACAAATGGTTCTTCAAATGGAGCCTCAGATGCAGTCCATGACTAAGATCTACTGCGGACCCCTGGACCAGCCTGCTAGCCCATGCTCCGACGTTGATGACATTGAAGGCACCCCTCCTGAGGAACTCTCAACTGCATGACTGCTACTATGCCCCAATTCAGCAGGAAGTAGTTAGAGCAGTCGTCAGCCAACCTCCCCAACAGCACTTGGGTTTTCCTGTTGAGAGGGGGGACTGAAAGACAGGACTAGCTGGACTTCCTAGACCAACTAAGAATTCCTAAGTCTAGCTGGAGAAGATAATTGCACCCACCTTTAAACACAGGGCATGTAACTCTGCTTACACCCAACCAGTCAGGTAGTAAAGAGGGCTCCTAAAATACAAATTAGACTAAAAGCAGGAGGTAAAGAAATAGTCAAATGATCTATCATCTGAGAGCACAGGGGGGGGGACAATGATTAGGATATAAACCCCAAGCATTCAAGCTGGGAGTGGGCAACCCTCTTTGGGTCCCCTCCCTTTGTATGGGAGCTCTGTTTTCACTCTAATATGTCTTGCAACTGCAAAATAAAAAGATAAATAAAAAATGTGCACCAAAAATATGTAAAATATTTTGTATCAATAAAAAACAAAATAAAATAAAAACTTTTGAAAAGCAAGATTATGGCTAGATAAGAGGGAAAAGTACTAGTATTTGATACCAAGGATCCCCAGCCCCTGGGCCACAGGCTGGTACTGGTATGTGGCCTGTTAGGAACCAGACCACACAGCAGGAGGTGAGCAGCAGACGAGAGAGCAGCACCCTGTCAGATCAGCGGGGTCATGAGATTCTTATAGGAGTGCGAACCCTATAGTGAACTGTGCATGCAAGGGATCTAGGTTGCATGCTGCTTGTAAGAATCTAACTGATGATCCAAGGTGGAACAGTTTCATCCTGAAACCATTCCCCCTCCCCCACCCATGTTTGTCTTCCACCAAACTAGTCCCTGATGCCAACAAGGTTGGAGACCACTGTTCTATACCACTGTAGGAAGACTATAGTTAACAATAACGCACTATATGGTTTCAAGTAGCTAAAAGGAGGATATTGAATGTTCCCAACACAAAGAAATGACAAATGTTTGAGATTATGGATATGCTAATATCCCTGATCTGATCACTATACATTATATGTATCAAAACTTCACTATGTGGCCGGGCACAGTGGCTCACACCTATAATTCCAGCACTTTGGGAGGCTAAGGCAGGCGGATCTCTTGAGGTCAGGAGTTCAAGGCCAGCCTGGGCAACGTTGTGGAAATCTCTACTGAAAATACAAAAGTTAGCCATGTGTGGTGGTATGTGCCTGTAGTCCCAGCCACTTGGGAGAATGAGGCAGGAGAATCACTTGAACCTGGGAGGCAGAGGTTGCAGTGAGCTGAGATTGTGCCACTGCACTCCAGCCTGGGTGACAGAGGGAGACTCTGTCTCAAAAAAAAAAAAAAAAAAAAAAAAAGAATAACGGTCTCCAACTCCATCCAGGTTGCTGCTAATGCCATTATTTTGTTCCTTTTTATGCCTAAGTAGTATTCCATGGTATATATATACCACATTTTCTTTATCCACTCATTGCTTGATGGGCATTTAGATTGGTTCCATATTTTTGCAATTGTGAATTGTACCACTATAAACATACATGTGCAGATGTCTTTTTCATATAATGACTTATTTTCCTTTGGGTAGATACCCAGGAGTGGGATTGCTGGATCAAATGGTAGATCTAGATCTACTTTTCATTCTTTTTTTTTTTTTTTTTTTTTTTGAGATGGAGTCTTGCTCTGTCGCCCAGGCTGGAGTGTAGTGGCCGGATCTCAGCTCACTGCAAGCTCCGCCTCCCAGGTTCACGCCATTCTCCTGCCTCAGCCTCCCGAGTAGCTGGGACTACAGGCGCCCACCACCTCGCCTGGCTAGTTTTTTGTATTTTTTAGTAGAGACGGGGTTTCACCATGTTAGCCAGGATGGTCTCGATCTCCTGACCTCGTGATCCACCTGTCTCGGCCTCCCAAAGTGCTGGGATTACAGGCTTGAGCCACCGTGCCCGGCCTACTTTTCATTCTTTAAGGAATCTCCATACTGATTTCCATAGTGGTTGTACTAGTTTACATTCCTACCAGCCATATAAAAGTGTTCCCTTTTCACCACATCTATGCCAACATCTGTTTATTTTTTTAAATTATGACCATTCTTGCAAAAGTAAAATGGTATCTCCTTGTGGTTTAGATTTACATTTCCCTAATAATTAGTGATGTTGAGCATTTTTTCATATGTTTGTTGGCCATTTGTGTATCTTCTTATGAATTGTCTATTCATGTCCTTTACCCACTTGTTAATGAAATTATGTGATTGTTTTCCTTGCTGATTTACAGAACAAACACAAAACAAGTGTTTTTTCTTGCTAATTTGTTTGAGTTCCTTGTAGATTCTGGATATTAGTCCATTGTCAGAAGAACAGTTTGCAAATATTTTCTCCCACTTTGTGGGTTGTCTGTTTGCTCTGCTGATTATTTCTTTTGCCTTGCGGAAGCTTTTTAGTTTAATTAGGTCCCATCTATTTATCTTCATTTTTATTGCATTCGCTTTTGGGTTCTTGGTCATGAACTCTTTGCCTAAACCAATGTCTAGAAGAGTTTTTCCATTGTTATTTTCTAGAATTGTTATGTTTTCAGGTCTTAGAGTTAAGACTTTGACCCATTTTGAGTTGATTTTTGTATAAAGTGAGAGATTAGGATCCAGCTTCATTTTTCTACATGTGGCTGGCCAATTATCCCTGCACCATTTGTGGAATGGGGTGTCCTTTCCCCACTTTGTTTTTGTTTGCTTTGTCAGAGATCAGTTGGCTGTAAATATTTGGCTTTGTTTCTGGGTTCTCTATTCTGTTCTACTGGGACAGAACACACACCTATTTTAATACAGTGCCATGCTTTTTTGGTAACTATAGTTGGGCGCTTGTCTCCCTTTTCATTTTTGCAAAACCACCACAGCTATCATTGCTTGTCCTCGGTGGCAGCTTTCTCTCCAGAGGTGGATTCCACATCTACAGACTATATAAAGACAAACAACATAGATTAAAAGCACAATCATTGAAATCACAGAGCCTCCCAGTGTCTTGATCCATTTAAGCGGGTTAATAGCTGCTAATCCATCTGCAGCTCCTTCAAGCAGTTCAGTTCCTGGTGTTAGTGTCAGATGTGCCTGAGAGGCTTGAAATATTTGCTCCTTTGGTTTTGTAATATCCAAAGATAAATTTCTAGTATGATCTTTTAAATGTTTCTTAACTTCTTCCCACTCATGCTCTGTTTCATTATACAGATGAGGAGTAAAGCAAAAATCAGAGGTATTCCAATCACATTGTAACTGCATTTTATATTCTAAACTAACTACACTGTCTCCTAGCCACATTAAAGTTTGTTGGAGATCATTAATTTGATCAGCTAGTTTCTGATCTATATTACTTTGGTAATTCCACAGCAGAGTAAAATTTTTCTGCCAATTATTTACATAGCAATCAATCCCATAATAATGAAAATTAAAGTAGCAATGAAATGCTGAGAGCACCTCAAAATCTTTTGAAGAATTTCAGTAATAATATGCACAGAAGGAGAGGCTTCCCAGGGATGGGAAAACTTCACAGGTATCCATACTCCTTCTCGGGCTCTTACCACTAAAATAGAATGATCAGTGTTATACGTGGAAGAATTCACACAAGAAAACAATCTACATTATTGACAAGTCACATGATGATTAAGGAGATCAAGTTTTAAATCCCCCACTACAAACAGGAAAGGTGGATGGACACAACTCTGTATCCAGACTGAATCATTGTGAGCCAATTCTAACATGTAATTAGGACTATATTGGGTTGGTTTAGTATATTTCCCTTTCCAAATCTTTATCTTTTTTTAGTGCCGTTAATATTTTCCGTAACTCCTCATGTTCTGCTCCTACAGCAGGCCATATCATTTGGGGCTGAGGGACCACTATACCACCATATGCCCAAATAATAGGATCTCTTGCTATACTTCTTATAGTGTCCACCATCTGATTATTTTGTTTAGATGCAGGGTGACCATTACTTACAGATTGAGAGGTGAGCCCCATAAATGCCCCTTTAGGGGACCAATCAATAATGACGCCATATGAATCATTATGCAACACCTTTGCTTTCCATGTGATACAGTCTTCCAAAGCAAATGCCTTCATTTTTTCTGACCATGTCCAATCCACTTTACAGATAGGTTTTTGAGGGCGGTAACTTCAGTTACAGAAGCATAATCATTGTGATAAATACTAAGACCAGAAAGCATATGCAATTGTGCTATGGAGATGTTACATTCAGGCATTATTGCCAGCAAAGATTGATGACTAGGAGGTGAACACCCATTGGCTTTTCCCAAGCAAATAGGTAAATGCTCAAATCCCAATGAGATATTCATAATTGTTCCTTCCTCTTGGGGGTGAGATGGGCCTCTATCAACAGTAGAACCAGGCGTCCAAAAACTATCATTAGTGTATACCTCCATTGGGGGGGTCTAACCATGTTACTGGCCATAGAAGTAGTGGAAAGGAATATATGCCCAATAAGTATAATTTTTTTTTGTTTCAGCTGTTACTGGGGGAATACTTGCGGCAATGGTGAGCACAGCCATCAAAGCGACCATTAAATTACTAGTTGTCTTTGGTTTGTTTTGTGCCATCAAGTTGCCCTCTGCCATCTGTGCCAGTTTTTTTATTTGCACCCATGTTGGAGGATCTGCTTGACGAGTATACTTGGTCATCTCCTTTGTCTCTGAGATGTTCATTTGTGCCATCACTCATATCAGGAGCTCTGGCTCTTCCCAGAGTCCTCTCTTCCTGGTGTGGCTCATGGTGGATCTTCAGATGTTTGGTGGGCACCCACACAGGTGCCTGATTGTTATCTGGAGAGACGCAAGCAAATCCTCTTCCCCATATAATTATCTGCCCTTTGATTAAGTTTAGTTAAAGGGCCAGGGAGGTTAGTATGTGCTCTCATATGAGTGTTATAGAAAGGGGAATGCCTTTGTTGTACTGCTTGCTGTAAAGAATGAAATAAAACATTAAGTTGGTCATTAGTCACATTTTGAATTAAGGCACATTCAATATTTTGTGTGGCTTGCACTACATAGGCTGAATCAGAAACAATGTTTACTGGCTGTTTAAAAGTTTTTAACACTGTTATCACAGTCATAAGTTCAGCCCTTTGAGCAGAAGCAAAGTCAGTTTGAAAAACTTGTTGTTGAGGTCCCACAAATGAGGCCTTTCCATTACTAGATCCATCAGTAAAAACAGTGATGGCCCCTTCAATAGGGGTTTTTTGAGTAATGGAAGGCAATATCCATGATGTTAATTTAAGAAATTGGAATATTTTGGATTTAGGATAATGATTATCAAGACCAAAATAAAATCTGCCACATTAATTTGCCATTCCTGGGAATTAATACAAGCCTGCTGAATTTGTTGTTTGTTTAATGGAACTATAATTTGATTTGGATTATATCCCATTAACTTTGTTGTGCACAGCCTTGCTTGTCCTACTAGTACAGCGATTTGATTTAAGTACAGAGTGAGTATTTTCGTTGTATTGTGAGGTAGAAAAAGCCACTCAACCAAATCATCTTGTTGAACAATAACACCTGTTGGTGAATGTTTAGTAGGAAAAACTAAAAACAGTTATGGCTGCATAGGGTTAATTCGAGTCACTTGTGCCTGTTGAATTTTTTCTTCAACTAATTGAAGTGCCTCTAACGCCTCTTTGGACAGGGAGTGTTTACTGTTAAGATCAGAATCAACTCATAAGGTAGAAAAGAGGTGAGACATAGCATAAGTAGGAATGCCTAAAGTGGGATGAATCCAATTAATGTCTCTTAATAATTTTTGAAAATCATTTAGAGTTTTTAAATTATCTCTTCTAATTTGAACTTTTTGAGGCTTAATAGTACTTTGTTCTACTTTCATTCCTAAATATTGAAAGAGAGTAGAAGTTTGGATTTTATCAGGGGCTATGATTAACCCTGTTGCAGTCACAGCCTTTTCTAACTGTTTGTAGCATAGCATTAACTCCTTTCTAGTTTCAGCTGCACATAAAATATTATCCATGTAATGTATGATATAACATTCTTTAAATTGTTCTCTAACTAGCTTAATAGCTTTTCCAACATAAGTTTGACAAATAGTTGGGCTATTTAACATGTCTTGTGGTAGTACTTTCCAATGGTATCTGTCCGCTTGTTCTTTGTTCTTTATAGCAGGAACAGTAAAAGCAAATTTTTCATAATCTTGGGCAGCTAAAGGAATGGTAAAGAAGCAATCTTTTAAATCTATCACTATCGGAGGTCAGTATTTTGGGATCATTGTTGGAGAAGGCAGCCCTGGTTGCAATGTGCCCATGGGTTGAATTACAGCATTAACAGCCCTCAAATCTGTTAACATTCTCCATTTCCTTGATTTTTTCTTAATAACAAACACAGGAGAATTCCAAGGGGAGAAAGTAGGCTCTGTATGTCCCTTTTGTACCTGTTCCTGTATCAATTCTTTTAAAACCTCCAGTTTTCCCTGTTTCAGTGGCCATTGCTCCACCCAAACTCGTTTGTCAGTTAACCAAACAAGAGGAATGGGAGCCAAAGGCTCAGCAATGGCCACTCTGAAAAATGATACCCTAGTCCAGTTCTATCTGTTTGCCCTTTTAGTTCTAAATGTTCTGGTTGGCCATTTTCATTTTTTCCCAGTCCTTTCCCTGGGAGATATCCATTTTTATCATCATTTGTTTACTCTTATTATTATACTGATCCATAGGAATACATATTTCAGCACCCCATTGTTGTAATAAGTCTCTACCCCATAGATTGACAGGAATAGGTGTAATAATAGGTTGAATTATCCCTTCTTGGCCATCCAGCCCCTGGCATGGCAAAATTAAAGAACTTCAAAAATTTTCTGAGGTAGCCCCTACTCCAACAATACCAGTGGATGCCTTTTGTTTTGGCCAATGCTGGGGCCATTGATTTAAACCAATAATAGAAACATCAGCTCCAGTATGTACTAGCCCCTCAAAATCTTTTCCTTGAATGGTTACTGTACAAATAGGTCTTTTGTCTGACACTTGATTATCCCAATATATAGCTTTTCCTGCTAGGTTACTACTACCAAAACCTCCTGTTCCTTTTACTGTACTACTTCCTAGCTTTGTATAAGGTAACAGTAAAAATTGAGCAATTCTTTCTCCTGGGGAAGCAGACCATGGAATTGAGGAACTAATAACTAATTGAATCTCTCCAGTATAATCAGAATCAATTCTTCTTGTATGTACAGTGACACTTCTTAAATTTAAACTAGACCTTCCAAGCAATAGACCAACTGTTCCTGAGGGTAAAGGGCCCCTAACTCCCCTGGGGACCTTCTTTGGTGGCTCCCCAGGAAGTAAGAAAATGGGAACTGTTCTACAAAGATCTACGCAGCACTGCCTGCTGTGGCGGGATACAATTGTTGTACTTTTGTAAGGGCACTGGCTGTGCTGGATATGCCTTGGTTTGTTGAGGGGCCCAAGGTGGGTCCCTCTTCCCATTTCCTGAAAGAGGTTGCCCATCTTTGCTAAATTTAGAATGACATTGATTTGCCCAGTGATTGCCTTTCTTACCCCAGGGCATACACCAGGACTATTCTATTGATTGATGGTAACAGTTTTTGCCTTTTGATTTCCTTTTCTACATTCCTTTTTTGTGTGTCCAAATTGCCCACAATTAAAACAAGAGCCTGAGAAATGGGGCATATTTTTTCCCACCTTTAATCCAGCCATAGTTTGAGCTAAAAGAGTAGTAGCCTTATGTAAATTACCCCAGTGCCATCACAAGCCTTAATATATTCAGTCAAATGAGCCTTCCCTCGCATAGGTCTAATAGCAGCTTCACTCTATAATAACTCTGCGTTAGCATTATCATATGCAAGAAGTTGTATTACCATGTCTTGAGCTGTTTTATCAGTTACAGCTTTACGCATAGCCTCTTGGAGCTGAGCAATAAAGTCAGTATGTGGTTCTTTAGGTCCTTGTTGGACAGAACTGAAAGAAGGACATATTTCTCCTGTAACATTTATTTTTTCCCATGCCCGTAAACACACGGTGCATAACTGAACAATAGCAACATCCTCCATTACTGCTTAAGTGTCTAATCAGCCCCAGTTAGGGCCCAACCCCATTAACCGTTCAAAGGAAACAGGCACAGGTGGCTGTGTTTGTGTGTTTTCTCTTGCCTGAGTTTGAGCTTCATCAACCCACCAGGTTTTAAACTGCAAGTGCTGAGATGGAGGGAGAAGAGACTTTGTTAAAGTACCCAGTCATATGGTATTAATCTATTATCAAGAGTCACATTTTTTAGTAAAGTTTGTACAAAAGGAGAATTCGGCCCATATTGACTAATGGCTTGCTTTAATTCCTTTAACGACTTAAAAGGAAAGTTGGGCCCAATTAGCTACATTCTGTCCTCCTTGCTGGATTATAGTAATGGGAAATTGCCATGCTTCTAGGTCTCTTTCAGCTCTAACCTTCTAAATATAATTTTGTGTAGCATCACCACTTCCTCCAGGTTTTAATGTTGCAGCTACCAGAGTAGTAAGTTTTGCAGCTAATTCATCTTCTCGCCCATTAGAGGGAGAGGAAGAAGATGGCCATTCACTTAATTCAGCAGGTGGAACCAACGGGCTACTAAAATATATCTGTTTTAGTTTCCCTTTCTTTTCTTTAATTTCCTCTGGTCACTGTTCCTCACATTCAGAATCTGAAGTTAATTTTTTACACTTGTCTGCCTCTTCCTCATCTGAATCTGCCTCGTCATCTGTTTGAAATGGCTCAAGACCTGCCTTTATCAACAACAACACTGACCAAACAGAAACTGGAATTTTGGCTCCTTCTTTATGCACCTATTTTAGACCTCTGCCAATTCTTTCCTATTCATCTAACTCCATTGTCCCTTGTTCTGAGAACCATGGGCAAAACTGCTACACTGTATTAAAGAGTGTTAATAAATTCTGAGTACTAACTTTCACACCCCCTCTCAGTAATAAATGCCTTAGAAAGTTTAAATAAGCAGAATGTTTACTTTCTTTTTGTCCCATTGTTACCCTTGTTCTTCAGAGTGCCCAGCTTACCCACCAAGCTTCTTTCAGTCATCCTTGGGTGTCCTTTGTTGATGTGTCCTCCACTTCCACACACTCTAGCATTCCTTTACCGGGGTCTTCGTAGCCCCATGTTGGGTGCCAGAAATGTTGGGGTGATCAGGCCCAACACCAGGCTGTGGGGACTACAAAGTCCAGCGGGGTCAAAGGAATGAGAAAAGACAAGTTAAAAGTGCATAAAGTGGGTCCAGATGGCCAATGCTAGATTGGAGGCTGTCAAGGCCCCAAGCTCTGGGAGCCCACACTATTTATTGGTGACCAAGAAAAGAAGCAGGTGGTGAGGACGTGCAGATGTGGGAGTAAACAGGTGAGGGCATGAGGACATGGGGGTAGAAAGGTAGTGGTGCATTAAGCATAGCTGTGATGGTTTAGCATTTTCTTTGACGCATATAGAATATGCTCTGCTGCTAGAGATAATGGAGGACATGTTTACGAGTAAGAAGCAAGTCTGTGCACATTCCAGAGGCTACAAGGGGGTTTATGCCCTGAGCCCCAGATTCCATACAAGCTACAAGGGGTTTTATGCCCTGGGCTTAGAGTTTGGCATGTCAGGGCAGCCTTCCACTCTTTGGCATAGAGCTTGCTGTTCCAAAGGCCACGAGGGGTTTTAGACCCCGGACCCCGGACATCTTCCAAGACTCTTTCACGTTATGACAGACAAGTTAGTCCTGCTTCAGTCTGGTAATGTGATGCTTCCAGATTTCTTCTTTTCATTTAGTCTTGCTTTGGCTATGCAGGCTCATTTTTGGTTCCACATGAATTTTAATATTTGTTTTAGTTCTGTGAAGAATGATGATGGTATTTTGATGGGAATTGCATTGAATTTGTAGATTGCTTTTGGTAGTATGCTCATTTTCATAATATTGTTTCTACCCATTTGTGAGCATAGGATATGTTTCCATTTGTTTGTGTCATCTATGATTTCTTTCAGGAGTTTTTTTGTAGTTTTCATTGTAGAGATCTTCCACCTCCTTGGTTAGGTATATTCCTAAGTATTTAATTTTGTTGCAGCTGCTGTAAAAGGAGTTGAGTTCTTTATTTGATTATTAGTTTGGTTGTTGGTGTTGTCTAGCAGTACTGCTGATTTGTATACATTGATTTTGTATCCTGAAACTTTACTGAATTCGTTTATCACATCTAGGAGCTTTATGGATGGGTCTTTAGGGTTTTCTAGGTATACAATTAAGTCATCATATCATGTCATTATATCAGTGAATAGTGACAATTTGACTTTCTATTTTGCAATTTGGATGTCTTTTATTTCTTTCTCTAGTCTGATTACTCTGGCTAGGACTTCCAGTACAATATTGAATAGCATTGGTGAAAGTAGGCATCCTTTTCTTGTTCCAGTTCTCACAGGGAATGCTTTCCACTTTTCCCCATTCGCTGTAACATCAGCTGTGGGTTTTTCATAGATGGCTTTTATTGCCTTGAGTCATGTCCCTTCTACGCTGACTTTGCTGATGGTTTTCAACATAAAGTGATGCTGGATTTTGTCAAATGCTTTTTCTGCATCCATTGAGATGATTACATAATTTTTGTTCTTAATTCTCTTATGTGATGTATTATATTTATTGACTTGTGTATGTTAAACCATCCCTGCATTTCTGGCATGAAACCCACTTGATCATGGTGTATTACCTTTTTGATATGTTGTTGGATTCAGTTAGCTAGTATTTTATTGAGGATTTTCACATCTATGTTCATCAGGGATATTGGTCTGTAGTTTTCTTTTTTTGTTATGTCCTTTTCTTGTTTTGGTATTAGGGTGATACTGACTTCGTAGAATGATTTAGGGAGGACTCCATCTTTCTCTATCTTATGGAATAGTTTCAGTAAGATTGGTACCAATTCTTCTTTGAATGCCTGATAGAATGCAGTTGTGAATCCATCTGATCCTGGGCTTTGTTTTGTTGGCAAATTTTTAATTACCATTTCAATCTCACTACTTGTTATTGGTCTGTTCAGAGTTTCTATTTATTCCCAGTTTAACCTAGGAGTGTTGTATATTCCCAGGAATTTATCCATCTCTTCTAGATTTTCTAGTTCGTGTGCATAAAGGTGTTCATAGTAGCCTTGAATGATCTTTTGTGTTTCTATGGTATCAGTTGTAATATCTTCTGTTTCGTTTCTAATTGAGCTTATGTGGATCTTCTCTCTGTTCTTGGTTAATCTCACTAATGGTCTATCAATTTTGTTTATCTTTTCAAAGAACCATCTTTTTGTTTCATTTATCTTTTGTACCTTTTTTGTTTGTTTGTTTCAATTTCATTTAGTTCTGCTCTGACTTTTGCTATTTCTTATCTTCTGCTGGGTTTGGGTTTGGTTTGTTCTTGTTTCTCTAGTTCCTTGAAGTGTGATCTTAGGTTGTCTATTTGTGTTCTTTCACATTTTTGATGTAGGCATTTAATGCTATGAACTTTCCTCTTAGCATCGCTTTTGCTGTATCCAAGAGGTTTTAACATGTTCTGTCACTATTATCATTCAGTTCAAAGAATTTTTTAATTTCCATTTTTATTTCATTGTTGATCCAAAGATCATTCAGGAGCAGATTATTTAATTTCCACTTATTTGTATAGTTTTGGGGGTTCCTTTTAGAGCTAATTTCCAATTTTATTCCACTGTAGCCTGAGAGAGTATTTGATATAATTTTGATTTTCTTAAATTTATTGAGATTTGTTTTGTGGCCGATCAAATGGTCTATCTTGGAGAATGTTCCATGTGCTGATGAAAAAAAAATGTATATTCTGAATTGTTAGGTAGAATGGTCTGTAAATACCAGTTAAGTACATTTATTCTAGGGTATAGTTTAAGTTCATTGCACTCCAGCATGGGTGAAAAGAGCAAAAATCCATCTCAAAAAAAAAGGACTCACTATTAAGATGGTCAATATCTCAAGCTCAGGCTTGGTCAGACCTATATCATGCTATCACAAGTACATGTTAAAGGGCTATGCAGATGAGGTATGCATTAAATTTTGACCATAGGAGGCCTCATTAACCAAATTATATTAAATGATTATGTTAAATTAGTAGGCCCCATTAACCAAATTATATTTAAATATTATATTAAAAATCCAGAGACATTTTTCTTTTTAAAAAGCTACACATCTAGTGTATGTGTTATGTGAACATAAAGATTATTCTGTTTAGCACAAGGTCGTACTTCTGTGTGCAGGTGTAGATGTTCCTAGGGTCAATTATTCAAGCGACCTTAGTTACATAGGAGAAATAGATTTTCTCTCTCTCTGGGCTTTTTGGAAGAATTCACATATACTTCTGTGGATACCCAAAAACTGAAGAAGAATATGGTTTTATCTTGTCACCTAGCTTATCTAGTTCACTGTCACTATACTTTTATTTTCCTGCATTTATCTCCTATTTAGTAAAGACTTCCAGCCTTTCCAGCCTGGCCTCAGCTTGGCTACTGGGCATTAATCCCTGAGCCACTCATTTTTGTTTTTTCCTTCTTCTTCTTTTTTTTTTTTTTTTTCAGGGACAAGGTCTTGAACTCTCACTTATGCTTGAGCACAGTGGCACATTCATAGCTCACTGTAGCCTTGAACTCCCGGACTCAAGCGATCCTCCCACCTCAGCCTCCTGTAACTAGGACTACAGGTGCGAGCGACCATGCATGGCTAATCCCAGAGCCATTTGTCTCAGGGTGTTAGAGAGGGGGCTACTTGCTGCTCCTAGACCAGCTTCTCCCACCTCCAACAACTTCGGAGGGGTTGTTTTTAATTAGATTTAGGAAGGTAATCTACTCTCCATGAGATTTTCACAAGGAGAGGGAGGAGTTCCAAGAATCCTTTTTTCCTCTGACCCATCCGTCCTCAGTTCTGTACTCAATGGGTGGTGGGGATGAGGGAAAAGGACTGATGTTATAGCTCAAAGTTGTTGACTGCCTAGAAGCCTAGAAATGTGTTAGTAATGAATCTGGAGTAGGCCTGAGTACATGGAGTGTATGTGCACAGGTGTGTGGGGGTGTGTAAGGAGGTAGGGGTGGGAGGAGCATGGAACATAGTTCTGGGCAGTTGCACAAGTAGAAGGAAACCCTAGTTCTACCTTTTGATGATTTAGCATTTATTGAATGACACATACGTAGGGCAAAGTTTGAGAGAGTTTACACTCTCACGCGATGGCTGGATGAACTCTCAATCTTTGCCCTACATATGGTGGCTTAGTTTTTCCAAGAGCAAATCTACAGTCTCTACTCTGTCCATGGGAATTAGATTGTCCTCTGATCAGTCGCAAAATAAACTCGTTATCACTTTGTAAAAGAACGGTGTCTCCATTGCTATTTCTACCACCCACCCCTTGCCCCTGATTTGCAGCTGACCTTTATAAATGTATTTTCCAAACTCAACCAGGGTTGTAGTATTGGACTTCTCATAGCCAAAAGACACTGTTGGAATCTGGATGGCACCTGTCAGAGTCAAATAGTGAGAGATGAAAGATTAAAAATGAATTAATCATTTTTTTCCTACAATCTTCTGTGCATAAAAAGTTCTTTTGCATTTATTATCATATTGCAGAGGGCAAAACACTAATGTGAGGTAGGCGCTATTGTTTCCCCTAATTCGAAGATGAGGGGAAAAGCTTGAGTCCTGGAGTTCAAGAGCAGCCTGGGCAAAATAGTGAAACCCTATCTCTACAAAAATAATAATAATTTTAAAAAATAATAAATACATAAAAAGTCTCTTTTAAAAAATTTTTAAAGTTTGGTAGAGATTAAGCTACTTTTTACTAAAAATTCTGTCAATGTTCGTGTTTAAATTTCAACTCTATTTTTAACATTCTAAATCTTAAACTAGGTGGTGAATCCAGAAATGTTCATTATGCTATTCTTTATATCTTTATAATATGTGAAGTATTTAATGATACTGTTTTAAAGTTGCTATTAAAAAGTAACTAGGCAGGGCGAGGTGGCTGACGCCTGTAATCCCAGCACTTTGGGAGGCCCAGGCGGGCAGATCACCTGAGGTCGGGAGTCCGAGACCAGCCTGACCAACATGGAGAAACCCCATCTCTACTAAAAATACAAAATTAGCCAGGCGTGGTGGTGCATGCCTGTAATCCCAGCTACTTGGGAGGCTGAGGCCAGAGAATTGCTTGAAACTGGGAGGCGGAGGTTGCCGTGAGCCGAGATCGCCCCATTGCACTCCAACCTGGGCAACAGGAGAGAAAACTTCGTTTCAAAAAAAAAAAGAAAAGAAAAAAGGAAAAGAAAAGAAAAGTAACTACATGGCTGAAGATTTTTTTTGTTTGTTTGTTTGTTTTAAGCAAATCTTAAATGAAATGCAAACGCCAGGAGTGTGAATTTGTAGCTTTGGTCACAGGTAGCAATATGACCTTACTGACTGTATAGCACTTACTGAATTTTTCTTGAGAATTCTAAAATTTGAGAGTGGTGCCAGATAAAATTGCATCAAGAAATCTGGAAGGAACAGTTTCTTCTGGCTTCAAGAAATCTAATTTTATATTTCTGTGACATAAGACAGGTTTTCTTTTTTCCAGAAAGATCCTCCACTCTGAATAACCATAAAATTTCACTTGGTTGAATACATCAAAATTCTTTATACATCAAAATTCTCTTAAATATTTTATAGTAATCTTTCTAAAAATCCTTCAGTCTTACTGTACCTGTTTAGAGTTGCAAAAATGTCGTGTTAACATTAATATTAAAAGCACTTTCAATAAAATTTCTAAACAGGAGCCAACCCTCTGAGCTGGTATTTCAAAGCAGTATCTACAAACAGAGCAATTTGTTCCAATTTTAGATGAAATCAGGCTGGGAACCTAGAGAGCTCCCCGCCAGAACCTAGGGAATGGTGGTCAGGTCCTAAGCTTCGGAAAAAGGGAGCAGCAGAGTATGGTCTGATAAGTTTCGTGCGTTTTATTTTGCGTTTCCTCCTTTATTTGATTTGTTGTCATACAGGAAGGGATTTATGGGTGAGAGATCAAGTGCAGACCAGACCTGACTCTAGCCTGGAGCCCGACCTCACCTGTGCTCTACTGTATCTGCTGGCCTCAGCACGAAAAACCACAACCCCCGAAAGGCCTTAAGGGTCCTGGGCGGGGTCATTCTGTCGATTGGGTGTTCCGCAGTCCTAGCGAATCGATGACTGGTCAGATCTGGAGATGGGGTGTGGCTAAGGCTGTTTGAGGGAATAAGAACAGAGCCAGGACCCAGAAACGCTAGTCGGGGCGTTTAGGTCAGAACTCCTCCGGCAGCCTGACAGCAGGAGCTCGAGAGAAGCATGGCTCAGCGGTGCCTTTGCGTGCTGGCCCTGGCGGCTATGCTGCTCCTAGTTTTCGCCACCGTCTCCAGATCGATGGGCCTGAGAAGCGACGAGCATCAGAGGGCGTCGCGAATCCCTGCTGAGTTCAGCAAAGAGGAGCTGGTCGCGATGAAAGAGGCGCTGAAAGGTGAACCCTGGTCCCCTTCACCCATCTATACTCAGATGTCGGTCCTTCCCTCCCCAGGTCAACCCGTGACTCCCCGCTTCCGCCGCAAAGCATCAGCTACTGCAGCCGGAGCCCCGACACGCACCCCAGCCCGGCCCCAGCACCCTTCCCAGCACATCGTGCCCCGGCCTGGGGACGTCACACTTCCCCCATTCCTGCCTCCTGGAACTCTCGTGTGCCCTGCCTAACCTGGAAACTCCAACTTCACCCCTCTTGGCGTGACCACCGTCCACTCTTTCCCCTGCTTGCCTCGAGTATTACACGAACTTTCATTGGTACATCACTTTTAACCTTTGAAAGTTTGCATGCCTGATAAATTACTGCGGTGTCGTAAAATAAGACAAATGATATTAGTCTTATCTACAAAGGAGAGAAATTGAGGCTTAGGTCAGCTAAATGATCTTCCCCAGGGCCCCACAGCAAAGAGTGGGCAGTGGGTCTCAGTATCTAGTGCCGGACTCGCTGGGATCAGATGGCTCTAAAGAAAGGGAGTGGAGTGTTCCTGGGGTGTGGGATGTTCCTAATTCTCAGTCCTAATTGAAGAATATGTCTCCCCTAGATCTGTAATCCAGACCAAAAACTCATTCCCGTTCTGAATCTGCATTTTCCAGGAAACAGGAAAGTTTCTGTTCAGAGTGCTAGATCCTATGGGATGAAATCCTTCTTTACCATTCAGCTTAGCTCCAGTCTTTTCCCTTTCATTAAGTAATGGATTAAGAGAGACTGCCTGCATAAACATATAGAAGCAGATGCAGGGACCAAAAGCTAACCCCAATGGTTGGACGTAGATTGTTCATATGCTAGACTGACAGGCCTGGGAGGCAGCATTTTCCCAAAGCATAAATAGTCCTCTAAAAGGCATTAGACAGCCACTCCCAGTCTGCACAGAACAGAACAAAAGCTATGTAAGAACCTAGAATAGGGACCTTATAGCAACACAGCTTAGAACTCTGAGCAGGGGACAGAACACCTGAGCTCAGATCCTTGGGTCTGCCCTTGAGTAGGCACTTGAATCTTTCTGAACCTCGGCTTCCCCATCTATCTGGTGGGCTATGCTATTGTAGCGTTGATCCTTAGCAAAACTGATGAAGTTTGTCTTTCAGAGACCCTTCCTGCCTCAGGTGAATTTGTTCTCACTGTGTTCTTGGAGAGCAGTCTACTTCAATATTCTCATGACTCATGCTTTCCCTCCCAGTGGTGTTTGTCTTTGATCATGCAACTCTTTAAAACTGTAAAGCCTTAAAGACTCAAAGAGAGGAGCCCAGAGAAGTTTCAGGAATTGAGACAACTGAGTAAGGAGGATGAGATTATTTTAGGACTGAGGAGTTTGTTTGGGGGCTTCTAAATCCACCCCTTCCCGGGCATTATATGCCCAAAAAGCTGGTCTTGGTTGACAGACTAGTGAGACTCCACATTAGGAATAAGCCTTTACATACAAAAACAAAAACACACAAGCCTCATTGATGTAGGGACCCAGGACAGTGGGTGCCTTGAGAATGATGAAGCTTGGATTCATCAAAGGAAGTGGTGATTTCACAGGTAGTGAGGCCTTAGAAAGTAATTTATAGTAGCTTCCCTTCAAGACCAGGGTCCAAAAATCCACGTCCCCCCAATCTTAGACTGTATTTGCCTTTAAGAACCGTATCAGCCTAACAAACCCAGAAGACATGGGTTTAAATCTCTAGTCTGCCTGTTGCTCACACAGCTCACCTAACCTCTCCAAGCTTTTTCCCTCATCTTTGAATTAGGGGAAACAATAGCGCCTACCTCACATTAGTGTTTTGCCCTCTGCAATATGATAATAAATGCAAAAGAACTTTTTATGCACAGAGGACTGTAGAAAAAACAATGATTAATTCATTTTTAATCTTTCATCTCTCACTATTTGACTCTGACAGGTGCCATCCAGATTCCAACAGTGACTTTTAGCTATGAGAAGGCCAATACCACAGCCCTGGTTGAGTTTGGAAAATACATTTATAAAGGTCAGCTGCAAATCAGGGGCAAGGGGTGGGTGGTAGAAATAGCAATGGAGACACCGTTCTTTTACAAAGTGATAACGAGTTTATTTTGCGACTGATCAGAGGACAATCTAATTCCCATGGACAGAGTAGAGACTGTAGATTTGCTCTTGGAAAAACTAAGCCACCATATGTAGGGCAAAGATTGAGAGTTCATCCAGCCATCGCGTGAGAGTGTAAACTCTCTCAAACTTTGCCCTACGTATGTGTCATTCAATAAATGCTAAATCATCAAAAGGTAGAATTAGCATTTACTTCTACTTATGCAACTGCCCAGAACTATGTTCCATGCTCCTCCCAACCCTACCTACCTCCTTACACACCCCCACACACCTGTACACATACACTCCATGTACTCAGGCCTACTCCAGATTCATTACTAACACATTTCTAGGCTTCTAAGCAGTCAACAACTTTGAGCTATAACATCAGTCCTTTTCCCTCATCCCCACCACCCATTGAGTACAGAACTGTGGACCGATGGGTCAGAGGAAAAAAGGATTCTTGGAACTCCTCCCTCTCCTTGTGAAAATCTCATGGAGAGTAGTGAGATTACCTTCCTAAATCTAATTAAAAACAACCCCTCCGAAGTTGTTGGAGGTGGGAGAAGCTGGTCTAGGAGCAGCAAGTAGCCCCCTCTCTAACACCCTGAGACAAATGGCTCTGGGATTAGCCATGCATGGTCGCTCGCACCTGTAGTCCTAGTTACAGGAGGCTGAGGTGGGAGGATCGCTTGAGTCCGGGAGTTCAAGGCTACAGTGAGCTATGAATGTGCCACTGTGCTCAAGCATAAGTGAGAGTTCAAGACCTTGTCCCTGAAAAAAAAAAAAAAAAAAAGAAGAAGAAGGAAAAAACAAAAATGAGTGGCTCAGGGATTAATGCCCAGTAGCCAAGCTGAGGCCAGGCTGGAAAGGCTGGAAGTCTCTACTAAATAGGAGATAAACGCAGGAAAATAAAAGTATAGTGACAGTGAACTAGATAAGCTAGGTGACAAGATAAAACCATATTCTTCTTCAGTTTTTGGGTATCCACAGAAGTATATGTGAATTCTTCCAAAAAGCCCAGAGAGAGAGAAAATCTATTTCTCCTATGTAGCTAAGGTCACTTGAATAATTGACCCTAGGAACATCTACACCTGCACACAGAAGTATGACCTTGTGCTAAACAGAATAATCTTTATGTTCACATAACACATACACTAGATGTGTAGCTTTTTAAAAAGAAAAATGTCTCTGGATTTTTAATATAATATTTAAATATAATTTGGTTAATGGGGCCTACTAATTTAATATAATAATTTAATATAATTTGATTAATGAGGCCTCCTATGGTCAAAATTTAATGCATCCTTCATCTGCATAGCCCTTTAACATGTACTTGTGATAGCATGTTATGGGTCTGACCAAGCCTGAGCTTGAGATATTGACCATCTTAATAGTGAGTCTTTTTTTTTTGAGATGGAGTCTTGCTGTGTCGGCTAGGCTGGAGTACAGTGGTGTGATCTCAGCTCACTGCAACCTCCAGCTCCTGGATTCAAGCAGTTCTGCCTCAGCCTACCAAGTTGCTGGGATTACAAGCACGCGCCACCACGCCCGGCTGCTTTTTGTATTTTTACAAAAAACAGAGACAGAGTTTCACCATGTGGGCCAGGCTGGTTTCAATCTCCTGACCTCTAGTGATCCACCTGCCTCGGCCTCCCAAAGTGCTGGGATTATAGGCATGAGCCACTACGCCTGGCCGAGTCTCTTTTTTTTTTGAGATGGAGTTTTGCTCTTATCACCCATGCTGGAGTGCAACGGCGCAACCTCAGCTCACTGCAAACTCCGCCTCCCAGGTTCAAGTGATTCTCCTGTCTCAGCCTCCTGGGTAGCTGGGATTACAGGCATGAGCCACCACACCTGGCTGATTTTTGTATTTTTAGTAGAGACGGAGTTTCGCCATGTTGGCCAGGCCAATCTCAAACTCCTGAACTCAGGTGATCCACCTGCCTCGGCCTCCCAAAGTGCTGGGATTATAGACGTGAGCCACTGCGCCTGGCCTTAACGGTGGGTCTTGATTTGCATGTTATTATATAGTAATAGCACATTGAAATATGGGGAAGACGAATTTCAAAGATTGTCCAGGTAGATCAGGAATCAGACTAGCTTTGTCCTAGAAGGCTTCCTAAAGAAGGATGCATGTTTAAAAAAACAAGTAAATAAAGGAACAGGAAGCACAACATGGTAGGAAAACCTAAGGAAACTGTTAACCCTGGTTCTCCCTGCCTGCCCTTTTTGCCTCTAGTCTTTCCTACAGTGCTCAGCACCAGCTTTATCCAGCATGAAGTTGTGGAAGAGTATAGCCACCTGTTCACTATCAAAGGCTCGGACCCCAGCTTGCAGCCCTACCTGCTGATGGCTCACTTTGATGTGGTGCCTGCCCCTGAGGAAGGCTGGGAAGTGCCCCCATTCTCTGGGTTGGAGCGTGAAGGCGCCATCTATGGTCGGGGCACACTGGACGACAAGAACTCTGTGATGGTCTGAGATGCAATGTTCCCTCTGACTTGGGGCCCTAAAGATCAATTCAGGATGGGGGTGCTTGACTGACCCTGGCAGGTGGACGATAATGGTAAAAAGAACCTTGGCTCAAGGAGAGCTGGGTTCCAGCCATCAGTTTGTCACTTCCCTTCTCTGGGCCTTGATTTCTCAGCTGTAAATGGGATTAAATGATCCCCAGGGACCCTTTCAGTCCTGTCATTGATATGTTTATACTCTTCTCCAGGTGGTAAAGGTTATGTTTCTCCACATCAGGTCCCCTGTACTATTTGAATCTGTTCTCTTTCAAGAGAATCTATCAGATCCTTATCCCACCATCCTTGAAAACAGGCAACTGAGTGTCTCTGATACCCTGGTACACCCACCTAAATAACGTCTTTTTCCTCTTCCGTTGTGCTTCTGAACCCCAGGCATTACTGCAGGCCTTGGAGCTCCTGCTGATCAAGAAGTACATCCCCCGAAGATCTTTCTTCATTTCTCTGGGCCATGATGAGGAGGTAGAACCTCCTCATCTTATACCTATCTCTGTCCTCTGTTGAGGGTAGGGGAGTGGGCGCTTAACCCTAGTCCAGTTTGCCCACAGTGGCAAGGTCTCCATGATATGGTAGTTTACCACCTTCTCTGTGTGTCTATATGCCAGGACTATCTAAGGACCTTGACCAAAATTCAGATTCCTGGGCCCTGTGCCATAGATCTGAATTTTTAACAAACTCCTTCATAATATCTGAGGCAGGCAGCGGGTCCATCACCTATACCCTGAGAAACATAGGTGTGATGGAAAAAGAACTGAAAAGGGAGAGCGATAACTGCATTTTATTTGCAATGATGCTACTTAATTAGACCCTGGGCAAGTCACTTCACTCTTTTGGCTCCAGTTTCTTCATTTGTGAAATAAGGGAGGGTGGACCTTTCCAGCTCTGACATTCCAGGATTCTGTGAGGCAGAATTCTCTAGGGCCCTGGCTCCCAGGAAGGAGACTGGGTAGAAAGGTTCTGGAGCCCCTAGCTAGGCTGAATGGGTCCCCATTAGCTATGTCTGGAGGTCTGTCTCTGACTGAGAAGGACTATAGCTCTGTGTTCCATGTCTGCAGTCGTCAGGGACAGGGGCTCAGAAGGTCTCAGCCCTGCTACAGTCAAGGGGCGTCCAGCTAGCCTTCGTTGTGGATGAGGGGGGCTTCATCTTGGATGATTTCATTCCCGACTTCAAGAAGCCCATCGCCTTGTGAGTAAAGCACCCCACTCCCCACCTTGGAAGGAAATCTCACCCCATTTGAGATGACCCCAGCCTGGTATCTGTGAGCCATGCTGAGACAACTCTTTGTTTACACCTCTCGCATTAATCGCCCCAATCTTTAACCTCTCCTAGGCTTCCCCCTCCATTCTTCCTCCAGTATAAAATTTTTAAAACTGCATGAAGCTACCTCCTTGCCCACTAGACTATTGCACAGATGGATCTATGGGCCTATGGGAGAATTCAGAGAGGCAAGAAGTCAGGAGGGTGGTTTCCGATCCTCTTCTACAGAATTGGTGTCTCAGAGAAGGGTTCCATGAACCTCTTGCTGCAAGTAAACATGTCTTCAGGCCACTCTTCAGCTCCTCCAAAGGAGACGAGCATTGGCATCCTCGCAGCTGCTGTCAGCCGGTAAGCAACTCCTGGCTCTGCTCCCATGCCAGACTTAAGATGGAAGACCTAGCACTTTCCCACTTTAAATTTGAGGAGGCTCAGCTTCCTGCCCTAAAGTTGGGCTGGGAAGCTATGCTTTAAAAAATCGACACTAGAGGAAGAACAGAAGGGGAAACCCAGGACAGACTAAAGATCCAGGCGATTAATACAAGAGGTGTAAACAAAGAGTTATTTCAGCATGGCTCACAGATACCAGACTGGGGTCATCTCAAATGGAGTGAGAATTCCTTCCAAGGTGGGGGTTGAGGGAGACACAGGAGAGACAGAGCCACCAGTATCCTGCAAGGGCTGGAGTCAGAAGAGGATCTATCAGTATATACATATGGAAAGCAAGGACCTACAGGCAGAAGCTGGGTCAGGCAACTAGAGTAGTCCAGAGTCCAGACATTTAGAATCACAAATTGGCAATGACTGGTAGAGCTGTCGAAATTCTCCACCTATCCTGGCAGGAGGACAAAAAGAAGTAAGAGCCACTGGCTATGAATGAGGACAGCAGAATCTGTAACAGCAGAGCTTACCCCTGGCTGGGTTTTCTTAGCAAAGTGGGAAGGAGTGCTATATTCATTCAGACTGTCAGGAGACTGACAATTCTGCTGTAGTATGGGATGGACTATGAGAGTGGACACACAAGATTCTAGAGAACAGCAGAGGGAGGAAAGAAGGACCCTAATGCCGACTTGGTAGACAGGGAAAGCTTCTGCGGGTGTTTTGAGATCTTCAGAATGTTGAGTTGGTGGAGGTGGGAGGGAGGTGAATGGGAGACCTCTTGGCCAGGAGTGTTGAAACTTCCTCCTATTTCCCTTCTTCTCCTCTTCAAGCCACTGATCTTTGGCTGGGGTTCGCTAAGTCTGAGGACTCTGTTTCTCTTCCAGACTGGAGCAGACACCAATGCCTATCATATTTGGAAGCGGGACGCTGGTGACAGTATTGCGGCAAATGGCAGATGAGGTATGGGAAGAAGTATCACATACTACTGGTCAGCTAGGAACAAAAGAGTGACAGAAAAGTAACCTTCAGAGTAAGAAAAGGACCCTAGTGCTGCCCAGTGCTCTGCCTATTCTCACCTGTTCCCAGCCAGTGGCTGAGCCAAGACAGAGGGATCTGACTTGTTCTCTATGGCTGTTAGTGTGTTTCTGAGACCCTAAGACCTCATATACCCTTTGGGAGCTGGTTCCCACTTATCCTTGAGGCTGCTGAGCAATTGTTCTAACCAATCAGATAAGCCAGCCAGACAGTAATTGCCTCCCCATTCCTGACCCTCTAGCAGGGATTGAGCTAACTGAATTTAGCAGCACTCCTGACTGCTAAGGGCTCCTGAGGCAGTTCTAAAGTAGAGAGACATCCAGGTCTCAGAGACCCAGGCTAAAGTAGAGGTGACCCTGTGGTGCTGACCCCTTGGAAATCCTGCTGACCTTGTTCTTTCCCAGTTTCCCTTCCCTGTCGATAAAATCCTGAGCAACCCACGGCTATTTGAACCCCTTATAACCAGGTAAAGTATTATCTTTCCTTCTTTCATATCCCTCACCTCAAACCTACCCACCCCCCAGGCCCCTCGCCTTGGCTTAACTGGACCTGACTAATCATCCCTCAGCCACCAGACACTGCATCTCTAAGTGTGTATATTTAAGACATCTCTCAGATGTCTCTCTCAGTCTTAAAGATCTCCAGGGTTCAGGAAAGTGGGTAATGTTTCTGCCCTTTCCTTCACCCCATTGGTTCTTTCTAACATCTGCCCTTGGTCCGTTTGTTTTAGGTTTATGGAGAAAAATCCCTTAACCAATGCAATGATCAGGACCACCACGGCACTCACCATATTCGAAGCAGGGATCAAGGTAACATCTCTGGTTCCTCCCCATACAGCTTTTCCCTACCACCCTCCACTCCTCCCTTCCTTGGCTCTATCTACTGGCCCTTCCTTCCTTCTCTGTGTGTCAGCTGGATCCAAGCCTAGCCATGCAAAGACATAGGCCTTTCTGAAATCTTGAAGGGAGTTAGACCATTCTTGTAACTGCTGGTACCACCAGCACAACTTCAAGGGGCACCATTCACCTAGAGTACAATGTGACCTTGAAGCACTCTAGTAATCAGGTATATAAGTGAATGATGCCCCTGAATTAATTCCTGGCATAACTTCCTGGAGTGTCCAGTGTGTCAGCTGTAGTGTTCATCAGAATAATAGCACTGTGTCCTGACATTTGAGTGGTGTTTTCATCCCCCCAGGATACTTTGTTACTCCATCTGACCCTTCTAAGAGCCCTATGAGTATTACCCCAATAACCAGTTGAGAAAACAGATGCACAAAGAGGTTGCAACAGCTAATTTTCAACAGCCCAGTTCTGTCCCTAACAACTTAGTGCTTTTTTGCACCATACGAGTTCAAAGAAACATATGCACTTGGGGAGTCTCCCGGCCTCCAAGGAACAATCCCTTCCTAGCCTAATTCTTTTCTCCAATTAGTCCTGGATTCCTCCTGGTCAGGCAAAAAAGTCAGATTTTACAACAGGACCTGGGAAACCACCAATCCCTGCTAGAGGGTCAGGAATGGGGAGGCAATTACTGCCTGACTGGCTTATCTGATTGGTTAGAACAATTGCTCAGCAGCCTCAAGGATAAGTGGGAACCAGCTCCCAAAGGGTATATGAGGTCTTAGGGTCTCAGAAACACACTAACAGCCATAGAGAACAAGCCAGATCCCTCTGTCTTGGCTCAGCCACTGGCTGGGAATAGGTAAGAATAGGCAGAGCACTGGCCAGCACTAGGGTCCTTTTCTTACTCTGAAGGTTACTTTTCTGTCACTCTTTTGTTCCTGCCTGACCAGGAATATGTGAGGAGTATGTGTTCTTCTCATCCCCCTCAAGCATCAAACCTGATGTGAGCCCCGTGCTATGCCATGATGGGGGCCAACAGAGGCTCTGGCTGCCCCGTTGTGAGTAAGCACTAATGTTAACAGCTGCAGAAATGTCCTGGGTGTGCTGGGAAAGAAAGTGCATGCAGAAGGCTTCTAATGGCACAGCATGGGGCCAAAACAGAGATATCTGGGCGATCAGAGAAAGCAGCCTTGCTCTGAACATGTCTGTGACCCCCTCCAGCACCAAGAAGCACAAAGGTCTGGCTTAAAGCAGAGACACCCCTTCAGCTCTGAATATAACCACATGTCACTTAGCTCAGAGAAGACAAGAGGCAGACTAGAAAAGCTAAGCCTTGGGTCCTTAAGTCAAATCAGCCAGCTCTGCCTGAGCTGAGGAAATTAGCATTTCCTGGGCAGGCAGATGTAGAAGATTGAGGTTGACTCAGGCCAGGGTTTTGTGCTTCTCTCTCTAGGTGAATGTCATCCCCTCAGTGGCCAAGGCCACAGTCAACTTCCGGATTCACTCTGGACAGACAGTCCAAGAGGTATGTACCATATGTTCCAGACAGTTCATGCAGCATCAGGGAGATGTGGCCCTCAGGGCCCGGGTTTAACTACAGTCCTAGGGCTGGTCCAGTGTCCCATTTATTCAACCAACATTTTTCAAACACAACCTATGCACCAATTACTTCGCTAGGATTGGAGATCCTGGGTTTGGATATACATGGGGTCTGGAGTGGAAGATAAGTATGAATAAATGATAGCAATACCTGTAGTAACAAACATTATATATATGTAGTAGGTTTGCTATGTATTTTTTTTTTTTTTGAGTCGGAGTCTCGCTCTGTGGCCCAGGCTGGAGTGCAGTGGCATGATCTTGGCTCACTGCAACCTCTGCCTCCCGGGTTCAAGCAATTCTCCTGTCTCAGACTGCTGAGTGGCTGGGACTACAGGCACATGTGCCCGGCTAATTTTTTGTATTTTTAGTAGAGACGGGGTTTCACTGTGTTAGCCAGAGTGGTCTTGATCTGACCTTGTGATCCATTCACCTTGGCCTTCCAAAGTGTTGGGATTACAGGTGTGAGCCACCATGCCCAGCCATATTTGGCACCTTTCTAAGGTATACCCGTACATTTTAATCCTCACAACCACCCACCCTAAATCTGCATTTAACTGGTGAAAATTGAGGTACAGAGTACCACAGCAATCAAATAGTATACCCAAGATTATACATCTAGCTGTCTAGTTCCAGAGTTTGTGCTTTTAGCCACAACCCTAAACTATGATTATAAAAATTAGAGGGCCAGGCCGGGCGCGGTGGCTCAATCCTGTAATCCCAGCACTTTGGGAGGCCGAGACGGGCGGATCACGAGGTCAGGAGATCGAGACCATCCTGGCTAACACGTGAAACCCATCTCTACTAAAAGATACAAAAAACTAGCCGGGCAAGGTGGCGGGTGCCTGTAGTCCCAGCTACACAGGAGGCTGAGGCAGGAGAATGGCGTAAACCCTGGAGGCAGAGCTTGCAGTGAGCTGAGATCCGGCCACTGCATTCCAGCCTGGGCAACAGAGCGAGACTCCGTCTCAAAAAAAAAAAAAAATTAGAGGGCTGGGCGCGGTGGCTCAAGCCTGTAATCCCAGCACTTTGGGAGGCCGAGACAGGCGGATCACAAGGTCAGGAGATCGAGACCATCCTGGCTAACACGGTGAAACCCTGTCTCTACTAAAAAATACAAAAAACTAGCCGGGCGTGGTGGTGGGCGCCTGTAGTCCCAGCTACTCGGGAGGCTAAGGCAGGAAAATGGCGTGAACCTGGGAGGCGGAGCTTGCAGTGAGCTGAGATCCAGCCACTGCACTCCAGCCTGGGCAACAAGCGAGACTCTGTCTCAAAAAAAAAAAAAAAATATTAGAGGTGAACAAATTGCCATAGGACCACTGCAAAGAAAGAAATTCATGCTACTTCTTAGGGTCAAAAAAGTCTTTTCTGACTACCAAAATTTTGAACCAAGCCTTAGAGGACAAACAGAACTTGGCTAGAAGTAAGACATTCATTGTGGCTTAAGGAATAGGATAAATTGGGGACAAGTAATAGGAGATGAAAACTGATAGGAAATGAAGTTGTAGTTTAGAGATCTGGGCCTTGTATGCTATGCTGAGGAGTTTGGGCCCTAATCTGTGAAATCTGTGACAGGAGAGAACTTTTAGAGGTCTTCAATCAAATACTCAGATTTGCTTTTAGAGAGGTCATGCTAGCAGCATTGAAGAGGGAGTGCTGGAGGAGAAGGAGACAGGGAGCTATTGCAGCATCTTAGGTAGTGCATGTGAAGGTCTGGACTGAGGCCATGGTCATGGGGTGGAGAAGAGGGCACCCACCAGAGGTGGGACAGAGGTGGGTTCAATAGGATGTGGTATGTATATGGGTGTGGAGTGAGAGAAAAGCAGGATGGCTCCAAGGTTTTTCACCTGGGTAGTTGACCAAGTAGTTAATGCCTTTCACTAAGATTGGAAAGTCAGAAATAAAAACAAGTTCAAGAATATCATAGTTTGGAAGTTTGAGAAACTTGTAACATATGAAATAGGCAATTATAAATACTTCAGGTCTGGAGAGAGATATGAACTAGAGATGCGGCTGGAGTGTCACTCACATCATGGGAACCTCTAGATTGAATAAAAGCCCATGGGAAGAAGGTGCAGAGAGCTAGGAGAGAAAAGAGTTGAGGCCAGAGCCTTGCAATGGTCTGCTACAAACATCAATTTAAAAATGAATGTATAATTGCAAACCACGATGAGTGCTATAATGAAGAGGAACCTGGTGCTTGTTAGAGAATATAACAAGGAACCAGACCCCATCTGGGAATCAGGCAAGACTTCCTAAGGCAGTGATTTTTTTTTTTTTTTTTGAGACGGAGTCTAGCTCTGTCGCCCGGGCTGGAGTGCAGTGGCCGGATCTCAGCTCACTACAAGCTCCGCCTCCCGGGTTTACGCCATTCTCCTGTCTCAGCCTCCCGAGTAGCTGGGACTACAGTAGGCAGTGATGTTTAAGCTGAAAGCCGAAGGGTGAGTAGAAGTTACACAGAATGTCTGACATCCACAGTAAATGCCAGCTTATTTAAACATCAGACTGAGCAAAAGGAATTCAAAAGGTAAACCTGATGCTTCAGAAAATAAAAAGATCCAAAAAGGCAACCCAGTGACTATCAGATGAGTTATACATTCCAGAATACACCAGGGTTAGGGGCAGTTCTGTGGCACAGATCATCAAGGGTCAGTGGCACTTGGACTTCTACGGTCCTTTCTCCTAAGTTCTTCCCCAGAGAGGACTTTACTTGCCCTCATGCAAGGAGAGAGGCACACTCCCCATTGTAGAGCGGGGAGCAGATCAACATCCTGCCCAGAGCCACACACCATTGAAGGGGGTCGGGGGAGTGCGGGGGAGTTAAGACCAATGTGAGCCCTGGGTTCTCCTGCCTTTCATCAGGTGCCAACCTTTGTCCTCTCCCTGGGGTCTCATGGGGCCAGGAAATCACTGAATTCCCCTCATTGAGCTTCTTTCCACCAGTTTTTTTTCCAGCCTCATTCCAACTCCATGCCCTTTCCAAGGGCTGTTTTCCACCCAGCTGGGGCTTTCATCTCCCCGGGTCCTGGCACTCTTCCCTCCTCTCTATTCCCCTGCCACAGTGACCTTCCTTCCGGTCTCTCTGATGAAACCCCTGGAATCTCTAGGTCCATCCTGCCCACGTGCTGCAGTGAGGAATGGAAAGCCTCCATATTCAAAAAGCTTGTGGGTGCATTTGTCCTGGTTACTCCTCTCCCTCGGGCCCCATTTCCATGCATCAGGAACACTCCCTGCTGCACACCCTGTGCACAGAGCCTCGGGCTGCATCCAGCAGGAACACAGGCCGCCCCCAGAGTTCTCCTGCTCCATATTCAACTTCAGTTGTATGTAGGTCTCCAGCACCTAGCTGTGAGGAACAGAACCTTCAGAAATCCAAGAGGTTGCCATGTGGAAAGGAAAGTGTGTCCTGAATGGGCCTGAAGGAGTAGAGAGGCCAGTGGGAGATGTTTAAGAGAGTCTCCACTTGAGGGAGAGTTTTGGAATGTGCTATCTTGGACTGTAATTGTGCTCCTCATCACTAAAAGGGTGGAATAAGAGTGTTGTACAGAAGATTCTTTCCTTTCTTCCTTCATCTATTCATTCAAGTGTCTATTGGTAGCTACTGTGGACTAGACATTCTTCTAAGTATTTGGGAGAATGGTGAACAAGACAGACAAGATTCCCATTCTAATGGTGCTTACGTTCTAGTGAAGAGACAGCAGTAAGCAAGGAGATTTTTTTTAAGTGGTAAATGCCACAAAGAAAATAATAGGATGCTGTGTCACAGAGTAATTTTGGGGCAGGGGTAGAGCAGTGAGCTCCTTTAAATGCAGTGGTCAGTGAAGCCCTCTCTGAGGAGGAGCAAAGACCTGGCAATAGCATCCAGGCAGCAAGAGCACAAAGTGGGGAACAGTACAGATGCCCTCTAATTTCGACAGGTAAGATTCTGCTGAGTGTTTATGATGAGTTTAGTACTATATTACTAGAGTATGTTGAGACAGAGTCTCGCTCTGTCACCCAGGCTGGAGTGCAATGGTGTGATCTCTGCTCGCTGCAACCTCCGCCTCCTGGGTTCAGGTGATTCTCCTGCCTCAGTCTCCTGAGTAGTGGGATTACAGGTGCTCACCATGGAGCGAGAGAACTCTGGGGGCGGCCTGTGTTCCTGCTGGATGCAGCCCGAGGCTCTGTGCACAGGGTGTGCAGCAGGGAGTGTTCCTGATGCATGGAAATGGGGCCCGAGGGAGAGTAGTAACCAGGACAAATGCACCCACAAGCTTTCTGAACATGGAGGCTTTCCATTCCAGCACGTGGGCAGGATGGACCTAGAGATTCCAGGGGTTTCATCAGAGAGACCAGAAGGAAGGTCACTGTGGCAGGGGAATAGAGAGGAGGGAAGAGTGCCAGGACCTGGGGAGATGAAAGCCCCAGCTGGGTGGAAAACAGCCCTTGGAAAGGGCATGGAGTTGGAATGAGGCTGGAGTATATTCATTATCAACAAAAGGAGAGGCAGGGCCAGGCACAGTGGCTCATACCTGTAATCCCAGTGCTTTGGGAGGCTGAGGCCAGAGGATTGCTTGAGGCCAAGAGTTCAAGACCAGCCCGGACAACACAGCGAGACCCTATCTCTACAAATAAAAATAAATATTAAGCAGGCACACTCCTATACTCCCAGCTACTCACAGGAGGCTGAGGCAGGAGGATCTCTTGATCTCAGAAGTTGGAAGTTACAGTGAGCTATGATCACACCACTGCATTCCAACCTGGGTGACAGAGCAAGACCCTGTCTCAAAAAAGGAGAGGGGTTAGATATTACAGGACACTGTATCTGAGTTCATTATAAGGAAGGCATTTATAACTGAAATGCTCAAAAATGGAATGGTGTATAGCATGCAGTGATGAGCTTTCTGCCACTGGAAATATTTCAGCAGATGGGATGACAACCTGTCATGAGTTTTCTAATGAGCAGCCTTACGGCAGGACAGAAGCTGGACTTGCTAACTCTAAAGACCTTACCTGTTTTTAAGTATCCATTGTCCTTGCCTTCAACAGCTGTACCATTCACTTACAGGAAAATATCTTTACACATAAAACAGAGAGCAACATAAGGTTGTGGGAATGCACTGTAAGAACTACAGGAGATCTGGGCCGGGTGCGGTGGCTCACGCCTGTAATCCCAGCACTTTGGGAGGCTGAGCCTGGCGGATCACAAGGTCAGGAGTTCGAGACCAGCCTGACCAACATGGTGAAACCCCATCTCTACAAAAATACAAAAATTAGCTGGGCATGGTGGTGAGCACCTGTAATCCCGCTACTCAGGAGGCTGAGGCAGGAGAATCACCTGAACCCAGGAGGCAGAGGTTGCAGCGAGCCGAGATCACGTCATTGCACTCCAGACTGGGTGACAGAGCGAGACTCTGTCTCAAAAAAAAAAAAAAGAACTACAGGAGATCAGAGAGATGAGAGATTCGTGTGCTCTAAAGTCACCTTTGAGATCTCTCACCATTGACAAGTCTCTCCTCCTAGTTCCATTCTTGTACCTCTGATTCTTGCCCAAGGTGGTCCCTCTATTCTAAACAAGCAAATAACAGCTAGCATTTTTTGAGTGCTTACCATATGCCAGGCACTGCCCTAAGCACATTACACATATTAACTCCAGTAACGGTCACCACCACTTATGAAGTAGGTGCTACCATCATCTACATGTTAACAGATAGGCAGGCTGAGGCACAGAGAGGTTAAGAAGCTTGTCCAAGCTCACACAACTGTGAGTGACTGTCTGAAGCACAAAGTTGGTTGTTACATCTCAATTTTTGTGCCTGCCCCTCTCCATGCTCAGACGATCTGTTTCCTCATCTCTGTCAGTTTCATATCCTTCCTTGAAACTTGTGCTAAACATTCATACCACTAAGGAGTCCATCTCATATGAACACCTCCTCTCAGGTTCTACTCCACACCATCTCTAACTGTATGTACTTAGGAAGCAGTAAAGCGTTATTCTCATAAAGTCAGACAGATACCCGACCTGACAAAACTGACTATATAACCCATGGCAAGTTGTTTAATGAATCAACGCCTATTCTTATTTTTATTGGTTCACATCTTTTAAATTTTATGTATCCAAGATTTATTGCATGCCTTTTATGTGCTTGCTACTGGAAATGTGGAAATGAGATAGACAGTCCCTGCCCCTGAGTCAGACACAGTCCCTGCCTGGCCTAACAGCTACTGGGAAACCTGAGCTCTTGCAGCCTCTTACTGAAGGGATCCATTCTGCATGCCTTCTTTGATTTCTGGAGGACCCTCTAAGGAATTTGGAGCAGTGGGCATAGTCCCAACCCACCTCATGGAGGCTGACTTCAGAAACTTGCCAATGGGCTGAGAATATGTCAAGACCGTGCACTAATTCTTGTATTAGAATACTTGTATTATAAGTGCTGGAGTGAAAATATGGTCTGAGAAGTGAGAATACACCTTGGTGACCCCTTTGCCCATCCAATAGCGGGATACTTGTTTTGATTCAAATGGTGGTTTCTAAGCCAGAAGTGGGAACCTTCACTTCCTCTCCAGACTCAACTCCTAACATTCTTCTGGCATAAAAGAGGTACTCTTGGGACAGGGCACGGTGGCTCACACCTGTAATCCTAGCACTTTGGGAGACCAAGGCAGGTGGATCACCTGAGGTCAGGAGTTTCAAGACCAGCCTGGCCAACATGGCAAAACCCCGTCTCTACTAAAAGTACAAAAAGTAGCTGCACATAGTGGTGCATGCCTATAGTCCCAGCTACTTGGGAGGCTGAGACAGAAGAATTGCTTGAATCCAGGAGGTAGAGATTGCAGTGAGCTGAGATGGTGCCACTGCACTCCAGCCTGGGCGACACAGTGAGACTCTGTCTCAAAAAAAAAAAAGAGGTACTCTTGGCCAGGCATGATGGCTCACACCTGTAATCCCAACAGTTTGGGAGGCCAAGGTGGGCAGATCACTTGAGGTCAGGAGTTCAAGACTAGCCTGACCAACATGGTGAAACCCCCGTGTCAACTAAAAATACAAAAATTAGCCAGACGTGGTGATACATGCCTATAATCCCAGCTACTCAGGAGGCTGAGGCAGGAGAATCACTTGAACCTGGGAGGTGGAGGTTGCAGTGAGCCAAGATTGTGCCACTGCACTCTGGCCTGGGTGACAGAGTGAGATTCTGTCTCAAAAAAAAAAAAAAAAAAAAAAAAAAGAGGTACTCTTAAGATAATGTCCCACGTTCAGGTGATCTGCAGCTATGGGACAACCCCCCCTTTCTAGAGCAGAGGCAGTTTTAAAGCAACTACTGAACAAATGGATTGGGACTAGTGCTGGAGCTTTGGAGAGCGAAGGTCCCTCTAAGTCAGTCTCCTGGTCCATTCCCACATGGCTCTATGTGACCTAATCCTCAGGGTCTGGTCTACTTCCTGACTGGGGACAGGAATTTTTCTGGATTTACTCTTCGTTTCAGACTGAATTTTCTAGGAGTTTCCTCAGGTTCTTTCCCGAGGAAAGGAGGCAAAGAGAAAACTTGAATACCCGTATCACAACTTCTGACTTTTTGTCTGTGTTGAGCTCATCTTCCTGGCTCCAGTGCAGCTGGTTACAAACAGGAAGCAGGAATGCCCAGAGAGGGGAAAGAAAAGTGTGTGACCTTTTTATCACCTGTCTGAGGTTCTCCGAGGCTGAAGCCAGGTCATCACATCTATTCCCCAGCCTGGGGATGATTGACATTCTGCTGTCTCTTCAACACTTTCAACCAGCCTGTGGCTCACCACCCAAGGGGAAAGATACATAACTTCCTGATTTTCCAATTCCCATCCAATTTTTCATCCAAGGGATGTCTCACCAATGCCCTTTGAAGGAGATTCCATGCTCCTGGCTGAAATGGTGCTTTTTGTAAGGATAGCTATAGGCTTTCAAGAGAGCCCAGGCATTGCTCTATAGCGACCCAGTAGTCCTAATTTTCCAGCCAGGCCACCCCCCTGCCACTTCGTTAGTTTGGTTGCTCATGTAAATTTGTTCCTATTCAAGATCTGATTCATGACTGTAAGACAAGTCTCCCAAAACATTTAACCTAAATCTATCATGCTATAGATTGCTTTCCAGGAAGACCCAACTCTTACATCACCTTTAGCCAGTCAGCTGAAATTGAAGTCCCAATGTTTAAAAAAATGAGTCCTGTCTGTAAACGCCCGGGCTCTGCCTTGCTGGAAAGAAATCAGAATATTTAAGCTCATATTGTACATGTATAGAAATCAATAAGAAATCAAACCCCCTTTGTTTCTACCCTGGAGGTCCTAGAACTCACGAAGAACATTGTGGCTGATAACAGAGTCCAGTTCCATGTGATGACTGCCTTTGATCCCCTCCCCATCAGCCCTTATGATGACAAGGCCTTGGGCTACCAGCTGCTCCGCCAGACCATACAGTCCGTCTTCCCGGAAGTCAATATTACTATCCCAGGTAATGACTTCATCAGCTGTGGCTGGAGGGAGGAGGGGGCTGGAACTGTTTCCTATCCAATGTCTACTTCCCCACCCCTACCCCAGATGTTCAGCCTGTAAACAGCTGGCTGCTTCCCCTCCTGATGAGACTAGAACTGTATTTTCCCTTCAGAGTGGAAGTGAAAACGCAAACAGGAAAGGAGCAGAAACAATAAATTAGGTCAGTCAAGCCTGGGTCCTTGCTTAACCTAGGCCAGCCACTCTGGCATAGAGGGGAGAATTGGCTTAGACTACTCCCTCCTCTCTAAGAGTCACAGAAGGGGCCAAGATTTTCCCAGAGTCTGGTTCTGATCCATTCTAGGATAACAGCTCAGCAGCAAAGCTCAGAATCTTTAGCTCAGAAAAGCCTCCCAGCCCATACCGTTTGCCTTAACCTAATTTACGCTTCCCAGCCCAGATCAATCCCAGCAGCACTCCTCTGTACCTGTACCCCTTCTGCAGCCTTCTAGCACACCATCCAAATCTATGCTTTGCAGACAGTGGTTCTCCAATCTAAGAGTGGAAGAGGTCTCCCCAGGGAACTATTAAAATGCAGATTACCTGGACTCACTGCAAAGATTTGGGTTAACCAAATCTGAAAGGGACCCTGGAATTTGCCTTTTTCACAAATATCCACAGGAGATTCTGACAGGTGGTGATGTCTAACCTAGTCATCACTAAGGTGATGACTAACCATAGTTTGAGAATCTCTGGTCAATGGTTATTGCTCTAATATTAAGACATTGCTTGGCCGGGCGTGGTGGCTCACATGTGTAATCCCAGCACTTTGGGAGGCTGAGGCGGGTGGATCACAAGGTCAGGAGTTCGAGAACAGCCTGACCAATATGGTGAAACCTCGTCTCTACTAAAAATACAAAAATTAGCTGGGCCTGGTGGTGGGCACCTGTAGTCCCAGCTACTTGGGAGGATAAGGCAGGAGAATCACTTGAACCCAGGAGGCAGAGATTCCAGTGAGCCGAGACAGCACCACTGCACTCCAGCCTGGGGGACAGAGCAAGACTCTGTCAAAAAAAAAGGAAAAAAGACATTGCTCAATAATAATGATATTGCTTAATTATTAATGCTCTAATATTAAGACCCGTGTCTAGTTTTCTTTTCTCTTGGTCTAATCTGAGATTCCTCCAAACATCCAGGAACCCGGCCTTCACAGTCCCAGATTCTCCTCCCTTGGCCCTTAAAGGCTACCTACTCTATTCTCTTTCTTCTGGAGCACTTGTCCACCAATGGGGCCAGGCTTTTACAGAAAAAAGACAGGCAGAAATCAACCACAAAGCAAGGAACTGTGAAGGGCCTGGATGTCCATTTGAAACCACGAGTGGAAGATGAAAGAAAACACAAATTACTGTCTCAAATCACCCCACACACTTGAGTTCTTTACCCAAAGAACACACCTAGGGGCACAAGTCCCAGCCCCTGCCAGGTGACCTGCTACCACCTTCAGGAGAGTGGGAAACTGGAAAGAGTATCCTGGCACTTTCCAGATCTAAGGTTTGACCCTAGGAAGACAGAGTCATCCTTCAGAGAGTGAGAATAACAGGAAATTTTGTTCCAATTCAAGAGGGTTATATTTTATAGTAGTAAAGTTCTCCCAGAGGGTATTTATTTTTGACCTAGAGTGATACAGAATAAAGGTCAGGTGATAAAGAAGTGCTATCTAGTTTCTTGTTTCTTAAATAGCAAATGGCCATGGCCTTGGGTATGAAATGAAGATATTGGCCTCCCTGGTCATCACAGGGAGAGGACACTTCCAAGGGCATTGGTGAGACATCCCTTGAATGGTCCATCCAAGGGATGTCTCACCAATGCCCTTGGAAGGAGATTCCATGTTCCTGGCTGAAATGGTGCGTTTTGTAAGGATAGCTATAGGCTTTCAAGAGAGCCCAGGCATTGCTCTGTAATGACCCAGTAATCCTAATTTTCCAGCCAGGCCACACGCCAGCCACTTTGTTGGTTTGGTTGCTCATGTAAAGCCCCTTTCCTGTTTATCTTCCCTCTCTAGGTACTTGTCTTGGCAACACAGACAGCCGATTCTTTACAGACCTCACCACTGGCATCTACAGGTTCAATCCCTACTATCTACAGCCTGAAGACTTAAAACGGTGAGTGGAACAGGTTTGAGCAGCAGGTGGGAGAAAAGAAACACACTTGACGTGTCTCTTTCCCACCCTGTGCTCCTGACAGTCCACAGAATCAGGGCGGGGGGAAGCCGGGATTTGGCAAAATGAAATGGAGACATTGTAGAACCTAACCCATCTACCGTCCTTATTGCCAGAGTCTCATCATCACCCCCTAGAATTTATGGAAATTGGCCCCTCTTTTATAAAGATGGAGATAATTGGGTGATTGGGGAGAAGCTGGTGGAATCCATACCCTTGGGTGCTAATCCCAGCTCTTCCTGTCTTTGGGAGAGGGCTTATCCTCTGGACCCCGTTTCCTCCACTTACAAAATGGGGAGACTCCTCAGCATTTTGTGAAATGCAGACCACACATGAGGTCAAAGGTGGGTGCATGTTTTGATTTCTCAGAAGAAAGCACTATGGAAATCCACGATGTGAGCACCAATTTTAACTGCTCTGTGTGAATTACTATTTTTGTGGGTTCTTCAGCACATTTTTAATCCTGGGGTATGGGAGGACGATTTCCATTTACCTCTCTGCTACTTATCATGTCCAGACCTGGTCTCCCCATCTTAAGTCCTCTGTAGACAGAGTGAAAATATTTGAATAGGAGTTTAAGAACAGCTTTCTTTTTTTGTTTTTTAAATGGGAGATGGATAGGTACTCTGTTTCCTTTTATCTTTGAGATTACATATGTAGTTTGGTGGTTGTTTGTTTTGTTTTGCTCTGTTTTGTTTCACTGTGGGGAGGCAGGTTGGTGGGTGTAAGGTCTGATAGTAAAGTTCCTAGGTGCCACAGAAAACTGGGTAGGTACCCTGGGCAGTTGCCTTCTCTACCCTCTAGTGGGAGAGTAGGGGACTGGCTTAGAGATAGTCTAGCTAGGTACTCTGTCCTAAGAGAAAGAGAATTGGAAAGATAGTTCTCAGTCAAGTGTGGTGGCTCACACCTATAATCCCAATACTTTGGGAGGCTGAGGCAGGAGGATCACTTGAGCCGCGAAGTTTGAGACCGGCCTGGGCAACCTAACAAGACTCCATCTCTTCAAAATAATTTAAAAAATAAAAAAATTAGCCACACGCCTGTGGTCCCAGCTACTCAGGAGCTGAGGTGGGAGGATCACTGGAACCCAGGAGGTTGAGGCTGCAGTGAGCTGTGATTGTAGCCCTGCACTCTAGCCTGGGCTACAGAATGAGAACCTGTCTCAAAAAAAAAAAAAAGACAATTCTCCTGGAGGACAAATTATTGAGTGGATTTCACAGCAGGAGATTATTTTGGACTCCCCAAGAGTTTATTCCACACTGTTCTTTGTCATGAGCATGGATGGATCCCTGAGAAACAACCAATGTGTCATATGAAATCTCAGATGCCCCCTCCCTTGCCCCTCCCTTTCCTAGCCCTGGAGGGCCAGTAGTTTCCAGGTTGGTGAGGGGAGTAAGGAAAGTGCTCTATAATAACACTTGTGCTGTGGCACTTGGCCCTCCCCTCCTTCCCTAAATGCATCTTACCTTCCTCAGCTTCCATGGAATCAATGAGAAAATCTCAGTCCAAGGCTATGAGAACCAAGTGAAATTCATCTTTGAGTTGATTCAGAATGCTGACACAGACCAGGAGCCAGTTTCTCACCTGCACAAACTGTGAGGTCAAGGGGCCTGCTGGGTTAGGCATGCCCGACCCCGGGCCAGGACTAACCCAAGGGGGAAAGCCAGTGTTGATGAAACTTTTGATTAAAACCACATTGTAAAACATTGCCCATCTGTCTTGCTCACTCTTAAACTCACCCAAGAACAAGGCCAGGGGTAAGGTAAAGTCAGCAGAAATCTGGCTTCTCCCTTCCTCCTGATATCTGCATCCCTTGATCCACTGGCATTTGCTGCCTTCTTGTCCCTTATCTGTCTTATGCTGGTTATTTCACTGCTTCACCCTCCAGGCTTGGCTTAGCAAATGTAGATTTGAGAAATCTCAACCAGGTGTTATCTGATAGGAGTCTTTAATTTGGGGCACTGTTGCTGGGATGCTTTCTCCAGAGCTTATATATTTCTTCTTGCTAGAACTTTCTTTCCCCTTTTATTCCCCTCTCTTCTTGGACTTGTGAGCTGTATCTTCATCTCTCTTCTCTCTCCTGCATCTCTCCCCTTACTCTCCAATTTATTCTACTTCTGGACCTGGACTTACCCAAACTGTGAAACTACCATAATTGTCACCACAATCAGTCAAATAAAGTGATCTGTCCATCACCAGCTGGATACTGAGGGGTGAAACTGAGGCGGGGGCTTTGGAGAAACCCCAAACCTCCTGGTTCTGGAGGCCAGAGACTGGAAAAGAAAGCCTCTGTCCTTGGGCTCCTCCCAAGGGCTCCCTGGGCTTTGTTCCCTCCCTGCCCTGTTCCTGCCACCTGCTGCTACTGTCTCACCCCAGGAGGCACTAATCTGTGGAAACAGATTAGATTTCCCTGGCACATCCGATGGGCTAAGCTCCCAAGGGAAGGGCACTCGGAGCTAAGGACCAGCAGGGCCGTGGCCCTGGCATCATGTCCTGGTTCAGGCAGATCAAGGGAAAGTGGAGGGCATTAGGGTGGAGGAGGAGGGGGAGGCTGGCTTGAGGGGCTCTGCGCTGTCTGGTGGGGTATGAGGAGGCACAAACTAGCCTCCACTGGGGACAGCAGAATTCCTGTCTTTTTTCTCTGGGCTCCAACCCTGAGCATGTTTGAATCTGCTCAGTAGCTGCCAGGTGGGGGGCATTGGAAGGCAGCATTTCTTGGCTCAAAGCTGGAAGCTGTGCTTTCTGGATCACAAGAGAGTCTGTGATCCTCTTGAGAGGAGCTGGGACTCAAGGGACACCCTCTTCTTTTCCTCACCAGGCAAGGACCTTCCATGTCCTCCTGGGCTTTGACAGCAGTGGGCTCCTTCTCCCTCTCCTCATAACCCCCTTCCCCCTCGAGCCCCCAGTTTCTCACCTCCCTCCCTGGATGTGTACTGTTCCTTGGAGCTCGGGCTTCATGAAAAGTGTTGGAACCACAGTGTGGGGATTATTCCAGCTTTTTTGCTACTCCCCCTAAGATTCACATTCCTTCCTTTGCCCTCCCTTTTTTGGCCAATTCAGTACTTATTCAGCCTTTGTTAGAGGGCGAGCTGAAGAACAAAAATAATCCTTCACATTTGTACAGAGCTGTACAGAGTGCTTTCATACATCTTATCTCAGCAGAGCCCCACAAGAACCCTGCGAAGAAGGCATTGTTACTCCTTACAGGGGAGGAATTGGTTCTCAGAGAGGCTACGCATCTAGCTGCAGGCAGTTGGCTCAAGTCTATGTCACCTGGCTCCAAACTCACTGTTATTCTGCAATCCTACATAACCAATAGAATCTACTTCCCAAAAATTATCTTATTTACTCATCGCAACAACTCTAAGGTGTTACTGTTCATTTTACAGATGAGGCCACTGAGACTCTTAGGTTAAATAACTTGTCCAAGGTCATGCAGGTGCCAGGAGCTGAGTCTATCTGAATCCAAAGCCTGTGCTAAAAGTACCGAAACTGAGACTCAGAGAAGTCATTTGACAGCGTTCTTATGGGGCAGCCCCAGAATTGAAATGCAGGTCAAAAATCCCAAGTCCAGTACTTCTTCAGTTGCACCATGCTGCCTGCCTCAAGAACCTGTGGCTCATTCATTCTGACCCAGAGAGATGTCAAGGACAAAGGCTATTCTACTGTTGGACTTGGTTCTTAGCTCTAGCTCTCTGTACTCCTCTGGCTGAACTCTCCCTATTCACACCTCTCCCACTGTCTGCAGCATTTCTTACCAGCCCCACCCCCAGCTTCTGGGTTCAGCTCTTTTCCCTTTTCTCTGAGTTTGGGAACAACCAGGTCTCTAATGATCATACAGCAACTGGGAGAAGAGTGAACAGCAGACCCTCCCCTCCTCTAGTCTCACTACCCTCTTCCAGCTGTAGAAAAAAAAAGCCCCAGAGCGGGTAGGAAGCCCATGAGAGGGAACTGCTACAAATCCTGGCTCTGAGAACGCATGCATTACAGCCCAGTGGTCCCTGAAGGCTTCTCAAGAGAGCAGTTCAAAGTCCCCAGCCTGGCTGGAACAACAGCAGCCTCGAGACTTGTTGGGGCTTGGCGCAGTAGCTCTCGCCTGTAATCCCAGCACTTTAGGAGGTGGAGGCAGGAGGATCGCTTGAGGGCAGGAGTTCAAGACTAGCCTGAGTGATAGGGTGAGACCACCAGCTCAAAAAACAAACGAAAAGACTCTGGATGGAATAAGGCAACAAATCGGTAACTTTCCACCACCCCATCCCCATCCATCTACCACTTTCCAAATCCCACAATGAAAGAGCTCCAACAGATAATCATAGGTACATCCTACACCCTTATCAAGGACTTAGCTCAAGCTTTTTACACCTCACTGCCTGAGGTGAGAAGGAAGACAAAATATTCATACGCAAAGAGAATGGGAAAAGAAAGTTTGGCTGGAATCCTTTGATTGTGAATCTGGGTTGCTAAAAACATGGCCATCCTAAACCCGGTATTCCTTTTATCCAAGGGAGATTATAGGAGACAAAGTTCCTACTTGAGAGCTGAACATTTCATTAAATTTTTTTTTTGAAAATTCAAATCTAATCAAAGAGGGTTGGTTTTTGTTGTTGTTGTTGTTTCTTGAGAGGGGGTCTTGCTCTGTCACCCAGGATGGAGTGCAGTGGCAAGATCATGACACTGCAGCCTCAACTTCCCAGGCTTAAGAGATCCTCCCACTTCAGCCTCCTGAAAAGCTAGGACCACTGGTGCATGTCACCACACCTGGCTTTTTTTTTTCTATTTTTTTTGTAGAGATAGGGTCTCACTGTGTTGCTGAGACTGGCCTCAAACTCCTGGGCTCAAGCGATCATCCTACTTCAGGCCTCCCAAAGTGCTGGGATTACAGGTTTAGCCACTGCACCTGGCCTAATTAAATATTTTATAAAAACAAACCTACTTGCAATTCTAATATTCAGTGTCCATCTAATGTCAATAAAAAGAATCAGTATCATGTTTAACATGTTGTATCTAGAGGTACAAATATAAAAATTTAAGAATAATATAAATTATTTATTACTACAAAATGTTTCTTAGCACCAACCTGCAATGTTGCAAACACTACACTAATTCATGGGTACCTCCAGAACCAGAAATTGGAACATAAAACAGAGCAAGAAAATGGACACTCAGCACTACTGGTAGATAATATGTCACGCGAGAATTCACTACACAGCCAAGCGTGGTGGCTTATGCCTGTAGTCCCAGCACTTTGGGAGGCCAAGGCAGGTGGATCTGACCTGAGGTCAGAGTTTGAGACCAGCCTCACCAACATAGCAAGACCCTGTCTCTACTAAAAATACAAAAATTAGCTGGGCATGGTAGCAGGCACCTTTAATTCCAGCTACTTGGGAGGCTGAGGCAGGAGAATCGCTTGAACCCAGGAGGCAGAGGTTGCGGTGAGCCGAGATGACCACTGTACTCCAGACTGGGCAACAGAGCAAGACTCTGTCTCAGAAAAAAAAGAAAAAAAAATCCACTACAGGCAGGGCGCAGTGGCTCACGCTTGTAATCCCAGTACTTTGGGAGGTTGAGTCGGATGAATCACTTGAAGTCAGGAGTTTGAGACCAGCCTGACCAACATGGTGAAACCCCATCTCTAATAAAAATACAAAAATTAGCTGGGTGTGGTGGCATGCGCCTGTAATCCCAGCTACTCAGGAGGCTGAGGCACGAGAATTGCTTGAATCGGGGAGGCAGAGGTTCAAGCAGTGTGCAGTGTGCAGTGTGCTGAGATCACACCACTGCACCCCAGGCTGGGCAATAGAGCGAGGCTGTCTCAGAAAAAAGGAATCCACTACAGCCATGCTATCTAAAAGGAAGGATTTGACAAGTTAATTTTCTTTTCTCTTAGCTAAGCACTTGGACAGCTCAATTCCTGCCTACACTCCAAAACCACAGTGGCCTCCAAAGTTCACATTGATACAACCCACAAACCTTCAGGGCATCCAGACACAGTTACTTTCTTTTTTTAAAGACATAGAGTGTGTTTGCTTAGGTAGCACATACACTAAAACTGGAACAATACAAATTTCCAATTAAAACAACACAACCACACAAGGATAACACAAAAATATGTGAAAGCACTCCATATTTTTAATGTATATGTATTTCAAAATGTCAAGTACACAGTAAATACATACAATGTTTATCTATCAACTTAAATGAATAAGACAGGGCAAGATATATAAAGAATTGACCCCCGGGGTCTGAACTGTATTAGACTCAGTAATGTGGGTTCAGTGTTACTGGTTGTTCTGTGCCAGTGCTGAGCACAGAATCCCAAGGGACAGAGGCATCTCTGTGTTTTTAATGGATTTATTTCCTTTGTGGTTATATTATATGATGCCTTCCAAAGCATTAAGTTTGGGGCAGGGGGCTTTCTTGCCTGGGTCTGAGAGGTAAGGTGTTATTTTATATACCACATGGTGCCTGGTCTGGAAAATCAGGAAGGCCTCTGGTAAGGAAGTCATGATTGAAGCTGAGATTTCAAGGTTGAGTAAGAGTTAGCTAGGCAAAGCACAGAATGGGAAAAAATATTTGCAAACTTTGCATCCAACAAAAGTCTAATATTCAGAATCTATAAGTAACTGAAACAATTGAATAAGCAAGAAACAAATAACCCCTTTAAAAAATGGGCAAAAGACATGAACAGACACTCCTCAAAACAGGATATACAAGCAGTCAACAAACTTATGAAAAAAAATGCTCCACATCACTAATCACCAGAGAAATGCAAATCAAAACCACAGTGTGATACCATCTCACACCAATCAGAATGAAAGTTATTAAAAAGTCAAAGAACAACAGACGTTGACAAGGCTGCAGAGAAGGGAACACTTACACATTCTTGGTGGGAATGTAAATTAGTTCAGCCACTGTGGAAATCAGTTTGGAGATTTCTCAAAGAACTTAAAACAGAACTACCATTTGACCCAGCAATCCCACTACTGGATATACATCCAAAAGAAAACAAATCATTCTGCCAAAAAGACACATACACTCACATGTTCATAACAGCACTATTCACAATAGCAAAGACATGGAATTAACCTAGGTGCCCATCAATGGTGGTTTGGATAAAGAAAATGTACATATATACCATGTAATACTATGCAGCCATAAAAAAGAACAAAATCGTGTCCTTTGTAGCAACATGGATGCAGCCAGAGGCTATTGTCTTAAGCAAGTTAACACAGGAACAGAAAACCAAATAGCATTTGTGCTCACTTATAAGTTTGGGTACTCACGGACGTAAAGATGGCAACAATAGACACTGGGGACTGTTGTGGGGGAGCAAGGAAAGGGGGACAAGGTTGAAAAACTAACTATTGAATACTATGCTCAGTACCTGGGTAACAAGATCATTCATACCTCAAACGTCAGCATCACACAGTATACCCAGGTAACCAACCTGCACAGGTACCCCCTGAATCTAAAACAAAAGTTGAAAAACAGAAAGAAATGAAAATATATACCCCTAAAAAGGCTTGCACACATTGCATATAGCAGCCTTCTTTGTAATAGCCCCAAACTGGAAACTACTGAAATGTCCATCAACAGATGAATGAATAAGCAAACAGGTGCATCTATATGACGGAACACTACTCAACAGCAGAAAGGAACAACCTGTTGATACACATAACATGGATAAATCTCAGAATAAGTATGCTGAGTGAAAGAAATCAGACAAAAAAAGATATCTACTACATGATTCCATTTATATAAAATTCTAGAAATGAAAAACATCTGTAGTGACAGACGGCAGGTGGCCCAAGGCATGGGTTGAGAGAGAAAGATGAAAAGAAGCAGGAAGAAATGCAGGGGGTTATGGATACACTCTTTACCTTGATTGTAGTGATGTTTTACTGATGTATAGATATGTCAAAACATCAAATTGTACACCTTAAATCTGTGCTGTTTATTGCATATTATACCTCAAAAAAGCTCTTAAATTTAAAAACAAAACAAAAAAACAGTGAGTTAGCTAGGCAAAGAGTTGGGGGGGCAAGGGAGAGAATTGTGCCAGACAGGAAATAGAGTAGGCAAAGTAGTAAGCAAAAGTAAAATAGTAAGGCAAATGAGAGCCTGAAACCTTCATGAAATGAGTTGGCCAGCCACGGTGGCTCAAGCCTGTGATCCCAGCACTTTGGGAGGCCAAGGCGGGGGATCACCTGAGGTCAGGAGTTCATGACCAGCCTGACCAACATGGAGAAACCCCATCTCTACTAAACATACAAAATTAACCGGTCATGGTGGCGCATGCCTATAATCCCAGCTACTCTGGAGGCTGAGGCAGGAGAATCACTTTTACCCAGGAGACGGAGGTTGTGATGAGCTGAGATTGCGCCACTGCACTCCAGCCTGGGCAACGAGAACAAAACTCTGGCTCCAAAAAAGAAAAGAAAATAAAAGAAAGGAGTCCAGTTGGGGCCTTGTAAATTAGGAGTGGAATTGTGGGCTTTGACTTAGGACAATGGGAAAGGAAGTATAGCTAAGAGGTCCTTCTTTCCTTCTGTTCTTTTGTTCCTTTTTCTACTTTCTTTTTAATACTTATACATTATTTATTATATGCCAGGCACTGTTCTAAGTTATATGTACATATATATAATCATTTAATCCTAATAATTACCCTATGAAGTAGGCAAATTAGAAGGTTACTTAGGTTAGTCATTTGGGAAATGCAAATCAAAATCACAATGGGATACCACTTCACATCCACTAGGTTGGCCATAATCCAAAAATGCAAAATAATAAATGTTGGTGAGGATGTGGAGAAACTGGAACCCTTGTACCTTGCTAGTAGGAATGTAAAATGGTGCAGCAGCTATCGAAAGCAGTTTAGTGTTTCTTCAAAAAGTTAAACATAGGCTGGACACGGTGGTGTGTACCTGTCGTCCCGGCTACTTGAGAGGCTGAGGCAGGAGGATGGCTGGAGCTCAAGAGTTCAAGTCCAACCTAGGTAGAAAAAAAAAAAGGCCAGGCACAGTGGCTCACACCTGTAATACCAGCACTTTGGGAGGCCAAGGCAGGCAGATCACCTGAGGTCAGGAGTTGGAGGTCAGCCTAGCTAACATGGTGAAACCCTGTCTCCACTAAAAATACAAAAAATTAGCCAGGCATGGTGGTGCGTGCCTGTAATACTAGCTACTCAGGAGGCTGAGGCAGGAGAATTACTTGAACCCAGGAAGCAGAGGTTGCAGTGAGCTGAGATCATACCATTGCACCCCAGCTTGGGCAACAAGAGTGAAACTCTGTCTCTAAAATAAAATAAAATAAAATAAAATAAAATAAAATGTTAAACAGAATTGCCATATCACCCAGCAATGGTATATAGTCAAAAGAAATTAAAACAAAAGATACTCAAATGAAACTTATATATGAATGTTCACAGAGGACTATTCACAATCAAAAAAGGTGAAAACAACCCAAATGTCCATCCATGGATGAATGGATAAACAAAATATGTTGTATCCATACAGTTAAATATTATTTATAAAAAGGAATGAAGTATTGATCTATGCTACAGTGTGGTTGAACCTTGAAAACATTTGGATAGAATATTTGAGGGCAAAAAATAAAACAACAACAACAACATAATTATGTTAAGTAAAAAACCCATTCGCAGAAAGTTACATATTGCATGGTTCCATTTATATGACATATCCAAAATAGGGAAATCTATAGAGACGAAAAGTGACTAGTGGTTGACTAATCAGGGAGGGGAGGGGAAGGAAGGGGAGAGTGGGTACTGACTGCTAATGGATACAGGATTTCTTTTTGGGGTGATGAAAATGTCTTAAAACTAGACAGACGTGATGGTTGTCCAACACTGTGAATATAATAAACACCAATGAATTGTACATTTTAAATTTATGTTATGTGAATTTTACCTCAAAAAATAAATAAATCCAAAAAAAAGTTATTTAGGAGGTAGAGTCAATGCATGGCAAGTGGTGATTGATGGGTGGTGGGCGAGGAGGCAGGGAAGTAGAGGAAGGAGTCAAGAATGACTCCCAGATGGCTGACAATCAAATGAGAGGGGGAATCCTCTTTTTTGGGATGGAGAAGACAGAGTAAGAAATATACATCTGGAAGATAACTAGCACATTTTGGATATCACAAGTTGGAAGTGCTGAGACATCCAAGTTCAGAGCTCAGAAGAGAAGTCTAAGACAAAGATATTTGGGCGTCATCAACAGAGCACCATAAATGGACACTATACAAGTGAATGAGACTCCATATGTAAGGGTTTGACAGAAAGAAGGCCCAGATGTGTAAATTACAAGGTGTCAGCAAACCTCACAGAAATTTTTAAATATAAGGCATTTAGAAATTAATATAAATTTTAAAATATAAAGTCTCTGTGTTCAAGGACTTTGTGATCAAGCATAAAACAATAAGTTCATGTTAAAGAAGGCTTCAGCTATGTAACATATCACCAAAGCCTACCATTTCATCTTTCATTTTACACGTCCCTACATGCATCAACCACATGTTAAAGAACCTGCTGTTCCTTGAAAATGCCAAATTCTCTCTTGCCTCCCTGCCATTTCACTCTGTTCTCTCTAACTGGAATAATTCTTTCCCATTCCCAATTCTTTTAGGCATATACTTAGGAGTGAAATTGCTCAGTGATACGGTAATTCTGTGTTTAACCTTCTGAAGAAACATCAAACTGTTTCCTATAGCAGCTGCACCACATTATATTCTCACCAGCAAATGGACAAGGTTCCAATTTCCCCACACTCTCACCAACACTTGTCATTTTCTGTTATTTTCTCTTTTTTTTTTTATTTTTATGGCCAACCTACTGGATATGAAGGGGTATCCCATTGTGGTTTTGATTTGCAATTCTCTAACAAGTAACCTAAATAACTTTTTAATCTATTTACCATTCTCCAACCCACTGACCTCATTTTCCACCTGATATATTGCAACAGCCTACCTCCTAGGGTAATTATTAGGATTAAATGGGTTCGCATATAAACCCACACAGTCAGAGTCAATCAAAGCACCTCCATGTCTTTGAAGACTTCCTGAGCCTTGCCTTCCTGTGACAAAATATACCTTTGTCACAATGTTTCCTCCTGTGACAAAGGTATATTTTTGTTAAAGCTCCCCAGGAGATTCTAATATGCAGCCAAGACTGAGAATCACCAGACTGGGGCAATGTTTCCCAACCCGGTAGGATCATGGGAGTCACCTGGGGCACTTATTTAAAAGGGTAGGTTTCCTGGCCCAGCACCAGACGTTTGGAAACAGAATTTCCAGGAAAGAGGCCTGGAAATCTATATTTTAAAAGAAGTTCCCAACAGGTGATTCCTATGACCAGGCCATTTTAGGAAACCCTGGTCTAGAGGATAATCATAGAGCAGTAGGCAGTAAACACAGAGGGCAGTTTGAAACTAGGTAATCTGGTTTACAAGGATACAGTCCTTTTGCCTCCTGGCTCTTGCAAGATAAAGTTTGCTCATCTTTGGCTTGTGACCCACTGTGGGGATGCTGCCCCATTAGCTCCCACCTGCATCTATGTAAGAGACTGTCCATCATTGACACTTTCCAGGTAGGCATGCCCTCACACTCTGGGAAGTCTAAAATTTCATGTGAGGCCCAGAGAGAGCCTGAGCTGCCCATTCCAAATGCCTAATCCCTGTTTATGGCTCTTTCTCTTTGGTGAAATCTTAACAGTCCTACTGTGTGCAGGGAATGTTCCAAATGCCATATTATCCTAATCCTCTCATCATCTGTGAAGGCTAATGTAACCCCATCTTGGATGCTAATCCACCGTGTTGACTTCTGATTAACCCCAGTTCCGGAAATGCCTCTAAGATTTCTATTTTATCTACTATTCCTTGGTTAGACCACGTACTTACCATAAATCCTGCTCTTAGGTTAAAACAATTGACCATAAATCCTGCCCTTAGGGAGCTTCACATAGCATTCTCGCCTTTCTCTACACATTCCTTCCCTGTAAGGTATAGGTATTCCTTCCTTACAAGATATACAAGCCCTGGTCTCACTGCTGTCCGAGATATAGACAGGGCTTCTGTTCATAAGTCCCTATTAAATGCTTCTTTCTAAGAAACAAGATTTGTCAGCCTCTTTGGCCTCTCAGCTTTCTCAGACTTTGGGGGTAGGTTTGCACAGAACTGCTCACCATGGAATATATGTTGCAGAAAGGGAATTATGTCTCCATTTGATAGATATGGCCCAAGGTCACGTACCTAATGAATGGCTGAGCCATTCATGGATTCAAATCCATATGATTACAAAGCTGTGGCATATTCCACTCTGCAGCACTGCCTCTCAAAGATTGCATTTCTATCCCCAGTTATAGTTCACCAGACCATTTTGTTTGCTGTCAAGGCTTCCCAGCTATACTCAGTAAATTCAGAGCTGCAGCTCCAAAACACCTGGAACCATCTTGCCTAAGGGAATCCCGGCGTGGGTATCCAGGGGGCTTTGGGGAAGGGAACTCAGTTTTAGAGAAGCAAAGGGAATGATGACAGTGCTGAGCACAGATGGCCACACTTCCCTATCCCACCCCCATCACTACATCCTCCTAAAACTGAATGAAGCCGGAAGGGGATGTCACCTCAGCTCTGGGCAGCAGGAAAGAAGTTGACCTCTGGGAGGGAGGGAGCAGCAGAGGAGTCAAAGCAAGGGGAAAAATGGGAGGGGGTACCCTCCGCCACAGTACAAAACACAGAAAAGTTTCCAGCCATGTCAGGCTAGTCTTATGACTAGCCATGCTGGTTAGGGGGTCCAGGATCTGTGGGGCTCTGGAATTTTATGATGTCTCAAGATGAGTGTTCAGGTAGTTTATGGAGAAGCCATTGGTAGACAGTACTTGGCCCAGAAGGAAGGCCATGGGGCTAAGAGAACCTCAGGATAGAGGCTAAATTACCCACATATTAGACAAGTGCCAAGCAAGACTGAAGAATGCTGCCCCACAGAGGACCTTCCCACACAGGCTCCTTCACAGGCCCCTGCCAGTGATCAACAATTCCTTTTGCCACAACCCTCTTTCCCACCCCACACCCAACATATGCTCATATTCTAAGTGCTTGCTATACAAATGCTGTTTCATGACAAGTCACCCAGCCTCTCTCCAACTAGATGGCATCCCCAAGCTCAGTTTATATAAAAATTTGGGGTGCTACTACCAGCTTCTAGGTAAATGCCACATTATATTCTGAAAGACATGAGGAGGGGATGCTGTGAGTTTGTTAGGGTGCTGCAAGGAGAAATTTCTGTCTCCCAGAGTAACAGGAATCAGTGAGAGACTCTTGACCAGACCTGGTCAAGGATGCTGGAGAAAAACACAGCAAGAGAAAAACGCTATAGAATGCAACAGGCCTATGAAAACAGTGCATGGAGAAGAGGCTGACTCAGTGGTCTTCCATATTCAGGATGGACATTACAGGCCATGAGGAAGTTAAGCTGATTTTGAAAAAAGAGTTGCCCAATGGGGGATAGGAATAAGACCCTCCAACCAAAGTTTCAGGGGACCTCCTTTGGAGAAAGAAATGTGTTTCTAGGCGTGGAAGAGCTCACTTGGCCAACCAGCTCTAAGATTGGGCATGTCTTGAGGCAAGAGAGAGTCCACACGACCTTTGGAAGTTCTTGTCATACAAAGGTCCACAGTGATGCTTAGAGACCCTCACTATCTTTTTGACACCCCCAACTGAGTCTCTCCTTCTGAAGTATCTGGCTGGCCTGCTACTTGCTGGTAGTTCCTGTCTTTTCATCTGTGACCTCTGCTCCCTACATCTGTGTTCGTCATTTCACCGACTGTAGCTATTTCTGCTCTTTCAGTAGAGAAGGGCCAGGATGTCTTCCTCTTCCCAAGGTCACAGCTGGCTAAGCCAGAGGAAATCGGCTTCCCCCAGGCCCTCTTGGTGTTTGACTCTAGGGATCAGCACAACATAGAGCAAGGTACCTACCTCAGTCTTATCCACCTCATCCATCATTCATTCAACGTATTTATTAAGTACCTACTATGTGCCAGGAGCTGGGTTTACACTAGTGATCGAAATAGATATAGAGATTATATTCTTGTTCCAGTGGCCCTGATACTTCAGAAGACACCAAAACCAAGGGCTTTTATATTTATTTACTATAGAAATATTTGCAATACCTATAACCAACAAAGGACTCATATCTGATATTCATGAAGAACTCCTACAAAGTAATAAGACAGGGCCAGGCTCAGTGGTTCATACCTGTAATCCCAGCACTTTGGGAGGCCAAGGCAGGCAGATCACTTGAGGTCAGGGGTTAGAGACCAGCCTGGCCAACATGGTGAAACCCTGTCTCTATCAAAAATACAAAAATTAGCCAGTCATGATGGCATGTGCCTGTAGTCCCAGCTACTAGGGAGACTGAGGCAGAAGAATCACATGAACCCAAGAGGTTCCAGCCTGGGTGACAGAGCGAGATGCCATCTCAAAAAAAAAAAAAAAAAAAAAAGCAGTAGGACAGAAGGAATAGAATAATAGAAAATGGACATAATACTTGAACAGATATCCAAGGGTCAAATAAATGTATGGAAAGGTGGTCAACTTCATTGGTTATCAGGACAAAGTAAATTTAAATTGCAATACCACTATACACCCACCAGAATGGCTAAATTTTTTAATTTTTCTAGATTGACAATATCAAGTGTTAATGAGAATATAGAGCAACTGGAACACTAAGACGCTGCTGGCAGGAGTGTAAATTAATATGAGCACTTCGAAAAAATTGTTTAGTCGCATTTGCTAAAGTTAAAAATATGCCTATCCTTTTATGACCCAGTAATTCTACTCCTAGGTATATATCTAGTATAAATATGAACGTAAGTGTACCAAAGGACATGAACAAAAACATTATCACAGCCTTATTCATAACAACCCCAAAGTAGGAACAACCCAAATGTCCATCAACAGAATAACAGATAAATTGTGGTATATTTATTTAATGGCACACCGTACGGCAATGAAAACAAATAAGCTACTGCTACCACAATATTTTTGATGAGTTTCACAAACATAGTATTTAGTGAGAGAAGTCAGACACAAAATAATACCTACTGAATGGTTCCATTTATATAAAGTTCAGAAGCAAGCAAAACCAACCTGTAGTGTTAGTAAACGTTACTTTTGAGAAGGAGTATGGCATAGTCACCAGGAGCAGATAGAAGGAGGGTATCTGGGATGCCAATAATGATCTCATTCTAGATCTGGATGGTGGTCATAGGGGGATGTTCACTGTGTCATCATTTGTTGACCTGTACACTTAGGTTTCGTGTTCCTTTCCTAAATGCCTGGTATATTTCAATTAAAAAAAAAATACACACAGGAGAGGGAAACTGTTTTCAAGTAAGTGAAAACATGGAAGGTAGAAAGGAAATAGGAGAGAGATCAAGGATTTATACACCGGTAGCTGAGCTGTGGCAAGATTAAATGGGGTAGTGGAGGGGAGGGAACTGTTGAATACAACAGGGCAGAAGTTGCCTCCAGCCCAACTGAAGTTTCTCCAGATATATCAGCCTTAATTCCCCATCCAGCCCCACACCTCGTATTCACAAACCTCATCTTTCTGGACAAGGCCCAGCATTTCCCAGACTAGCAGCTACTTCTCCAGGCAGAGAAACCCAGTATTTGAGGCCAAAACTGGGGTCTGAGACACTGATATTTTGCTCTAGTAGGTCCTGTGAGTCTGCAGGCCCTTGATGCAAATACTCCAGAGCTGATCCGGAATCATCCTGGGGGTACTGGTTTGGCGTGGGTGAGGGGAACAGGGTTTGGTATGTGTATTTGTCATCCTTATCAAAAGGAATGACCTGCTCAAGTTGCTGTGTGTGCTCTTGTGTGCCCGTGCCCAAAGTTTCATACACAGCGCTGCGTTCTCCTCTCCCCAGGCACATCTTTGTTCCAAACCCTATTCAGGGGTCTAGAGCCATGTTCGAATGCCCCCGGGCCACTTTCAGGGAGGAAAAGGACAGGAAGGAACCGTTGGTCACAGGTTCCACTGACAAGAGGGGAAAACTTGGGGGTGGGAGTTCCTTTATGGGGGAGGTCACACCCCCTGCACAAAAACATCCCAAAGAGAACTGGCATTGAGTTTGTGTTGGAGAGATGGAGATACCCCAGGGAGGAAGTGGCGAAAGGTGAGCATGGGAACACCCCTCTTTGATCCCACAAGGTGCGTCAGGGAAAGTTGGATTTCATTTAGCGCGGGATGGAGACATCTCTCCGCACGCTGCCACCAGGCTCAGTGGGTCAGAGGAAGTGAGGCTCCCCTCCCTCCTACCTCAGGTGATACGTGTGCGACCCCAGCCGTGAGTCTGACCTCCTTTCCCTCCCGCCCACCAGTCTCCACCCCTTTCGAGGCTGGGACTTTTTTAAGGCCGGATTCGTCAGGGGTGAGCCATTTGCTCAAGGAACGCGGAATCTGGAGGGAGCTGAATGAAGAGCTGGCGGGAGAGGAGCTGTGTCCAAGAGTAAGGTAGGGACTGTTCTGTCCGGGTACCGAGCGGGAGGAGGGAGCACGCGGATGGCTGCTTGAGCCCAGGGTCAGAGGTGGCTGGCTGGCTGGCTCCACAGGGACGTTTGCCGGTCTTCCCGAAGCCCAGAGGCTCCAAGGAAACATCCAGCGGCAGGAGAGGACGCGCACTGTCGCACACGCCTCTCAAAGGCCGCTGGGGCTCCGGCGCGGCGCAGCGGACCCGGGGGCGGTAGCACCACGCAGTGAGCTCGGGCAGCGGGTCCCCCGGACCCCGGGCGGATGGGCGCTGGGACCCGCTCGCTCCAGGCGCGTAGAGCCGGCTCCGGGTTCCCGTCACTACTCTGACTGCGTTTCCCCGGCGCCCCGCCTCCAGGGCAGCAAGCGAAGGAAAGGGGCCGGGCCGAGGGTGATCCCGCCCCCTCCCCAGTCCCTGATTGGCTGCTGCTGTTGTCCATCCGAGAATCTATTTTTGATGGAGGGGGGTTGCCACCCAGTCTGCCCCAGATCACGTTTGCCACCGGCAGCCAACCAGTTGGGCCCAAGTCCGCGGGCAAGAAGCGATTGGGGGCGAGTGAGCTCGGCCCCCCGGTCCCCCGTCCGGGTGCCCCCCCGCCGGGCCTGAAGCGGTGTATCCTGCCCTCCCCGGTCACCTCCCACGCGTGGAAGCGGAGCGGCGGCCTCGCTGTAACGCAGAAGCGAAATGTAGCCAGCCGGGTGTCGCGGCTGGACGCTCGCCTTGGCTGGGGGTGTGGGGGGGGCACGCCGGGGGCCAAGGAGGACTGCCGAGGAGGAGTGATGAGAAGAGGGGGTACCCTGCACCCCCCGAAACCACGGGCCCCGTTGCCACTCGCCAGGCGCCCCCCTTCCTCCCAAGCGAGAGGCAGGTCAGTCCTGTGGGGTCCTGGGGCGGGGAGGGGGTGGTTGAGGGCGGGAGTCCTGGCGCGCAGCGCATTTGCTGAATCTGAGTGGTGGAGAGACTGAGGAGGCCACCCAGTTACTTTCTCTCCCTCCTCGGGGTTGGGGATACTAAAATGGGTCTTTTTTGTCCCCGCCTGGGAGGAGGGGATAGGGCGTCCTGGTTCACTTTTGCTTCTTTCGTCCCAGGGCCTTAGGCCCATCTGAAGTCTCTTTACTGGGGGAGTGGTGAGGGAGGACTGGCTTCCCCTCCTGCGAGCCCCCTCTCAGGTTCAGTGGCCTGCCAGGAACACAGGAGGGAGGCGGGGGTGTCAGCTTTTAGCGGACTCAGAAACTTTTCTGGCATAGGGGCCCTAGGACTCAGAGGTTTCCTCCTGGATCTCTGGTGAGGGAGTTTGAAAGAACCACAGTACTGTGTTTAAGGAGATTGAAAAAGGGAGCCCTGATGGGTGACTGAATTGATAGAGGAAACAGTTCTCCTGGCCAGTTCCTGGGGTTTGATACCGCCTTTCCTAAACTGAAGTTGACTAATTGTGTGTGTTTGGAATACTTAAGGACCTGTTCCTCTTACCTGGTGGAACTCTCTTTAAATTTATTTTTTACGAATAAGAGTTCTTCTGGTGAAATGGAATAGGATGAGAGTCCATGAGGAATTAGGAAGCCTGGGGATTCCTTTAGGCAAAGAGAAGTGGAGCCATTACAGCTAAAGAGATGCATTTGGAGCAAGTGCATATTGGCTTAGGGTGCTTTGGTTTTTGTTTGGGGTTTTTTTTTTATTGCTACTTTTGTTTTTTTGTTTTTGTTTCTAAGAATTCCACTATATCCAACTCTCAGTAACCCTGGGGAACAGGAGGAGCCTAATTAACTGAAATGCGTGGGTAATAAGCAATCATTTTATGCTCTGTCCCTTCTAACTGAGATAACTCCGTTGTCCTATCTGACAAGCTCACAGGGCCAAGAGCAGGGGGAGAGGGGGAGAGACAGAGGCCTGGATCCGAGTCAGCTGTCTGAGCTCTTTGTAACACTGTTGACTCTCAAGGGCAGGAGTGGGTAGGCCTCTGGCTCTTGGCCTTGGTCTGGCAGGCTTGCCCCACTGCCCAGGGAGTCCTCCTAGCTTTGTTTTGTTTTCTCAGAAGCTAGAGCGTTCTGGGGTCTGGGGGACTTCACGCAGCAATCAGTTTCTCCCTGTTTCTTTGCCCTGTGTGACTGTCTTTCTGTTGCTGTCTTGTGATGATAAGCAGTCACTTTATACAGGGGTGGCTTGTGGCAGGGAGTTTGTGACTGAATTTATAACTGAACCCCACTTAAATAATGGAGGGGCATTCAAGAAGGGGTCTTGCTGAGGACATACCTATCCACCCCCAGTTGCTGAGGAAACAATGCAGAGGGCACTTGCATGGCATCTTCCCAATCCCAGGCTGGTCACATCTCGTTGCTGGTGACCATGGTGGTGATCCCCCAGGAGGGTTGCTGGTGGGGAGGATGGCAGGGATAGCTCCTGCTGAGCCTCCAGATGGAGCAGTGCAGGACTAAGTAATTTTTGCGGAAAAAGGGAGGCAAATAGCAAACTCTATAACTATATGACGAACTCCTAACTGCCTTGGGGGGAAATTCTCCCAGTAGGAGCTGTCCTTTGCTGTAACGTAATGTTCTTTTTCTTTTCTTTCTCCTTCCCACATAAGGTGTTCCACACTGATTCTCGTGACTTTAAGTACCAGGGATTTGAAGAGGTATTAGCTCTTCCCAGGAAGAGAGGAAGTTTCTGGAAGAGAAGGAAAAGACAGCAGATGCTGCACTGGGACCAGCAGAGCCTAAGGAGCTGTGGGAAGCTGACAGAGCCCAGCCAAAGCAGTGGGAAGAAGCCACAGTCCCAGGCCGGCACTGTGTTCTGAAAGATTTGAACTCAAGCTGCTTTTCAAGGAGGAGGGGCCCCTTCAGAGGGCGCCCCAGACTTTGGTTGAGCTCTTCTACTCTGGATGCCCCCTACTCCCAGGAGCCTGCTGCTGAGAACCAAAGAAGATAAGAGGACAGATACATTTTCTTCAAGCACAGAGCTGGTGGGTTGGAGTCAGGCATCTGCACCCCTAGTGGCTGTCTGGTGAGGAGTTTCTTGTTTCTGCCCAGCTTGCGGCTTCAGTGCTTGATGGGGCTGCCTGTTGGTGGATCAGTTTTTGCAGTGCCTGGTAGGAGTGGAGAGCCGTGGGAAGAGGTCCCGCGGCGCCCAAGCCTGGGTTCACCCCAAGACTAAGTTCTTTCCCAAGTTAGAGAAGGAGAGAGAAAGCAAAAAGAAGAGAGGAAAGTTCTCCCTTCCCCTCCTCCCTGCCTGTCATGTCCTCTAAGCCAGAGCCGAAGGACGTCCACCAACTGAACGGGACTGGCCCTTCTGCCTCTCCCTGCTCTTCAGATGGCCCAGGGAGAGAGCCCTTGGCTGGGACCTCAGAGTTCCTGGGGCCTGATGGGGCTGGGGTAGAGGTGGTGATTGAGTCTCGGGCCAACGCCAAGGGGGTTCGGGAGGAGGACGCCCTGCTGGAGAACGGGAGCCAGAGCAACGAAAGTGACGACGTCAGCACAGACCGTGGCCCTGCGCCACCCTCCCCGCTCAAGGAGACCTCCTTTTCCATTGGGCTGCAAGTGCTGTTTCCATTCCTTCTGGCAGGCTTTGGGACCGTGGCTGCTGGCATGGTGTTGGACATCGTGCAGGTAGGACCTGAGTAGGGCAGCTCTTGACTGTGAGCCCAGGGCCACCTTTGCCTGCTGGGAAACTTTTAACTTCCTCTCTACCTCCCTGTCAGAAGTGGCTGCTGCTTCCTAGAATACTGTTTCCCTTTGGATCATGTCCTTGGTTTCTTCTTAGTCTAGTTCCTTCCTACAGAAACCTCAAGGAAGCCGAGTAGCCCCGGGGAGGCAGTCAGGGCAGTATTGCTAAATAGAAACAGAATTGGCTCCAGAGCTCAGGCTTGGGAGAGGAGAGATGGAACAGGGTCGTTGCTTGCCATCTCTCCCAAGCATTCCTGCCGAGCCCAGCTCAGTAGGAGACATTTACAAGGGTCTCCTCTTTATGCCTTTTCTCCCCTGCATTTGTGGTTTCAAGGATACCCATAATAGAAAGCTCAGTTTCAAGCCTCTCCTCCATCCCCCTACTGGGCAGGAATTTGTTCAGCTGCCAAGAGGGTCTCAAATTAAGTGGGAAGGCTCTTGAAGGCATTTTGCTTTGCTTATCTTCCTGTAACCTTGGCATAATCCCCTTGGGGAGGGGGGATGGACACTTGCTGTCTGATGCATGATTCGGAGATTTGGTGTAACAAGACCCAAAAGCACTAATTATCTGCTGTAAATGGGGACAAAATGTAACTAGGCCTGGGCAGAACTGTCGCTCCTCTTTGCTCCTTACCTGTCATTCTGAACCTGCCCTGGGCAAAGAGGGTTCTTTTTGAGGACATTGGGTAGAATGAAGTATGAGAGTCGGAGGGACCTGGAAGCTAAGAGCCAGAGACGTGCTATGTTAATTTATTGTGAGTCAGGACTTATAAAGAACCTCCAGGTCCAAGAGATAAAGTTTTGTTTTTAGATGAAAGTCTTTTAGGCACAGTGTGGCACACCAAACTTTTTGAAGGTGCTGGGTTTATCTAAGTAATTCAGCAATGTGTATCAAATTCCTGCTAAATGCTGGCCTCTGTCCTAGGTACTCAGAGAAATATTAATACTGAGGCAGAAGGAGATCTGGCTTTTGCTTTTTGGGACCCCCAGTGTTCCCTGACTATGATATCTCCCAGAAGGACACGAAGCTTAGCGTCACCTTCCCTGTGCCAAGCCAACCCTACAGACCATAGTGATATAGAGTCCTGCTGGTAGGTCTCGCCATGCCTGTGTCCCGGGAGACTGAAGATGGTTGGTTCTTGATAGTGTGTGCACATGGAGTACTTTGACTTGAGCCCTTCAGGGGAACCCTGAACCATTGATTGCTCATGAGAATGATGTTTAAGTCATGCCGAAGTGCCTTGCACTGCCTCCCCTTTCCCCAAACCTGTTACCTTGAAGATTATTCCTGCATGGAGGTTGGGAAGCCAGGCTGGAGCTTTGGGTTCCTCCCCCTAGTGGCTGTTCCTCCCCCTAGGGCAGTGACTGGGACAGTAGGAGGAGGAGAAAGAGACTAGGGTAACATTTTTCTCCACCTCTTCTATTCTTTTCCTGTGGTCTCAGTTCTCATTCTTGGAGTTTTTGCATTCTGGTTTGATACCTACAAAGGGGTGCAGAACCAACGTCCAGACGTGAACTGAAGAGGGTTGTCTTATTTTCTGGATAATAATAATGGTAGTGGGGAAGCATTTGGGGGGCTCTTCTGAAGGCCCATGAGGTAGGATCCATAATCATCTCCATTTTGTAGGTAGGGAACCTGTAGCTTAGAGGGATTAGGTAACTTGTCCCTGGTCATCTGACCCCAGAGCCCACACCACTAACCCCTGTGGCCTTCACCATGGCCATGGTTCACCAGTTGGTTAAAAACTCGGAGAAGGGGCCAAGTGCAGTGGCTCATGCCTGTAATCCCAGCACTTCGGGAGGCCGAGGCAGGCAGAAAGTGCCCCAAGACCCTGGGGCCATCTGGAGAAGCTGGCTATGGAGTGTCCCCAGTGTCTTGGAGCAACTGAGCAGGAGTCCGTGTTGGCCATGGTTCAGATGTCTCCTTGGTCCAGGGCCCCCATCTTTCCTTGCTGCTACAGAAAACTTGCTTTCTCTTTCACCAACGCGATGCAAAAAAAAAATTAAATTGTAATTTTAATTTAAAAGAAAAAGAAAACCCACTCTCTTCCTAGAAGGCTCATTTCTCTCCTCCTCTTATCTGCCCTCTGGTAAATGTGCACAGCAGCATCTGCAGTGAATTAAGGGGCTGGTACTGGCCCAAAGTAGGAAAAGAATAAATGGACGTCCATCTGCTCTAACTTCCCAACCATGGCTGAAAGTTCCTGCAGCATCTGGAAGGGAAGCAGGCTGGGGCCTGGTGTTGGCTTCTGAAGGGGGTTGGGATATGGGAGCCTCCTCACTGCAGGAGCCTTGTGCCCATCTGCCCAGTTTGGTCCTAGGCTGCTCCGGACGTCTCACTCCCTTTATCTGTCAGCCTTTGTGAGGGATGGGGTGGCAGGAAGTAGTGTGCCATCTGCACTTTAATTCCCAGCTCGATTAAGATGGGTCCTTATTTTAGCTCACTACTCACCTGCTAAGGATCTCGAACAAAGCAGACTCTGCTGTGTATACAGAAGTCTACAGCAATGAAAGTGGATGGCAAGCGTGGCCTTGGGGAAGTAGAGTGGGAATGAAGTATTCCTCCTGGGCCTGGCCTGCTCCTGTGGTCGCAGCATCCCTAGGCGGGACACTCATACCTGCTTCACTTGACTACCCCTTCTGCTTTTCCCATCTCCGTCCCCTGCCTGCTGTCAGGGACCCATTTGCTTTCCTCCTGCTTTGTACCGCACCGTAGATCCAGGTGTTGCCCTAAAGCCCTTTCCTGGACACCTAGAGGATGCCTCTTGGAAGAGCCTCAGACAGGTGAAGCCTGGGGTTACTGCAATCTCATCTGACCCAGTCCTTACCCTAAAAGATCAGCTCCAGCCCAGCTTCTCCCACAGGAGCCGATTCTCCCACAGCCTGGAGCCTAAAGCTTGTATCTGGGAATTTAAGTCTTCTTAATGTCTTGATTCCTGGCTCTGACTTTCTTCCCTGCTGCTACCCTCCTGAGGTGGCTCAGGCCAGAACCCTTGAAGGCAGTTCGGGGTCAGTGTATGAGCTTGGAGTAGGTGAGGGATGGAAGAGGCGCATTGGAAGGGCAAGGAAGAGGTACTGGCAGGACCACCAAGGATCGAGACTTGCGATTGCTGTGCCTCAGGATTTGTTTTGGCTATGGGGGAGGCAGTCTCTTCCCTCACCTCCAGAATACCAGGGATCCATGAGCCCCTCACCCCAAGGTTAGAGAAGGAAAGAGATGAGGGGCTGCATTTCTGAGAAGCAGTTAAAATTTAGATGTTCCCCTCACCCCCAAGCAGGGCAGCACTTCCCGGAACGTGCCCTTTTTCATCCCCGTCAGAGCAGGAAGGCGTGGGTGGCTGCTTGGCGGACGGGTGTGACTTCAGGGGCAGATACTCCCAGCCTGGATGAACAGGATGGGGCTGAATTTGGCCAAAGGAGGAAGAAGAGCTACTTACTGTCTGCCCCTGCCACATCCTGCCTACTCCTAACCTCAGGGCCACCCTGATTCCTGGGCTGGTTCCACATCTCCAGCCTCCAGCATCTCTTCCCAGAGTCCTATGCGTGCCCATGTGTCAGAGGCTTTCTGCCTGAGCTGCAGCTTTGAGAGGGTTTGTGGATGAAGAAAGTATGTGTGCAGGAATTGGCTTCTGTGACCCAAGTGCCAACTCGGGGCTTTGCTGGCCCAGGGTCAGGTAGTGTGAGGTTCCAGGCTATATTCTGTAAGAGTCAGGAAGACTTTTGCACAGGGGCTCTTACTGTGACTGCTCCCTCTCATTGCCTGTCTGTCTCTCATCCCATGCTCCTAAAACTCCATACTTTGTAGGTCCTCCTATAGCTATAAGGAGAGAGTGCATTGTGCTGGGAGGTGGAGAGATTTGGGGGTGCTTATGGTAGCAACCAGAGGAACTTAGCTGAGCTTTATACATTTTTTGTTAAATAATAGTAAAAGCAAGCAATATTAGTTACAAACAGCTCAGAAAACATTGCTTGCATACATGTGGAGTCGTCTTCTGGGTTTTTTCTTTCTACGAGTACATATACATTAAAATGTACATATACATTAAAAATATACCTACCTGCAGAAGTGAGATTTTCATGGAGCTGGCAGCTTGGCAGCAGGGTGGAGCCAGTGTTTTGGGGTGAAGATGAGATCTGAGGCTGTGCTCTGAGAGGAGCTTTGAAAGCCCACAAGGAAGGGGAGAAAAGGGGGATTTTTCCCCTCTCTGGAGCTGGTTTGGGAGGAAGCAGGAGGCGAAGCAGAGCAAGGCCGGACTGCAGGGAGCTGGAGCCTCAGTGGTATGTACCAGCCGTGTTCAAGAGTAATAGTCCCCAAGTTGCTCCAGGGCAGATGGAGCTCACTGGGGCTGCCTTCACTCTGGGGGGTCTGAGGGTGGGAAGGGATTTACCTCCCTTCAGTGTTTGGAGGGGGCTGGCTCATCCTGTGGCTGCCTGGAAGCCCAGTAACTGTTGTTGAGATGGGGGGCTGTCTCCTCCCCATTGTTAGTCCTTATGGTGGGGCTTCCCTAAGGAGAGTCCCAGGTCTTCGCCAGACCAGGAGCGCAGGCAAGCGTATGCTCCAGCCCCATTGAAATGAGCCCTTCCCCAGGGTCCTGTGAGGCCTCCCACCCCATCCACACAGAGAGAGCTCTGACAAGAAAAGAGAGGTTCTTGCCTTATAGGGCCACCCAGTACTCAGCTTCTCCTGGTCTCAAGCCCTAGCCCCACCCGCTCTGATAGCCTTGCTTTTTGGTTATTGTGGTAAAAAATATGTAACATAAAATTTACTGTCTTAACCCTTTTTAAGTGTGCTGTTCAATAGTACTAAGTATATTCACCTCGTTGTACAACAGATCTCCAGAACTTCTCATCTTCCCCAGCTGAAGCTCTGTACCTATTAAAGACTCACTCTTTTCCCTGCTACCCCAGCCCCTTGTTTCCACCATTTTTCTTTCTGCCTCTATGAATTTGACTACTTAGGCTGGGCACGGTGCCTCATACCTGTAGTCCCAACACTTTGGAGGTCTAGGCGAGAGGATCCTTTGAGCCCAGGAGTTCGAGACCAGCCTGGGCAATATAGTGAAACCCCTGTCTCTACAAAAAATATAAAAATTAGCCAGGTATGGTGGTGCATACCTGTAGTCCCAGCTACCCAAGAGACTGAGATGGGAGGATGGCTGGAGCCTGAAGCCATGATTGCGCCATTGCACTCCAGCCTGGGCCACAGAGTGAGACTGTGTCTCAAAAAAAAGAAGTTGACTACTTTGGATACCTCAGATGAGTGGAATCATACAATGTTTTTTATGACTAGAGTAATATCCTCAAGGTTCATCCATGTTATGGCATATGACAGGATATCCTTCCTTTTTAAGGCTGAGAAATATTCCATGGTATGTATGTACCACACTTTGCATATTTTGTGTATTCGTTCATTCCTTGATGGACATTTGGGTTGCTTCCACCTCTTGGTTATTGCATATAGTGCTACAATGAACATGGGCATACTAGTATATCTTCAAGACCTTGCTTTCTATTCTTTTGGATAAATATCCAGAAGTAGGATTGCTGGATCATGTGGTAGTTTTATTTTTAATTTTTTGAGGAACCACCATACTGTTTTTCATAGCAGTTGCACCATTTTATAGTCCCACCAAGAGTGCACAAGGGTTCCAATCTCCACATGCTTTTTTTTTCTCTTGAGACAGAGTCTTGCTCTGTCACCCAGGCTGGAGTGCAGTGGCACAGTCTCGACTCACTGCAACCTCTGCCTCCCAGGTTCAAGCGATTCTCCTGCCTCAGCCTTTAAAGTAGCTGGGATTATAGGTGTGCGCACCACTCTCAGCTAATTTTTGTATTTTTAGTACAAACAGGGTTTCACCATGTTTGCCAGGCTGGTCTCCAACTCCTGACCTCAAGTGATCCACACGCCTTGGCCTCCCAAGGTGCTGGGATTATAGGCGTGAGCCACCGCAACCGGCCACTGCTCATCTTTCACGACAGAGTGTGGGTGTTGGAAATGCCTTGAGAGACCATCTGACTGGTCCCTGAATTGAACATTTTTCAAGAGCTTGAGGCCCTTGTAACTTGTCTAAGGTGTCCAGCTGGTCTACGTGAGGAGGCATATTGGGGAGTAAGCAGGAGGCCCGTCCCTGCTGTCTCCTGTCGGAGACCCAAGGCTCTCGGTCCAGTGCCCTTGCCCAACATAGTCCTTGGCCTCCCAGCCATGATACCCAGACCAACCCACATATATCCACCTGGCCTGCCTCTTCCTCCCTCTCCAAACCTGGAGGCTTTCCATTCTTAAAACAAATAAAGGAAACCACCTACCCGGTTAGGGCCAGGAAGGGAGACACAATCCTAACCTTTTTTGCAAGTCCTCAGTTTCAGTTGCAAGTAAAGTAGCTTTCAAATAGCCAGTCCTGGCTCCTGCAATCTTCTTAGCACTAACTAGTAGAATACACTCTGGACCCCAGTTTCCTCATTCACAAAATAAGAATAAAATAGCCCCTACCTTATTGGGTTGTTAAGATAATTAAAAGAGAAATACATGGAGATCACTTAGCCTAGCACATAATCAGTCCTTAATAGATGTTAACCAAAGACTGGTAGGAGAGCCAGGATTGATTGTCTTGGGACTAGAACTCAGGTCTCCTGACTCCCGTCCAGGGCGCTTCCTACAGGAGTACACTTGCTTCTCCTAACTGAGAGACTGAGGAAGGTATGTGGGGTAAGGCAGTGCACAGAGGAATAAAAAGCCTCTTACAGGCCAGCATTCAGAGGTTTGGGGGCCACAATCTTAATTCAGAGCCTGTTCAGAAGGAGAGTTGCTGTGGCTGAGGCCCAAAGCCCTTGGAGATAGAAACCAAACAAACTCTCTAATCTCCCCAGCCTCGGCCCCAGCCCCGTGGAGCCCAACTCTCCACAGCTGAGACAACAGAGAAACTGGACTGAAAGCAAAGGGGCCAGGGATTGCAATTTGAGGGGGGATTGCAAAGGATTTCTAGGGTGGCAGGCAGGCCAGGGCAGCTCAGCTGTGTGGGTCCCCATTACCCTTCCTCACCTCCAGGAAAGCAGACAGAGGAGGTAGTGCCAGACTGAGAGTCTCCCAACCGGCAGAGACCCTCTCCATCCCCCTGGTTCTGGGTAGCAGGAAGGGGGGTTGTGTTGTTTGAAGAACCATGGGCTTGGTTTCGTTCCAGGGTTCTTGGAGGAAAGGTGGCTAGCGTGCTCACTCCCTGCTGATTCTATTTCCTCCTCGAACCCCTGATCTCAGACTACCTGTTGAACCTCAATGCCCACCCTTTGGGGCACTGAAATTCCTGGGTTCTGTTTTCACCTTGTAGCACTGGGAAGTCTTCCAGAAGGTGACAGAGGTCTTCATCCTAGTGCCTGCGCTACTGGGGCTCAAAGGGAACCTGGAAATGACCCTGGCATCAAGGCTTTCCACTGCAGTGAGTGTCCTGGCTGGGAGGAGCGGGGCACAGAGAGGACTCTGGGCAGCACAGAGCCAGAGACTGGGAGAGGGCTATGGGCCCTTCTCCACTACCCAGTCCTGGAGTGTGGGACTGGGGTGGGAAGGGAGGGCCTGGCTGGGCAGGTGTAGGGAGATCCCAGGCTGGGTGTCCTGCTCCTGGGCAGGGGCTCCCCGCCCAAAGTGGTTCCCAGGCTTGGTTTCTGGATGTCCCAGCCACCCCTGGACTCCTGCCCCACCCCCTACCTCTCAACCACCTCGTGACTGTTTGTGCAGCTTTGACAGGCAGGCATCATGCTGGTTCCTCCACCCGCACAGATGGGGGCCTCCTCTGATCTCCAGCCCTGCTTTGCAGCTGGGCAGGAGCAGAGCCAGGCCCTCCCAGCACCCCCAGTCCCCCGGCCCTCCCATTCCCTTTACCCATGGCAGCTTGCTCTTCTTTAAGGGAACAGACAGAGAGGAACTGCTCGTCACTCCTACCTCCCGCAGTCTTGAGCCATGACATTCCGGGCCTGAACAGATATAGGGCCCTGGGTTGGAGGTGGGAGATGATAAAACTCAGGAGGCCTGGGATGTCCCTGCACAGCCAAGAGTCTAGAGAAGGTGAAAGAGAGAAGTGGCATCCAACTTAACCCACCCTGACTTGCCCTACCCAACTTCTGGCCCATGCCCCCCTCTCCTTCCCGAATACTCTTAGAGCCTCAGTCCTGCACCAGCAGCTGACCTTTCCTTCCTTGGGATAGCAGGCTGGCTTCAGAGTCAGGGACTGGGTTGTTCTGACCCATGCAGGAGTGGGCTGCCCAGATAAGCAGGGCAAAGAATGGAATTTGCCTCTGCTCAGCTGGTGTCCTGAGAGGAAGAGAGGCGACTGCCTAGGGGACCCCCCTCCCATCCCCTACCCAGCTGCAGGAGCTCAGCTTTAGCTCCTTCCCTCTTGCCTCAGTTTCTCTGATCCTGCTTCACCTTTCCAGGACTGTCAGGTCCTGCTCTCAGAGTCTTAGGCCACATGTACTGCCTCATGATCTAGGCAGGAGCCTAATGGATGGAACTTCAGGCCTTTTCCAGCCTGGAGCTCCAGCTCCTTGCCCTCCCTCTCCCAGGCCAACATCGGACACATGGACACACCCAAGGAGCTCTGGCGGATGATCACTGGGAACATGGCCCTCATCCAGGTAAGAAGGCAGGGACCAGAGAGGGTGGGCTAAGCTTCCCCTTAGTCAGGAATCTCTGAAAGGCTTAGGTCAGCCCCAGCAGGCTCCTGAGTAAGTCTCCAGTATCCCACTGAGCTGGCTTCCCCCAGAGTAGCTCTAGGAGATAACTAGGTTACCCAAGAAAATGCCCAAGATGAGGAGAGCCCAGCATCACCCATTCCAGTTCTCAGTTTCCGGTGGTGCAGGTGCCTTTGAGTCCCAGCAGATCCTGGCAATATGAGCAGACTCAGGAGTGACGAGATGTCCTGTGCCACTGCTGTTCCATCTCCCCCTGAGACCACACAGGTTCAGACCGGGAGCCTTCCCCCTTGAGGCCCAGGCCTTGACTCTGGGTGGAAGGCTCCGACTCTGTTGAACCTCACTCCCATCCCCAGAGGCACACTCCTTCAGCCAATAACATGTTCTGGGCTCCTGCAGAGTGCACTGCCCAGTACTAGTGTCTGGTGTGAACCTAAATAAATAAAGACATCCTTCCAGCCTGGGAGGACTGGACAGTGCAGTCCAGCCTGCCTCCTGGGGCTACTGCCAGCCAGGAAGAGGTCTGCCCAGATGCTCATGACCTCAGCTTAGGAAGCCCACTGCTCTCAGGGCTTTCCAAGTTACCACTCCTGTCCCTAGGTGCAGGCCACGGTGGTGGGCTTCCTGGCGTCCATCGCAGCTGTCGTCTTTGGCTGGATCCCTGATGGCCACTTCAGTATTCCGCACGCCTTCCTGCTCTGTGCTAGCAGCGTGGCCACAGCCTTCATTGCCTCCCTGGTACTGGGTAAGGAAGGGAGGGCGTAGAGGAGTAAGGAGTGCCACCCCAGAGGTGTTGGCTGCACCTGGCACTCCACTCTGTCTTTTTGTTTGTTGAGACTCCTTTATCTCTTCTCACCCTGCCTGCCCCTCCCACTTCCTCACCAGGTATGATCATGATTGGAGTCATCATTGGCTCTCGCAAGATTGGGATCAACCCAGACAACGTGGCCACACCCATTGCTGCCAGCCTGGGCGACCTCATCACCTTGGCGCTGCTCTCAGGCATCAGCTGGGGACTCTACCTGGAACTGAGTGAGCCACCAAGAGTGTGGCTCGGGTGGAGTCCTGGGTGGGGTTGGGAGAGATGGTAGTAGTTTGGAAATGTGCAAGAGTTTCTTCTGTGTTCTTAAACTATTTGGTTTGAACACAGGTTGTAATAATTCCTGATCTTAGAGATGTGAAGCTAAGTACTGATCTCAAATGCAAGCAGGCATCAGGGTCGGGGAAAAGTATCAGAAGTATATTCCTGTTTGGTCATGCATATTCTTACTTCTCTTGGAGGGATGAGGTGGCAAGAGTAAAGGAAAGGAACAAGAGGCTGGGATCTGCTTGCAAAATGAAGAAACGGGTGGGAGATGGTGATTTCTGGGATCCAATCAAGAGACCGAGAGTCTCTGTCCTCTGGTCTCTGTCCCTAATTGGTTCAGTGCCTGGCTAGCTCTCTACCTTGGTTTCCTCATCCATAAAATGAAAAAGGCTGGTACCACCTACCTCCTGAGCTGCCAGTGAAGATCAAATGGGGTAGTATGTTTACTGGCATTTAGTGTAGTCTTGCTATTGATCTGTTGGGACATTTTCAGGCTAAGCCAGGGAGAAACTTGGAGTAGGGAACCACAGTGCTTATCTCCCTCTCACCTCTGCCCTCTCAGATCACTGGCGATACATCTACCCACTGGTGTGTGCTTTCTTTGTGGCCCTGCTGCCTGTCTGGGTGGTGCTGGCCCGACGAAGCCCAGCCACGAGGGAGGTGTTGTACTCGGGCTGGGAGCCTGTTATCATTGCCATGGCCATCAGCAGGTAGGCTGGAGCCCTGAGTATCCATTCCTACCCCACTCCTACCCCACTCCCACCCTGCCACAGACTTCTTTTTAAACCCTGGAGAGAGGGGGTGGGGGTCAGACCCTAGAAATGTGTTCATTAGTGTTATCAGTCACATGTCCTTCTGTTGAAAATGACAGAAACCATCTGAACTGGGTTTCATTCCAAGGCAGAATGTATTGGCCTGGAGAACCAAAAAGGCACAGCTGAATTCAGGGACATACCTAAGATCAGGGCCCCAGTACTCTGTGACTCTCCGCTCTGCTCTTCTCTGTCATGGCCTGCAGCCCAGGTTTATGCTTTTCTTATTCCTACCAATTCCAGTGGGAAGAGAGAGTCTTTCTCCCACCAGTGCCACAAAGTCCCAGTATAGAGTTCCACTGCTTCTCATCTGGTGACATGATTCTCTCCAAACCAGTCAGCGTGGCCTCGGGGCTGCGATCCTCTGATTGGATGGACGTGGAGCCTAGCCATCACTGAGGCATTGTCACCTGAGCCACAGTCACTGAGCTTGAGAGAGGTGGTTCCCTGAGGAGGAGCCCAGAGCTATCACCAGAAAGGGAAGTAAATGCTGAGTGGGCAGAACAACTGAGGTCCTCAGCGGCAGATAGTTCCACAGGCTGCTCCTCCAGCCAACTTAGAGGGCAGGTACAGGAGGTGGTTGCCTGACCCAGTACCACCAGCTTGTTCTGGAGTCACTGCCCAGTCAGAATGTTATGAGCAGCACCTAATCCTGTCAAGGGAGGAAAGGACTGGACGATGAGGAACTCCTGAGAGCCACGGTGCTTCCCTTCATCTCCAATGATAGGTGGGCCTGGACCTCTCATCCCAGAGACTAAGGCAGAACCCTTCAGTGGTCTTTGCGTCATTTTGTCTTTATGTCTCTATAGTGTGGGAGGCCTCATCTTGGACAAGACTGTCTCAGACCCCAACTTTGCGGGAATGGCTGTCTTCACGCCTGTGATTAATGGTGAGGTCTGGGCATCAGCTTTCGGAGGGCGGGGCTGGGGGAAGGAAAGGGACAGGAGAAGAGGCCTTAAGGGGTTGGTTTCTGTATCAGTCAGGGTTCCAGTAGACAAGAGAATCTCGCTCAGATGTTTCAAGACCTTAATGAAGGGACTGCTTACAGAGGTGGGAGCAGAGTAAAAGGACAGATAAGGGATGTTGAGGCACCCAGAGATTAGCAGCAATGGGAAGCCTCTAGTCCTAAAGGGTCAAGGGGAGTATCTTAGTCCATTATCTGTTGCTAGAACAGAATACTTGAAACTGGCTAATTTATAAAGAAAAGAGGTTTATTTGGCTTCCAGTTCTGGAAGCTGGGAAGTTCAAGATTGGGCAGCTGCTTCTCGTGAGGGCCTCACGCTGCATCCAGACATCCAAATGGAGAAACAGAAGGAAAACTGAGCATGTGCAAAATGGGCAAAACAAGAGAAGCAAACCTCGCTTTATGACAACCCACTCTCATGGGAACTATACCTTTCCCAAGAAAGACATTAGTCCATCTTAATAACCTATTCAATCTTAAAGGCACCACCTCCCACCACCACATTTGGGGACCAAGCCTCAACATGAGTTTTGATGGGGACAAACTATATTCAAACCATAGTAAGGAGGGAACAGCATTATAGGAGCCCAGTGAAAGCTCTGTCTTTGCCCCCAGTGTGGGGAAGCCAATGCTGAAAAGCAGGGAGGGATTGGGAAAGACATACCTGATCTCTCTCTCCACCTGCCCTCTGGTCGCCTGCTGTTGCCTCCCACCGAACAAACACAGTGGAAGCAGCCAGCAAGGGAGACTGGGTGATGCAGTCCGTGGAGACCAGTCTCCCAGAGCTCAGAGCAAGACCGAGAAGAGCGGGGACCAGGTTGGGATGTGAGGGTAACAGAGAAATCGGCACAGGTCCCGGTGGAGTTACCAGTTTCCAGAGTTTGGAGCTCAAACCTGATCCTTGAAACTGGTTACCAGAGCCAGCATATGACCATAGGGTACCTGGGTCTGCTCAGAGTGTTGGAGAGCGGGTGAGGCAAGGCAGGGCTTCGTCCCCTCAGCTGTGTAGGAAGGCAGGTGCCCATGCTGCACTGGTGGAGAAGTCAGGCTCTCTTGAGTCTGCAGATCTGCACGTATCCTTTCCAGCACTGTCACAGCTTTGCCAGGGGAACATGGAACTGCTGCATCTCCATGGAGGGGAGGATGAGGGAGGCTGGAAGATGCCCTGGAAGCAGGGGTCTTTGTCTGCCTTCTTAGTGTCTTACTCTTCTTTTGGGGACTGGTGAATGGGTGATGCCCACATAGACCCTAAATTAAGACAGAGGACAGTGCCTCTATAGATAAAACACAAAGAATGAGAAGATCATTTTGTTCCCACTCCTCCCCCTGACCCGTATCTGCGTCTAAGCCCTTATCTGTCTCTGCAGGTGTTGGGGGCAATCTGGTGGCAGTGCAGGCCAGCCGCATCTCCACCTTCCTGCACATGAATGGAATGCCAGGAGAGAACTCTGAGCAAGCTCCTCGCCGCTGTCCCAGTCCTTGTACCACCTTCTTCAGCCCTGGTAACGGCAGATTCCCAGGCTCCCAGCCCTGGGGGGAGTGGGCCTACTGTTGATGAGCTTCACTTAAGAGACAGCTGGGGCCCAGAGCCACAGGTTCTCCTTCTCTGCTGGGCTGTGCCAGCTGTTCTGAAGGGCAGAGCCCAGGCAGGAGGGCTGTCTTTTCCTAGAGCACCCTAGGGGTTGGAGACCACAGGATGGAGAAGTAGAGACATTCATCTGTCTGTTGCCCTGGGATATGGTGCAGTCCCTCCTGACTTTGAAAGACCTTCTGGGGCCAGGTCTTCTCCCCTCCTCTTTACACCCTCTTTTCCCCAATTCCAGATGTGAATTCTCGCTCAGCCCGGGTCCTCTTCCTCCTCGTGGTCCCAGGACACCTGGTGTTCCTCTACACCATCAGCTGTATGCAGGGCGGGCACACCACCCTCACACTCATCTTCATCATCTTCTATATGACAGCTGCACTGCTCCAGGTACAAAGTGGCAAGAGCAGGGGCATGGGAAGGAACCAGGATGCCCTGCAGGGGTGGGAGAGGAGGCCAGACTTGGCCTCTTAGACACTCAACCTCCTATTTCTCTGTGTCGGGGCAGCTGATAAACACCGGACAAAGGTGCAGGAGAACAGATGGTAGTTCCAGTAGAGTCACCAACATGCTGTGTGACTTTTACCTTGTTCTTTTAGTTCTCTGATCCTCAGCAATACCTTTGTAAATTGAGAGGAATGGACCGGGGGTGGTAGTTTTCATGCAGGTGGTTGTAGGATGCTGAGCATGTGCGATTTGCGTGCCACCCCCACTGGCCGCAGAGTTCCATGTGGCTCTGTTTTGCATGCTAGTCTTTCTGAGAAATTCATTTGCATAAAGGGTCCCATAGCTTGAAAAACTGTCAAAACCACTGTACTAGATAATCTGTCGGATCCTGTCTAGCCTTGCCATTCCATGATACCATGACAATTGCCATTCCATGATACCATTGACAATTGCCATTCCATGATACCGTGACAGTTGCCATTCCATGATACCGTGACAATTGCCATTCCATGATACCGTGACACTTTCTCCCTTCTTGTATTATTACATTGTAAAAGCTTTTTATTTTGAAATCATTACAGATGTGTAAGAAGTTCTCAAAAAAAGGTTCAGAAATCCCATATACCATTACCCAATTTCTCCCCATGGGAAAATAACATTTTGCGTAACTTTAGGACAGTATCAAAATCAGGAAATTAGCATTGATACGATCCACAGTGCTTATTCAGATCACACTGGTTTTACATGCACTCGTGTGTGTGTGTGTGTGTGTGTGTGTGTTCTATGCAGTTTTTATCACAAGTGGAGATTTGTGTGGCCACCACTATAACCAAAACACAGAAAACTGTTTCATCACCACAAGGCTCCCTTATGCTATCCCTTTACAGCTAGGTCCACCCTTATTATTACCTTTTAAATTTTTGTAAGTTTGATTTTTGAACAGTCACATAGGTCAAAAATGTTTTAGGGTTCATAGTGAAACCTCAGTGAAAAGTCTTCTTTCCTCTTCTTCACAGCCATCTGTTTTTCTCCTTCACAGACCATCAGTATTATCCCTTTGTTGTGTGTCCTTCAAACCTATTCTGTATTTATAAAAGTAAACGTATATTTTTCTTATTTCCCTCCTCTTTTTTACACACATGTGGTATACTGTACACAGTCTGCACCCTGCATTTTTCACTTAAGTTTATCTTTGAGATTGTTCCATATCAGTACATAAAGAGAACAACACCCTGACAACACCCTGATTTTCTTACAGCTCCATCATATTCTATGATACACAGACCATAATTTTATTTCGCCGGTGTATTGATTAACACCTGTCCCTCCAGCCCCCTCACCCCCAGCTTTAGAAAGGTTGTGTTCGGACATCTTGGCAGGGGCGGGGCTGAGAATCAGCCATATGCTGTTGCCCTGCAGCAGTTAGCCAAGCTGTCGCATTCCATTGCTACTGGGTTCCAGTGCAGCACGTGGTGGGAAGGTGGGGGTGGATATGCCAAGGGTCTGTGGTGGAGGTTTTCAGCTCATTTCTTGGCCTGGATTGGAAAGGATGAGCCTCGGTGCCATCACTCATGATGAATACCCTGGGAGACACTCTTGCCTCTGCTCTCCTCTCTAGATCTGTGGAGGGCCAGAGCGTGACACTTGATCCCCTGTAAAGGCTCTTATTGATCCCTTTGCCACCTCCTCCCAGCCGTGTGTCCTGGGGCCTGCTTGCGAGGCTGGAATGTGAGGACAGCTGCTACCATTCCCTTCCTAGGGCACGTCCCAAAGGCCTCCTGGCCATGCTCTGTATTTGGGACCCTTCTGCAGCTGCTGGAAAGGGTGTGAAGTTACGGAGGGCAGGGGAGCCGAGGCCGTGGTATCACAAGACAGCTGTGTGCAGGGCAGGCGAGAATGTGAAGAGTCACCTCTGGCTTCCTTGAAGAGAGGGCGGGATTCTCTCAGGCAGAGCCTAAAATTTTAAAAAAAGAGAGAGAGGACAGGAGAGCAACCAAGATTGCCTAAAGATAGATATCACTTCTGGCTTCCGGATCCCTTAAGGGCTGTGGTTCCCGCATCTGGATCCCTTAGGGCAGAATTTTCATACCACAGTATTTACACAGTATAGTCAGGGGTAAAACCTCCCAGATGACTGACTGTATTGGAGCTTAACCGTCAGAAACTGTTTCATTCTCACGCAGATGCAGTCATTTAGGGGAGCCCAAATGTCAGGCACTGTGCAGATTCTAGGAGATTCAGGCCTGCCCCACCATGGTATTCTAGATCAAAGGCATCGCCAACTTAAAAGCACGTGTGAATCTTGTTAAATGCGGACTCTGACTCAGGAGGTCCGGAGATTCCGCATTTCTAACAAGCGCCCAGCTGTTGTTGATGCTGCTGGTCCTGGGCCCACTGGCAAGATTCTGGTCTGAGTCATTCTTAATTCTCTATATGAATAGAAGGTAAGCAAGAGCACAGATACAAATCAAAGCCGCAGATCATGTCAAATGTGTTTTGAATTGGTATGCAGTGTCTGCTTTATATTAACATTGAGGTGACTTATTCACAATTCACCTTTATTAGGACTAATGTTAAAATAAACTTGCGTTCTTTGAGCCCAGAGAATGGAGAGGAAATGGAATGGAAAGCCACAACAACAGAATGAAAAGGGTCAGGAGGAAGCCAGCTTGGGATGATCGTCTGTTACTTAGACAACTGCCAGCAGCAGCTTCAAATACTGTCCTTAAACCACTCTGCCCAGAGAAGATATCCCTTTAGGAAAAGCTGACTCCAACAGCCAGCCCCCTGCCAGGCTCCTGGAAAGGCCAACATGGCAGGAATTGGAGTGACCCCAGAATAAGGTGACCCAGAGTTAGAGGCAAGAGGGCTGAGTTCCTGCAACAGGTAGGATCTAGGTCAGGAAGCTCCTCGTTTGGTAAACTTGGGAGCAGAATATAACGCTGATGTGGGTGACCCTGGGCCGTAGCAGCATCTTCCTTTCTAAAGAGCTCTCATTGTGCCTGTTGTCTGCTCAAGGTGGTAATTGTTGGGTGGAGGAACACAGAGAGGTTGCTGGAGTGGAGAGAGGAAGATAAAAAGTAAGGACTGTGGCCATCCAAGCCTTGTGAGGCACTGAATGGGTCTGATCATGTGGCCTCTGGCTCCCCCTGGAGAGAGGGGATGGCTATAGGCTGGGCCCTTTTTGTCTCCCCAGGTGCTGATTCTCCTGTACATCGCAGACTGGATGGTGCACTGGATGTGGGGCCGGGGCCTGGACCCGGACAACTTCTCCATCCCATACTTGACTGCTCTGGGGGACCTGCTTGGCACTGGGCTCCTAGCACTCAGCTTCCATGTCCTCTGGCTCATAGGGGACCGAGACACGGATGTCGGGGACTAGCTTGGTCACTCAACCTTTTCCCCATCCCTCTGCACTTTCTATTTGAAATTTTTCTTTTGTTTCCCTGTCCGTACTCCACCCTACACTCCCACCTCTTTCTAGGACTTCACTTTGATACCAAATTCTCATTATTTTCAATGGGAATTTTTATACATTGAGCCAAGTTTGTATAGCAAGAATCCAGGAAAGACAGACGGCCTGAGATAAGCAGTACAAGTAGGTTTTTGAGACAATCACCAAGTGCAATTTCATGGTGGGTGCCTCCAGGTGATGTGGACTGGGGCAAGGGAGTTTTGTCTGGAATCTGGGGACATGGGGTTTGGCTTTAGCAACCTGTCTTGGCCCTAATGAGAAACCCTTTGTGAGTGGGCTCTGGGTTTTTGGTTTTGTTTTCTTTTTTATCTGTTTTGTTTTATTTTTGGTTGAACAGAGGGACAGAAGAATAAGTAACACTCCCAAACACAGACATACTTTTGTAGAAGTGGACCAGCTTCAAAGCTCTGGACAGGAGACAGCTGCTCCAGGCCCCTGTGATCCCAGCTCTATTCTCTTGCCCTCTGGACCTAAGCCCTCCCACTCAGAAAGAGTAAGGTGGACTGACTTTTCAATGTGTGCACATGCCTCTTGTTCATTTACCTGATCAACATCAACAACCCCTCCCTCTGATCATTTCCAGTTGATTGTCATATTCAGGAAAAAATGGAACAGTGGACTCTTCTCTCTGTTGACCCATGTCCACCTATAGGTTCCCCAAAATCCACATTCTCCCTGGGCCCAGAGGACTGATTCTTTGTCTCTCTTCAACCTTCATCTGAAATTGTCTAAGCACTACCTTCCCCAGAGCTTGCCAGGTTGGGTTTTGAGATTAGGGACAGGTCATGGGTATGTGGAGAATTGTTTGGAGGTTGAGGACAACCACGGGTGTCTCATTGCTGCCGTTTCTCCTGAGAACATAATCACTTGATCACCTTGGACCCTGTCACTTCCTAAAATTACTCATTCTGTCATGCCATAGAAGTCAGTTTTCCTCTTTCTTGGCTTCTGCCCACAAACATTCACCAATCATTCATTCGCTCATTCAGCAAATATGCAGCCTCTGCAAGATGAGCTCTCCTGCAGGCAAGCATGGTCTGAAACATTCTTTGAGCAGTATTTATTGAGTGCCTACTATGTGTTAGGTACTGTACCAGGCACTGACAAGCCAGTGGTAAGGGAAACACAGCTCTAACCTCACCTCATTCTCCAGGTTACAAAGGCCATGTGCCCCTTTCAATCTGGCAGAGAAAGTTTCCTCGTTGTAAGTATTTGCATCTACTTCAAGCCAGATTCTTCTGCCTCTTTCTCCTTACTAGACCCCAACTCTGTGCAATGCTGACCACAGCTAGAGCCACCAGCCCCATTGGTCAACCAGTGTTTATTTCCCTAAACGACCCTTCCTCACATTCCCTTCCCTCCATCTCTCCTCACCAAGCACCCAAAAGATTTAGAACTAGCAGGGTGAACATCAACTGGTTGTTTCTACTTTTCTCTGCCTAGCACAGAATTGGGAGAAAGCTGGAGCCTCCATCTGCAGTCACACATGTACAGATCTGGGGATTTGGATGTAGGCTTTTTCTAACTTCTCTCTCAGAAGCTTCCACAGAAACCCTTCCATCTGTAGCCTCAAGGGCCCACCTCCAAGGGAAGGCTTAGGCAATGATCCTGTTTCTACCAAGACCACACCTTATCCCAGGAACTTGCCCTAGACCTCCAGAGACTATATTTTCTCTCTCTCCATTTCTACCCAGACCTCCAGGCTTCCTTCTGGAATCATAGAACCGTAGAATTGGAAGGAATTTTAGAGGTTATCTAGTTGGAGTTGTATCCAACAGAGTTCATTAACACACCAGCCTGGGCTTGTTTTTCCTCCTCCCTCTGGACTTTTTTCATCTTTTCCTCCACTTCAAAAAACACTTGCACACAGATTCTTCTTGTACAGGCACCGAAACCAGCTCCTCTGCCCCTCAGGCTGTGTCCCTGTGATCTCCAGCCACCCCTGCCCCAGTCACTCGCCCCTTCCTCATCTCTGGAATTTGGCCAGGTAGTCCCAGAAGACTCTGGAGTGACCTCCTTTGCTTAAAAAGCAGACGGATAGGCATGCCCCAGGCCCTGAGTGTGTGAGCAGAGGAGGACTGGAGGGTGAGAGGGAAAGAAAATGAAGGTGACTTTCATGGAAGATTCATTTATTTTCCCCGATTGTACCAACTGCATGTATTTTTGGCCTGGCTGCAAGGAGCAATATTGGTTTACTCTCGTATCCTTAAAAAGTTACAGAACTGTGTCTTAAGAGAATTATTTATAGTTACTATAACTGAATTGACAAATGTCAACTTAACTGATAAATTATATTTGGTAAAATAAAGAGGACGTTTATTTAGATGGTTGGTGTTTCCTGTACGTCTCATCAAAAAGCAGCTTCAGCTGTTGTCTTGGGCCCCTCTGTAGGCCTTACCCTCTCCTCATTTAGGAGTAGAAAGGAGCCAAAGTGTGACAAGAAATGAAACATCTCGGCCGGGTGCAGTGGCTCACACCTGTAATCCCAGCACTCTGGGAGGCCGAGGTGGGCGGATCACAAGCTCAAGAGATCGAGACCATCCTGGCCAACATAATGAAACCACGGCTCTACTAAAAATACAAAAATTAGCCAAGCATGGTGGCAGGTACCTGTAGTCCCAGCTACCCAGGAGGCTGAGGCAGGAGAACTGCTTGAGCCCGGGAGGTGGAGGTTGCAGTGAGCCAAGATCACGCCACTGCACTCCAGCCTGGCAACAGAGCAAGACTACATCTCAATAAATAAATAAATAAATATCTCTAAAATGCAGAGATTGTGTGATAGAAAACACAGCATCACCAGACATCGTGTCTCATGTCTATAATCCCAGCACTTTGGGAGGCTGAGGGGTGGATCACCTGAGATCAGGAGTTCACGGCCAGCCTGGCCAACATGGTGAAACCGCATCTCTACTAAAAATACAAAAATCAGCTGGGCATGGTGGTGGGCGCCTGTAATCCCAGCTACTTGGGAGGCTGAGGCAGGAGAATCGCTTGAACCCAGGAGGTGGAGGTTGCAGTGAGCCAAGATCATGCCATTGCACTCCAGCCTGGGTGACAAGTGCAAAACTCCGCCTCAAAAAAAAAAAAAAAAGTCATTTATTGAGAAATTGGTGCACGGGGCCACACTCGAGACGCTAGATGCAGGGTTCTTGCTCTCAAGGAGGTTGTACTCTGGTCTCAACATGTTAACTCAGCCTCTGCTGGGAGATTGTGCTACAGGTCCAAGCATTTATGGGTTAAGATTCTCTCCCTACAGAGGCTTACGATCTGGGTCAAAATATTATTGAGTATTTCCTGTGTGCCTTCACCGTGCACCTTGTAAGCCCTTAGAAACTTAAAATTGACTGACTGCAAAGGGTTTGGAGTCAGATGGGCCTGGGTTCAGATCCCAGCTCTTCTGCCTGTATTTGTATAACCCTAGGCAAATCATTCACCCTCTCTGAGCTTCAGTTTCCTCATCAGTACTAATACTTATTTCATAGGATAGTTATGAGACCTCAGTGAGATAATAAACATAAAGCACTAAGCTCCGTGCCTGGTATATGCTAAACCAAAAATCCTAATCAACACTACAGTGGGGAAGGGATGAAGGCCAGTGACGAGGTCATGTCAGTACGCTGGCCATGGGATAAATTCAGGGTGGATAAGGGAGCGGACCAATGAAAAATGCACCTGATCAAGTCTTGGGAGTCAGGGACATCTTGGAGGAGGCTGAGAATAGGAGTTAGCCTAGCAGAAAATAGGAAAGAGCCGTCCTGCAGAGGGAACAAGGAGCTGAGCAAGGAAGTGAGCCTGATGCCTTTGGGAACTGCAAATAGCTCTGTATGACTGGAGTTGGGAGCGCGGATGTTGATAGCACAACCTTATGAGACGCACGTATTTGTGACAAAGCAGTTTTTCTGAGATGGCAGATACAGAAAGGCAGAGTCAGAGCACAGCCCCACTGAGGTCTCTCGGACTACAAAGCCTGTGCCAGGAACCACTGCCCAACCAGGACATGCCCCCGTGGGATATGTCACAAAAGTATTGAGCAGATACTGGGTGCAGAATATTTGTCAGTCTCAAAAATCTGCCTTTTATCACAGCCTGTGCTCCAGTACTAACTCTTCAAAGCAATGTTAATAAGGCTATTAAAGGTTAATGGAAAGAGGATAATTGCTTGTTAATTATTATTTATATAGTGTTTCACTATATAGTATACTATATATATACTTTTAAATGATAGACTCATTTGTAACATCAATATTATCTCTAATAACGCTATGAGATAGATATTACTGCAATTTTACAAGAGAAAAACTGAGGCTCAGAGAAAAGTTAAAGGTCTTGCCCAAGGTCATATATTCACACCCAAGTTTCTTAGCCCAGTGCCTGCCTTCTATGCCTGGAGCCAGATGAAATGGCTGGCCATGGTGCCCCTTTATAAGGAACATAAAACATCACTAAAACGATCAGAAAAATGGGTGCCTGTTATCTCGGTTTTGCATATGAGACACTATACATGACTGCAAAATGTTAATTTTTTACTGAAATAGTATCTTCCAATGGACATTTAAAGTCATGCCTCCCAGGCGCCAGCCTATCTCTGATGGTATTTTTGTAACATAATTACAGGCAACACTACCAATTCAGAGGTCAGTCAGCTGACAGTCTCCTGAACTTAGTTGTCTCCTTTAGCTAAACTTCAGAAACCGAATAATGCATAGTATAATGCTGTTTACTGTACTGTATTTGTATTACATTATCTAAAAATGAAATATTTTAATATGGCACCCATGAAAATGTCTGGCTTGAATGATTAAAAACAAAAAAAAACAAATTCTAGAGCCAGGCGTGGTGGTATGAGTCTATAGTCCCAGCTACTCAGGAGGCTGAGGCAGGAGGATCAGTTGAGCTCAGGAGTTCAAGTCTAACCTGGGCAATTTGGTGAGACTCTCTTTTCAAAAAAACAAAAATCTCAATAACTCAAGAAAAAAAAAGAAATTGCAGAAAAGTGAAGACAGCTTGGCCAACCAAAAAAGAATGTTTAAACATAATTTCAAAGACTTTACGACCATATTTACATTTAGTTAAGTATAAATGACTAATATTATCTAGTCATTGGTGATTTTTTTAAGTTAAATGAAAAACACGTCCAAATAAGTTTAAATGTTATATCCTATTCAGTCATATTTATATGATATACAGTCCTTGTTTTGAACATAAATATTTTTTATTATATTCAAATATTAAATGAAAGAAATGTTGAACAATTGTATAGAGAACATTATATTAGAAGAGCCCCAAATTGCAGCCTTCTTGGGATATCTACATGTTTATCTGTCTTTTGCTCTGCCACAGACTGTCATGCACATAACTTTCAATCATACTACCTAAATTGTTAACTACTTCACAAATTAGTCAGAAATAAAGTATGTGGTTTTTAGGAATTCGAAATCCATGGAAACAGAGACTAAAGCTTTAAGAGGTTAACTTTAAGACCTGCCCCAGGTGTCAAAGATGGAATATTAACTACAGTCTCCCGATTGGCAGACCACACACCAAACCACCCTTCAATACAGGCTCAAGAAGGTAGCGGGGGAAGATGTCACCATGGCTGGAAGTACTCTTGGGGGACTCACTTCCAAGCCAAAAACAAGACCACTGATCTCTCGCCCTCATAACTCCTATCCTGTGGAGCCAGAATAGTCCATCATGTACCCACTGATGCTTCTACTCATGCTTCTACATTCTATCTCTCTCGCTTAGCTTAATGTCTAGGTTATCTTTTTTCTGTAGCAGGGTCAAAGCTGGCTACCAGAATCCTCTGGGATGACCCAGGGCTTACCTAGAATTTCTCCTGCTTCTCCAACCAGACACAATTGCCAGGCTACCTTCGCCAATCCGGGCAGATTCTTTTTTTCTTTTTTTTTCTTCAGTAAGTAGGGGTCCTGTTTTCCACCTTTGGAATGAGGAAACTCAGAAAACACACTGAGGATGCTGTACTCTTCTGGGAAGGCTCCCTCGTCCCCACACCCAGCTTAATTTTTTAACATAGTTGTAATGAGAGGTAGACACACATAGTAATAGATTTGGATCCCAGCTCTCTCAGCTTGTGGCCATAATTAGCCTCTTTTGGTCCCCAAAATGGAACAATAATGCCCTCTCTGTGGGGTTGCTAGGCACACAGAAGATTCGATAAACAGAAGCTTTTATGATGATGATGATAAAATATGGGTTAAATTAGTGGTAGTGATAATATGAAGGAACTGGTGAATGAAGAAGTGGATAGCCCTGGAGCGATGCTGGGTTTTTTTGTGGGTTTGTTTTAGTTTTTGTTTTTTTTTTGAGACGGAGTCTTGTTCTGTCACCCAGGCTGGAGTGCAATGGCGTGATCTCAGCTTACCACAACCTCCACCTTCCGAGTTCAAGCGATTCTCCTGCCTCAGCCTCCTGAGTAGCTGGGATTACAGGCATGCGCCACCACGCCTGGCTAATTTTTTTGTATTTTTAGTAGAGACAGGGTTTCTCCATGTTGGTCACGTTGGTCTCGAACTCCCGACCTCAGGTGATCCGCCTGCCTCAGCCTCCCAAAGTGTTGGGATTACAGGTGTGAGCCACCACGCTCAGCCAGTGCTGGGTTTTATCCATCTGTGACATGGGTGCAGCTGAAGCTGGACAACGCTGAGCAGTGAGGAGGACCAGCCCGTTTCACAGCTAGGTTTCCACTGGCTATGACCCAGCTAAGCTAAGCCAACTGTGACCCTGAGCCCAGCCTCAACCTCAGAGGCTCAGAAACCGAGTCCCATTCAGACATCATCCCACTCAGGAAGGCTGACAGACCCACACAGCCCCAGAGGCCCATGCATAAGACCAGATACCAGTTGGTCAGTGGACTGGACAGACACATCAGCCTAAATAGCACATTCACTCCTGGAAGCCAGCCACATGGGAAGGCAGATGATCAGAAAGTACCTGGAAAGTCAGGAATCCTAATAGAGAAGTTAGTTTTAAAACTCAAAAGTCCAGCAGGCACCAGGCCTTGTTATATTTGGCTGCATGAGTCCGCACAATAGGGATACCTGACAGAAGGCCAGATATTCTCGTAAGACTCTGGTCCCTCTGCCAGACAGCCCAAAGAAGTGAAGCCAGAATTCTTGCAGAGTCTCCTTTCTTTGCCTCTGAGACCTTTCTCTGGATCAGTGCATTCCTTCTTTAGGTATGTTTATACCTTCTGTCAGTGTCACCTCCTGCCTGGGCACCTCTCGTTACATGTGGATTTCACAGTTTATCTCTGAGAGGGGTGGAAGGACAATGCTACTTTCAAGTTCTTGGCAAGGAGAGGCAGGTTATCAGTGGGTAACTAAGGATGGCCTATGGGTGCAATAATTTCTGCTTTCCTCACCTCCTAGAGAGTTGAAATAACACAGGAAATTAGAACAGTCATGTCCGTGTTGGAAGGGAACTTTATTTTGTTTCACAGATGATACTTTCCTATGCCATATTGACAGTTGGGAACCACACAATCAGTTCTTTAAAGCAAAATTTTCTCTTTAGTTTTCACTTTTTTCCTGTCTTCTTTCCCTGGCCTTTATTTGGGGTGAAAGGAGGGTGGCCACAGAACGAGGTAAATGTGGCAACCAAGGCAGTGAAAACTATATTTTGATGTTTTCCCTAGATACTCCCAGGCCCAAAACTGGCCTAGACCCTTGGCACGGGCCAGCAGAGGAATGATTGGCAGGCTGCCCTTTGAACTTGCCAGCCTCTCTGTCCCGAGGGTTTCCTTGGGCACCTTGCTGCAAAGTCTTCCGGCTGAATGCTCAGCTGGGTCACAGGCATTTCACCAAGCTGCCTGCCCCTCCCCAAAGCAATCGCCAAAAAGTTATGATCATCGAAGTGAGTCTGGAGGTTGGGGCTGAGGAACAGCTGTAACCTCTTGGCCTCACCCTTCTCTGGGTCTGTCCCTGTCCTCCATGCTGCTGCTGGGCCATTTGCTGTGACACTGCAGTCTTCCTTTCATGTTACAAAGCATTTTTCCACTCTGCTCCTAGGACAATGGTGGAGGCTCTGGAGATTATATAAGCTGTCTCTCTCCTATTTGAAGTCAAGCTCCAAAGTCCTTAGGAGATTGCCTGGCACCAGATCATTTCTTCAACAAGTGTTCATTGAATTCATAGTGTAGGCATCACCAATAGCTACCTGACATCAGCAACATACTAAGATGCTCACCATATCCTCTGTGTGGGGCTCTTGCCCAAAATGTTTCTTAAATCTAATCTTGAGGAAACAAACAGACAATCCAGGATATGAGACTTTCTATAAGGCAACTGGCATGGACTCTAAAAAGAAAGTCAATGTTATAGAAAGTTAAAAAAAAAAAAAAAAAGGCAAGGGATTAATATAGACAGTACTGTCCAATAGGCCTTTCTGTGATGATGAAACTAGTTTATGTCTGTGTTGTTCAATATAGTAACTGCTAGCCAAATATGGCTACTAAGCACTTGAAGTGTGACTAGGCAACTGATGATGTCCCATTCAGACATCATCCCACTCAAGAAGGCTGACAGAGCCACACAGCCCCAGAGGCCCGTGCATAAGACCAGATGCCAGCTGGTCAGTGGACTGGATGGACACGTCAGCCTGACCAGCACATTCACTCCTGGAAGCAAGCCACATGGGAAGGCAGATGATCAGAAAGTACCTGGAAAGTCAGGAATCCTAATAGAGATTAGGTGTCTAAATTTATTTATTTTAATTAATTACTTTAAAAATTTTTTTTTAGAGATGAGATCTTGCTATGTTGCCCAGACTGGTCTCAAACTCCTAACCTCAAGCCATCCTCCTGCCTCAGCCTCCTGAGTAGCTGAGATTGCAGGCAGGAGCCACCAAGCGCAGCTAATTTTGTATAATTTAAATGTAAATAACCACACATGGCTACTGCCTCCTGTATTGGACACAGCATGCTCCTAAGATTGAAAGAGACTAAAGAAATAGAATAACCAAATTCCATGCGTGAAACTTCATTGTATTCTGGATGAGAGGTGAGGAGAAAATGAGAAAAAAATATTGGGGAACTATAGAGGGATGTAAATGTAAACTGTTTATTACATGATATTATTGGATTAAGGTTAATTTTCGTAGGTGTGACAATGGTATTTTGGGCTGGGCGAGGTGGCTCACTCCTGTAATCCCAGCACTTTGGGAGGCCAAGGCAGGCAAATCACTTGAGGCCAGGAATGTGAGACCAGCCTGGCCAACATGGCAAACCCTGTCTCTATTAAAAATACAAAAAATTAGCTCCGTGAGGTAGCATGCATCTGTAGTCCTAGCTGTTTGGGAGACTGAGGCAGAAGAATTACTTGAACCCGGGAGGCAGAGGTTGCAGTGAGCCAAGATTGTGCCACTGCACTCCAGCCTGGATGTCAGAATGAGACTCTGTCAAAAAAAAAAAAAAAATTGGTATTTTGGCTTTGTAGGATAATTTTGTTATTAGGAGCTGTATGTTGAAGTATTTAAGCTTGAAGTGTCTTTGAAGTGTCTGCTACTTACTTTCAAACAGTTCAACACACACACAAAGAGACAAAGCAGATACGGCAAAATGTTAGTAACTGGTAAATCCCGATTAAGGACATATTAGTATGCATTGTACTCTTAACTTTTCTATGGGTTTGAAATTTTTCAAAATAAAAAGTGGAAAGTAAAAAGTACAAAAGAGAGAGGCAGACACATACAGGAAGTGTGATAGTAACAGAGCAAGGCTGACCCCTTTCCCCAGCTTCCAAACTATATGTTCCAAACATATACCAGTTGACCCTTGAACAACATGGGTTGGAACTGCACAGATCCGCTTACACAGGGCTTTTCTTCCTCTTCTGCCACCCCTGAGACAGCAAGACCAAACCCTCCCCTTTCTTCCCCTCCTCCTTGGTCTATTCAACATGAAAATGCCAAGGGTAAAGACCTTTATGATGAACCGCTTCCACTTAATGAATGGTAAATATATTTTCTCTTCCTTATGATTTTCTTAACATATTTTCTTTTCTCTAACTTACTTTATTGTAAGAATATAGTATATGATACATATAACATATAAAATATGTGTTAATCGGCTGTTTATGTTATTGGTAAGACTCCCAGTCAACAGTAGGCTATTAGTAGTTAAGTTCTCGGGGAGAGAAAAGTGACATACGAATTTTTGACTGGAGGGTAGGTAGGCGCTCGTAACCCCTGAGTGGTTCAAGGGCCTACTATATGTGCAAATCAATTGTTTGGCACCTTGAATGCGTGTTCTCTTTCTCTTATTTATAACCATCTGTCTTTAAAACTGCGATCAGAACTGCAATTTAGTGTTGAAGAAATACACCTTTCGAGGCCGGGCACGGTGGCTCACGCTTGTAATCCCAGCACTTTGGGAGGCCAAGGCAGGTGGATCACCTGAGGTCGGGAGTTCAAGACCAGCCTGACCAACATGGAGAAACCCCGTCTCTACTAAAAATACAAAATTAGCCGGGGTGGTGGCGCATGCCTGTAATCCCAGCTACTCGGGAGGCTGAGGCAGGAGAATCGCTTGAACCCGGGAGGCGGAGGTTGCGGTGAGCCGAGATCGCGCCATTGCACTCCAGCTTGGGCAAAAAGAATGAAACTCTGTCTCAAAAAAAAAAAAGAAAGAAAAGAAAAAAAAGAAATACACCTTTCGGCTGGGCGCTGTGGCTCATGCCTGTAATCCCAGCACTTCGGGAGGCCGAGGCAGGGGGATCACTTAAAGTCAGGAGTTCAAGACCAGCCTGGCCAACATGGTGAAACCCCATCTCTACTAAAAATACCCAAAAAAATTAGCTGGGCATGGTGGCAGCCACCTGTAATCCAAGCTACTCGGGAGGCTGAGGCAGGAGAATCGCTTAAACCCAGGAAGTGGAGGTTGCAGTGAGCCGAGATTGCGCCACTGAACTCCAGCCTGGGCAGCAGAGCGAGACTGTGTCTCAAGAAAATAAGAGAAGAGAAGAGAAGAGAAGAGAAGAGAAGAGAAGAGAAGAGAAGAGAAGAAAGGGAAAAAAAGAAATACTCCTCTCATCCCCATCAAAGAAATGATTACTACTTTGAGAAGTGTGACTTTCAGGGATTTGCTAATCTTCCCTCTTAAATCTTAACTCCCCACCTTTCTGATTTTGAAAGCTAAGAGTAGTTCCTTTCACAGATGATCAGGAGCAAAGTCAAAATTTTGAAGGAAAAATTTACTTTTTTTCTGTTTTCTTCTAGACTAGACATGCTGGCTGCTTATATAAGTTAAATAATTATAAATTGGTCACATAGTTAAGTGATCAAAGTGCAAATATAATATAAATGCTACAGGCCAGGCACGGTGGCTCACACCTGTAATCCCAGCACTTTGGGAGGCCAAGGCGGGTGGATCACAAGATCAGGAGTTTGAGACCAGCCTGGCCAACATGGTAAAACCCTGTCTCTACTAAAAATACAAAACTTAGCCAGGCGTAGTGGCACATGCCTGTAATCCCAGTTACTTGGGAGGCTGAGGCAGGAGAATCACTTGAACCCGAGAGGCAGAAGTCACGGTGAACCAAACTTGCACCATTGCACTCCAGCCTGGGTGACAAGAGCAAGACTCCGTATAAATGCTACAGGTGACCAATAAAGGCTGTAATAATAAGGGAAATGTTTATAAATAAGTAGATATTTAAGTCAGGCCTTGAAGCACCATTTCTCAAAATACCATTTCTCAAAGTGGAATCTGGCCTAGCAATCACATAGGTACTTGTTAAAAATGCAGATTCACCTGGGTCCTCCCCTAGCCCTACAGAATCAAAATGTCGGTATTTAACAAGTACCCAAGGTAGATGATTCTTATGAACACTAAAATTTTAGAACTTACAGTGACCTTTATGACAATCTACTCCCACGTAGTGAATAATATAGTTTCTCTTCCTTTTGATTTTCTTAATAATATTTAAGTAAGATTTAGCTATTTTATTTTATTTTATTTTTAGTAGAGATGGGGTTTCACCATGTTGGCCAGGTTGGTCTTGAACTCCTGACTTCAAGTGATCTCCCTGCCTTAGCCTCCCAAAGTGCTGGGATTACAGGCATGAGCCACAGGGCCCAGCCAAAAGGTATATTAGAAGATATTTAAGTAAGATTTAGAAACCTGAAGAGTATTCTGAAAGTGATGCATCCTGGACAAAAATAGAAAACCAAAAATGACATTGGGCTTTAAAAGAGCATAAGGAACCTCACCTTGTTGGAGAGAGGAAACTCCCATTTGAAGTCGGGTGAGATAAAATTGGTTAGGTAGGCTGGAGCAGGTGCATAGAAAGCTTTGGACACCAGCTTCAGGGAGGTTGGCCTTTTTGTTGAAAGATAGTTGGTAGATAAGGAAGAACAAACAATGGTGTTTTAGGAAAACCATCCTGTCCAGTTGTAGAGGGTGACTTAAAAAGAAAATAAACTCAGGGAAACCAATGAACAGGTTACTGCGATAATGCGGGTGTGAGATGGTGAAAGCCTGAACTAGGAAAGTGTTGTTTGTTGATTACCTGGGTGACAAAATTATCTGTATGCCAACTCGCGCAACATGCAGCTTACTCGTGTAACAAACCTGCACATGTACCCCTTGAACCTAAAATAAAAGTTAGAGAAAAAAAAAAAAAGAAAGTGTTACTGGATATGAAGCAGAGAGGATGAGTGGGAGAAACCACTTACTGAAGAAAAAATCAATCAGACATGGTAACTGACTTTTTTTTAAAGGGTACAGGCCAGGTGCTGTGGCTCACGCCTGTAATCCCAGCACTTTGGGAGACTGAGGCGGGCAGATCACTTGAGGTCAGGAGTTCAAGACTAGCCTGGCCAACATGATAAAACCCTGTCTCTACAAGAAATACAAAAATTAGCCAGGCTTGGTGGTACGTACCTGTAGTCCCAGCTATGCAGGAGGCTGAGGCACAAGAATCACTTGAGCCCAGGAAGCAGAGGTTGCAGTGAGCCAAGATAATGCCACTGCACTCCAGACTGGGCAACAGAGTGAGACTCCATCTCAAATAAATAAATAGGTATAAAGGGACATGTGTAAAGGAAATAATAATTCTCAGAATCTGAAGTCTACATGGAGGGAAGAAATAATGAGACCAGTGACAGAAATAGGGAAGCTGAGAAAAGGAGCTATTTTTGTGGCAATGTAGTAAGAGGAAGGATGTGGCAGGACATCCAAGAGGAGGCACCTTTTGGGCAGCTGAGTATCACTGATCAGAGATAAAGAACAATAAAGTGAAGACAGATCTTTGACACCAGGGACAATTCATTGAAGAGTTTATAGAATCATTGACTCAAAGACCAAGAATAGAGCTTCAGGAAATACTTAGAGGGAAATGGGGTGGCGAGAAACCTGAAAGAAAAGGATAATCATCGGAGAAGTAGGGGGATGACAAAGAAAGAGCAGTGTCATAGAAGGCATAAGGGAAACAAATGTCAAGGAGTGGTCAAATATGTCAAAACGAATAGGAACAGAGAAAATTGGATCCTTAAAGATGAGTAGCCTGGCCTAACCTCCTGTACCTGAGTAACAAACATTCTGGGCAAAATATATTGTGAACCACGCTGATGTTCTTTCCCCACAAAACATAAGTGATAGCCTCTCTATCAAGAGACCTAGGTAAGATTTCATAGTGTCTGGTCCTGGGCTGTTTTCCCATGGCCCTGCTGGTTCTCTTCTTCTGTTTCTAGAAAAAGTCTAGAAAATGGAGCTCTCTTTGCTTGCCATTGAGCTCATGTCCTGCCAACTCCTACCTAAGTGACAGGCAGGTCAGTAAAGTTTCAGGCTGAAAAATTAAAATTATTTGCCAAACACTAGTTTTATGATTATCTATTAACAACAGCCACAATGAATCGAGAAGGATTCCCAGTGTATTTCAATTAGCCTCTACCTCAAGTGATACATGAGTAGTATGGTTAGAATAGGCATTGCAGAAGTATGAATGGGGAACTGTCTCTTGTTTTCTGTCTATCTTTATTGTTATTGCTGGATATTAAATGCTGTAACTTTTGGCATATGTTTTTTCCAAAGAATGGTCTCTTGGGTCAAGTTTTCCTGAACTTGCCTGGTATTGGGCAAGTTCATACAGAAAATATGAGTCATTTCACAAAGTCCTGGGCTTGTCTATCTATTTGAAGGAATAGGAAATGGACTTCACTTGGAGCATTATGGATGAGGCTTGGACTTTTACTAACGAAATAAGTTTTAATCTTAACTCCGTTAAACCTTTAAAGACAGGAGAAGACTATCTGGGGATGGATTCAGGCCAGTGAGATCACGTTGCACAAATCTCCTCTTAAGTGATCTTAACTGACCCAGAATTGTTTCAGAATAAGATTCCGAACTGTTGAAGGAGTTTTGAAGCCTTGAAACTTTGTGTAGGTTGGCTTAAAACGAAAAAAAGAATACACTACATTTCCCAGGAGGCTTCGCGGGTGAGCCTCCGCACTCGGCTGGTTCTCTTTACCGCGAGGAAAGCTGGGGAATGTAGTGCTCCAGGCAACCCTGCACGTGACGCTGGCGGAGGAAGGCTAGAGAGAGGCGCGGGACGACGTCTAGGGAATAGAAAGGTACCGGCTGCTCCTTCCTGACAATTTGGTATGTGCTGCAAGGGGAGGGTCCTCATCATCTGGCCCCAGTGGTGTAATGAGCTGACTGGGATTCAGTCACTGACTCGGAGCCGCTCCGGGAAAGTCCTGGTGGGGAGGTTCCGAGGCGCCTGGTCCCGTTTCTCGGCAGTCAGGCCAGGAGGGGGTGGGGAAGGTGCGAACAGCCGGGGGCTCGGAGCTTGCGCCCTGCGCCCCACCCAGGTTGCGGCCGCCGGGGGAGGAAGCACGTATAGGTTGAGTGCAAAGTTTCCTTTTTTGCTTTCTCGTCAGAGCAGCCCACACAGGCGGTGGGTGGGAATGCCTCACTTCAGTTTGAAGAGGGTCCGGAGCCAAAGGGGTTAAAACAAGCGACTCCCCCACTTCCCGCCTCCCTAAAACGCACGCCCCGCTAGCCATGGGCAGCCGCGACCACCTGTTCAAAGTTCTGGTGGTGGGGGACGCCGCAGTGGGCAAGACGTCGCTGGTGCAGCGATATTCCCAGGACAGCTTCAGCAAACACTACAAGTCCACGGTGGGAGGTGAGACGTCTTTCGGGGGAGGGGGAGGAGGAGGCCTCGACCGCGGACTCGAGCTGGGGACCCAAGTGGGATCCGGATTTGCTGTCGGTTGTTGGGTCCTTCTTCGGGTCAGGAAGTACTGTCTGGGAACCTAGATGGTGTAATTGCCGGGTGTTTCGTTTACACGCCTCTCTTGAGTTTCCCCAGTTAGATTTTTCCCAACCTGACCCCACTGCCAGGAGAAAGGTAAGAACAAAGGCGTGAAGATGAGAAATAGGGAAGGGAGGATGAGGATAAGCAATTGCTGTTTATTGCAGGCGCACTGTGAACTCAAGTCTCCAGCCTTTCAGCTGTCTGGCATCTCTCCAATCAGCAGAAGCAGCTGAGATCCTCTGGGGGCCTCCTGGTTAGGTGCCGGCTGGGGCTGTAGTTCTGCACCTCTGTTGAGGAAGGAACCGCAAGGTGTTTAACCTGGCTTCAGTGGGAGAACGCAGGAAGCGGAACTGGTCTGAAGGACTCTAGCTTTGTTGTGGGGCTGTGGGTGGGATGGAAGACACAAAATCCCCAAACGAGCCCCTTGGCTACGCAGTCAGATGCCCATGAGGGCTGATGAGCTGTGTTTTTGTCCGTTGATTGCTTAAATAAAAGTAACCAAGGAATTCTTCGAAGAATGTGAAATATACCACTTCTCTGACCTATCTTCCCACCACTTTTTCCTCAAACTGAAGAAGGTAGGGAGGAAGAGAACACTGAGTTCATTCCTTTCTTTCCCGGGTATGGCCTTTTTACTCAACTATTTTTTCAGAGGTAGAAATGCCTTATTGTTAATTAGAAGGTATTTAGGAAGAGCTGGTGATGGGGGAGAGTAACTTAAAATTTTCTCTCTTAAAAGAACTTGTTTTAAGGGGAGAAAAACGTACCAATGGAAAAAGTGAAAATGTGTGCTCCTGTTCATATGGAAGTTTAAAAAGAAATTAAGCATTCACATTGCAATTAAAACATTCTCCTTAAGAACCCCCAGTAGGGCCCAGTGCAGTGGTTCATACTTGCAATCCCAGCACTTTAGGAGGCTGAGGCAGGAGGATTGCTTGAGCCCAGGAGTTCGAGAGCAGCCATTGGAAACATGGCAAGACCCCACCTCTACAAAAATTAAAGAAAAAAGTAGCCGTGGTTCCAGCTACTCCGGAAACTCAGACTAGAGGATTGCTTGAACTCAGGAGGTCGAAGCTTCAGTAAGCCCCGTTCGCACCACTCACTGCACTGTAGCCTGGGCAACAGAGTGAGACCCTGTCTCAAAAACAAAGGAACAAAACATTAAAGTCTGGCAAAATTAAAGGTTCAAAGTTTCAGACACACTATCCTGACCTCTCTGCCCTTCCACTCCTAAATAATATAAGGGTCCCTATTTCACGGATTTGGGTTAAAATTGGCCTTCTATTAATAGTTAATTTTTAACAATTGCTGTAGTTTTCCTTTAGCAAAGAATATAATTGACTCTGGCTAATTTTTTTTTTCAGTGTTTAGTCTAAATTTCCCTTAGTTTTGATTCCTGTTACAGATGTGAAAGATAATATTTCCAAACCTCAGAAATTACTGTGTTTCTCTCCTTAGCCAAAAGCTTTTCCCCATGGAATACTTAGCCTTAAGGAGTCTCAGCATCTGCAGACTTTGTGGTAGATTCCAGCAGGACTCTTCAGCAACATCCACACAGTGTCTTCTTGAGACTCCTCTGGGACCTTTTCCGTTTATTCCATTCTTGCCCAAGATAATACCTGCAACCTTATTGTGGATGTAGAGTTCCCCAGGGTGTGTTGTTTTCATAATACAATTTGATTAGAAACCAGCAGTGAAATTGAATGTGGAAGATACAGAAACAACCACACTTGTCTCATTTCCCCCTTCTCCCCCATCACCCCTTCCCTGAGAAAACCCCCTAAATCTCCCAGAAACTGTTTAACCTGAGAATGAGAGTTGTTTTCATAGTTACTCCCACCCCCAGTCTTGGAGACAAGTAGTAGCAAACAGATGAGCTTGACAGGAGAGTAAAAGCTGGAAACCCCTTTGGAGAGTGAGTATGAACCATCCATCTCACACTTAATACACACGTGTGGACTCATCTCAGTGAATTGAGGGCTTAAAGATAAACATGGGATTCGAGTTGTGTGTCTATCGGGTTGTCACTGCCTATTTGATTTGAGTTTATCCCTATTCATTTTTTACAGTGAAATTTTATTAAGGTATAATGTACATATATTTTCAGTGGATTTTGCTCTGAAGGTTCTCCAGTGGTCTGACTCCGAGATAGTGCGACTTCAGCTGTGGGATATTGCAGGTAAAGTGGGAGGGCTGGATAGGAACGAGGGAAGAAATTTTGATTTAACCAGGAAAATCTGAGAAAAAAAAATGGGGCAGCAAAGCCAGAAATTTTTTTTCTGAAGCTGGAATGATTGAGCTGCTCTGAGGACACACGAGCTGAATAGGTGCAGAGCTTTTGTAGATGTTTTGCCCTGAATAGATCTAGAGCAGTCTCTATGTGGATGGAGGGGCTGGCAAGGTGGTGGATTGTCCAGACTATAGTGCATACTCCCACAGCAGGGGAAGGTCCTTTTTCTAGGTTTAAGGCTGACTTTGGTGAAAAACAAGATCCCCAGAAAATAGATACAGTAAAAATAGTGAATCCTTATTATGTGCCAAGCATTCTTCTAAGCATTTTAAATTCACTGACTTGTTAATCCTCACACCAACCCTATCATAAAAGCTACTGCTTTTGGAGATTCACTTGAACCTGGGAGGCGAAGGTTGCAGTGAGCCTAGATGGCACCATTGCACTCCAGTCTGGGCAACAGGAGTGAAACTCTTAAAAAAAAAAAAAAAAAAAAAAGTTATTGCTTTTATCTTTACTTTAGAAATGAGAAATCTGAAGCACTGAGAGCTTAATTTGCCCGAAGTCAAATAGTATGCAGCAGAGCAGAGATATGGACTGGAGCAATCGGGGTGCGGAATCTGCCTTGGAAATAATCAGGCTTCATTATCCCTTTACGGGATAGATAGAAAACCAAGAGTCAGAGGGGGAAAGTGAGTGACTCCCTCTGCCACATATGCTTACTGCCCCCCTCCACAAGGAATGGGGAGAGGCTGAGGTGTTAGAGAGGATGCGGAGGCTGGCTCTTGGGTCACCTTCTTGAGAACTCTCCCTTTTCTCCCCAGGGCAGGAGCGCTTCACCTCTATGACACGACTGTATTATCGGGATGCCTCTGCCTGTGTTATTATGTTTGACGTTACCAATGCCACTACCTTCAGCAACAGCCAGAGGTGGAAACAGGACCTAGACAGCAAGCTCACACTACCCAATGGAGAGCTGGTGCCCTGCCTGCTCTTGGCCAACAAGGTATGTGGCCAATCTCAGAAAATGGTCCCTAGCCTGCTGGGCGCTGTGGCTCACACCTGTAATCCCAGCACTTTGGGAAGCCGAGGTGGATGGATCGCAAGGTCAGGAGATTGAGACCATCCTGGCTAACATGGTGAAACCCCATCTCTACTAAAAATACAAAAATTTAGCTGGGCGTTGTGGCGGGCACCTGTAGTCCCAGCTACTCGGGAGGCTGAGGCAGGAGAATGGTGTGAAACTGGGAGGCGGAGCTGGCACTGAGCCGAGATCGTGCCACTGCACTCCAGCCTGGGTGACAGTGCGAGACTCTGTCTCAAAAAAAAAAAAAAAAGAAAGAAAATGATCCCTAGCCTCTGTCTGTGGTTAGAAAGGAAGTAAAGTCTCTGATTCTGGGCATCAATTTCCCCTTCTTAAGTTGACAGAATCATTTCTACCTCCTTTCAAAGGATGTTGAGGGTGAGACTTTCTTTTTTTTTTTTTTTCGAGACGGAGTCTCATTCTGTTGCCCAGGCTGGAGTGCAGTGGTGCGATCTCGGCTCACTGCGAGCTCCGCCTCCCGGGTTCACGCCATTCTCCTGCCTCAGCCACCCGAGTAGCTGGGACTACAGGTGCCCACCACCACACCTGGCTAATTTTTTGTATTTTTAGTAGAGACAGGATTTCATTGTGGTAGCCAGGATGGTCTCAATCTCCTGACCTCATGATCTGCCCGCCTCAGCCTCCCAAAGTGCTGGGATTACAGGCGTGAGCCACTGCGCCCGGCCAAGGGTGAGACTTTCTTTGGGAAGAATGTCGACTGTAGATTTCCGATGCTGGTGTTCTTATCCATTTGTGGAAAAATATTTAAAATCCACAGTATCTGAGCCATATTCTTATTCCCAGGAAGTTTATGATATTGCCTTTTATTTTTTCTCTTTGCCAGTGTGATCTGTCCCCTTGGGCAGTGAGCCGGGACCAGATTGACCGTTTCAGTAAAGAGAATGGTTTCACAGGTTGGACAGAAACATCAGTCAAGGAGAACAAAAATATTAATGAGGCTATGAGGTAAGTAGCTCATGCTGATAAGCATGCAGAGGTATCCATCTTCCACCGTGGCCCTGTGGACCCTCTTTTCTTGTTTCTAAGCCGACAGTGACAGACTGAGCCGCTGGAATGCCAGCCCCTAAAGGTCAGGGATACTGTCTTCTCTCCTGAGATAACTGGGGACAAAGGGGCATTTAAACCTTCTGGCTTTACCAAATAGTCTCTGATGATAAACCAGACTACATCTGCCATTTCTGCTTTTCCTCCAAAATAAGCTTCTCAGGCTTATTTTTTGTTTTTTAGAGTCCTCATTGAAAAGATGATGAGAAATTCCAGAGAAGATATCATGTCTTTGTCCACCCAAGGGGACTACATCAATCTACAAACCAAGTCCTCCAGCTGGTCCTGCTGCTAGTAGTGTTTGGCTTGTTTTCCATCCCAGTTCTGGGAGGTCTTTTAAGTCTCTTCCCTTTGGTTTTCCACCTGACAGTTTTAAGTACATTTGAATTGTCTCCTGACTACTGTCCAGTAAGGAGGCCCATTGTCACTTAGAAAAGACACCTGGGACCTGTGTGCATTTCTGCATCTCCTGGATTAGCCTTTGACATGTTGCTGGCTCATGTTAGTGCCAGTTAGTGCCTTCTGTGTAAGATCATCTCATCAGCCCTCGATTTGTGATTCGGAATTTTGTGAGAAGGATTAGAAATCAGCACCTGCGTTTTAGAGATGATTCTCACCTACTTTTGAGCTTATTTTTCCATTTGATATTCATTGATATCATGACCTCCAATTGAGAGGAAAATGAGATCAAATGTCATTCCCCAAATTTCTTGTGGGCCATTGTTTCAGATTCTTTCTGTCTTGGAATGTAAACATCTGATTCTGGAATGCAGAAGGAGGGGGTCTGGACATCTACGGATTTTTGGCTATTAGAAGTGACCCAGAAGTCACTGTATTTTTGAAACTTCTAAAGTCATAATTAAGTTTCTCTTGTCTTGGCATCAAGAATAGTCAAGTTTTTTGGCTGCACATGGTGGCTCATGCCTGTAATCCTAGCATTTGGGGAGGCCAAGACAGATCACTAGAGGCCAGGAGTTCGAGACCAGCCTGGCCAGCATGGCAAAACCCCATCTCTACTAAAAGTACAAAAATTAGCTGGGCGTGATGGCACGTGTCTGTAATCCCTGTAGCTACTCTGGAGACTGAGGTGGGAGAATCGTTTGAGACTGGGAGACAGAGGTTGTAGTGAACCGAGATCATGCCACTGCACTTCAGCCTGGGTGACAGAGCAAGACTCCATCTCAAAAAAAAAAAAAAAAAAAAGTCATTTTTAAACTACCTATTTCATGCAATGAGCGCATTTTCTTCCACAAAGAGCTTAATCCTCATGATAGGGTTGTCTAGTGTCTCCGATTTGCAGGTTTCTGGGTGGATGTCTTAATGCATAATACTGCAAGTGGCATCAGTTGGCTGTGATGCTTCGAAATAGGTCTGCTCCTCACAGCTTTGGGAATCTAAATGGAAGAAGAAAAGGGAGAAGTTAACAGCCTGCACTGGGGCAAGTTTGTGAGCACATAGGCACTTAGTCATAGGAAACATATTACATGCAGGCCCTAGCCTGGGGGAGGAAAGTGGATAGACAGAAAATCATTAGGTAATTTAAGTACTAAATTGGGCAGGGCTTTTTAGTATCAAATCACTACTAGACTGTTTAATTTGTTAAATTCTCTCTAGGATGGTGGCTTATAACCTAACCAAAGTTATCGATATTCTTGGTAAACTCAGAGGCCTGAAGTTCTTTGATAGACCTGAAATAAGTGTGCTAAGTCAGTGGTTCCCAAGTCTGGCTGATCAGGAATACCTGGGAAGTTTGTTAAAATTTTTTTAAATGTTTTAAGATTTTTGGCAGCTCACGCCTGTAATCCCAGCACTTTGGGAGGCTGAGGCAGGCAGATTGCCTGAGGTCAGGAGTTCAAGACCAACCTGGCCAACATACTGAAACCCCATCTCTACTAAAAATGCAAAAAATTAGCTGGGCATGGTGGCGGGCGCCTGTAATCCCAGCTACTTGGGTGGCTGAGGCAGGAGAATTGCTTGAACCCGGGAGGTAGAGGTTGCAGTGAGCTGAGATTGCACCATTACACTCCAGCCTGGGCAACAAGAGTGAAACTCCATCTCAAAAAAAAAAAAAAAAAGATTTTTGGGTCCCAACCTCAAACCTACTGAATGAGAATTTCTAGGGATGAAGCCTAGGAATGTGTTGTTTTCAAAGCTTCCCTGGTGATTGTGATTAGCCTTGTTTGAAAACCATTCCTGGAGAACTTGGTAAAGATACAGAGACCCAGGCCTTTTGTATTTACATTTAAATACAAATCCTGGGTTTCTATATGTTCTGTTAGCTTTTCGGGTGATTCTGCTACACGGACGTTGAAAACCACTGCCCTAAGAGATCAGAGGCCACATATCAGAGAGAGAAAAGGGGCCAAACTCTTTGGTGGTTTGTTGTGTGTTTTTTGAATGCCAATTATTTTAACTTACACAGTCTTCTGAAACCTTGTATTAATAGTTCTCTTTTGTATTACGATTTTCAGGTAGCATTTTGATTACTATGATTCTGAAGATAATAGTGGAGTAGCAAATTTCATTGATATGAAGAGATCATTGATTTTCATTCATTGGTTTGAACACCTGCAAAATCACAAATAAATGAGAACTAAGTCTTGTATTCATGGTAGTTATTGGCCTTTAATGTGAGTTTGTCAAAGCGCTGTTTTATACTGATAGCTCAAGAGGATTGCAGAAATGGAGACTTTATTTTTTAAATACCTGTTTATTTTTTAAATACCTTTTCATTTTTTAAATTTTCGATTCAAGGGGTACGTGTGCAAGTTTGTTACATGGATATATTGTGTGATGCTAAAGCTTGGGTTTCTGCTTAGCCTGTCTCCCAAGTAGTGAACATAGCATCCAGTAGGCAGTTTTTCAACTCTTTTGGGAGTTCTCTCTCCCCACTTTTGGGAGTCCCCAGTGTCTGTTGTTCTCATCTTTATGTGTGTGTCCAATGTTTACCTCCCACTTACAAGTGAGAAATGCGGTTAAATACCTTCTTTTAAAATGAAGGTAAAGATTATTCTGTTTACCTGTTAACTTACTAATATCAATTGCTTAGATCCATCTGCCTAGTACCAATTCAGTACTTGATGTAACATGCCAAATACTGCTTGGAAATGTGACCTTGTTGAAAAACTGAATTTGCTTTCTTTTTCCATTTGCTGACTCAGGATTTACCTGCCTTTTCAAGCATTGCTAGAGGCTGGCCAGTCAGCCAGCCCTTCTAGATATTCTCTCCCAACTGGTGAACATTACAGGCCTGAAACTAATTAAAGAAGGAACTGAAATATAACTAATTCTTCTTCATGCCCCTATCCATAAAAGAAAAGCAATTATGATTAGGAAAATAAAATATTTACATGAATGGAAATGTGATGCTACTAAAAATAATTAGGTCTTATCATTCGGATGCTCTTTGGTGCATTCAAAAGGGGTAGCGTCCAAAATTGTTTGGAACATAGATATTGCAGCCCCTCCCTAGAGACGGACCTATATTTGAGACAAGATGCCTCTCCAAGCACTCAGGTGGCTTTTGGCCAAAAAGAAAACACAGTTCCCCAAGAGTGTTCTCAGAAACCCTAAGGGAGGGCTGAGAACACAGCTGTGGGGTGGTGTCTGCCCTGGCTTTCTTCTTTGAATAGAAGAAATTTGGTCACTTAGCTGAGTGACCACATAAGTGGGGCAGAGGAGATTATAGGTCAGGGAAGGCCCTTTAGCAGTAAAGAATGGTTTGCTGCTTTATCACTGCTATTGAGCCATAATTACCCCCACGATGTTTCCCTGATTCACTTTCTCCAGCTGGGGTCCCTCACTGTTTCCTATTATCTCCAGATGTAACTTTTTCTGCAGGTGGTCTCTCTTCGGTCCTCAGGATACTATCTCATCTAACGTGAGGCCTTTCTTGAGCCTGATACTTTCGTAGGCAGTGGCTAAGGCCGTGGTTAGAGGATGTAAAAATTTCCATAGAATTCTATAAAATCTAGTAACCAGATTGCTCAAGGAAACAAAACTCAATGCACTTTTCCCCTCCACCCTTCTTGGTTCACTGTGTATAGGAAGATTTCCTCAGCTGTGTAAGTGACTCATCTGTTAAAGCCAAATAACCCCCAAAGCTGCAGGTTAGAATAGGCAGGAAGTCACTAGAAAATTAGGTATTCTGGAAAGAACTCTACATATAATTATATATATGATATATACATATCATATATATATATATAGTTGGGCTTTGTTTGTTTGTTTTGAGACAGGGTCTCACTCTGTCACTGAAGCTGGAATGCAGTAGCACAATCTCAACTTACTGCAGCCTTGACCTCCTGGATGCAAGCCATCCTCCCACCTCAACCTCGAGTAGCTGGGACTATACGTGCATGCCACCACAGCTGGCCAATTTTTGTATTTTTGTAAAGACAGGGTTTCACCATTTTGCCCAGGCTGGTCTTGAACTCCTGAGCTCAGGTGATCTGCCTGCCTCTGCCTCCCACAGTGCTGGGATTATAGGAGACGAGCCATCGCACACCCAGCCTCGCATTATGTCTTTTTTTTTTTTTTGAGATAGGGTCTCACTCTCACCCCGGCTGGAGTGTAGTGGTGCGATCTTGGCTTGCTACAGCCTCAACCTCCTGGACTCAAGCAATCCTCCGACCTCCCCACCTCGGCCTCATGAGTAACTAAGACTACAGGCTTATGCCCCTGCGCCCAGCTGATTTTTGTATTTTTTGTAGAGACAGGGTTTTGCCATATTTCTACATATTTTTTTTATTCTGCTATAAATACCAGAGACTTCAGGATATGGTCAGAATATATGACCTTTGTTGTTAGAAAACCCCTGCCTGCCTTTAGTTTTCCAGCATGACCTGAATTCTCTGAAGTTTTAGCTGCAGTTTTGGTATAATGGTATTTATTGTTCTATATTAGAGTTCTCCAGGGAAACAGAACCAATAAGAGAGATTGGTAAATATTGTAAGTAAAAGATATATAGAAATAAACATATAGGGAGATAGAGATATCTAAATTTATGTGTGTTTATTACAAGGAGTTGGCTTACACAGTTATGGAGGCTGGCAAATCCAAAATCTGCAGAGATTGGCTGGGGGCAGTGGCTCACACCTGTAGTCCCAACACTTTGGGAGACTGAGGTGAGCGGATCCTTTGAGGTTGGGAGTTCAAAATAACCCTGGCCAACATGATGAAACCCCGTCTCTACTAGAAAATACAAAAATTAGCCAGGCATGGTGGTGGGCACCTGTAGTCCCAGCTACTCGGGAGGCTGAGGCAGGAGAATCGCTTGAACATGGGAGGTGGAGGTTGCAGTGAGCCAAAATCATGCCACTGCACTCCAGCCTGGGTGACAAAGTAAGACACTGTCTCAAAAAGAAACAAATCTGCAGAGCTGATGTTCAGCGGGCTGGAAGAGCCAGTGATCCAGTTCAAAGCCTGTCAGGAAGGAGAATTCTCTTTTACTTGGGGGAAGGTAGTATTTTGTTCTACTCTGGCCTTCAACTGATTGGATGAGGCCCACCTACATTGAGAAGAGCAATCTGCTTTACTCTGTCTGCCAATTTAAATCTTGTCCAAAACACCCTCACAGAAATACCCAAAATAATGTCTGGCCAAGTATTTGGGCACCCTGTGGTCCAGTCAAGTTGACACATAAAATTAAGCATCACATCATGATGGGTACTGTTTTGATTCCTTTTTTATAGTCTAATTTAATTTACAATCAAGTTAAAGTTCATCTGATTAAGAATGAATTATATGTTAATGGGAAAAAAGCAGACAGGAAGAGGAAAGAGATATTTATGATTTCTTTCATATAGAATTCTTGCCTCAGATCTGTGAGTTGTATATGCCTCTTACACTATCTTTGAAATAAGAAAGTAAGCAATTGCTCCCATTCTGTGTTTCAGGGAACAAATGTCTTGAAATTTGACTGAAAGGCAGCTGGTTGAATTTGTAATACAGCCAAGGCATAACTGCAAGTCTTCTCATTCTCTGTCTCCATTCTGTCATGTAGGTTTCTGGGAAACATTTGGCCTGAAAAACCTATTTTAGAAAATAAGCCCAGACATTTAGAGAAACAGAACTGAGCCCTTTGGGGTTTGAAACTCTTGGTTTGTGTTAGATATCTTTTGAGAACATGCTCATGTGTGAAATAGAGACATGCATGTAATTAAATTTGGGGCCAAATTAGGTGCAGTTAGAATAGCATGCAGTGCAGACATATCCCAAGCTGTTTAATTGACAAGTTCCACTTACTAAGATATGTCACCTCAGTGACTGTCATTTAATTTTGAATATCCCCTTTTTGTTTGCAAGTGCAGAGATTTTGACAACCATTCCAGCTTCAACTGTTGCGGCCAGTAGCTAATGTTCATCCGAGTGTTTGGTATAAACCAAGTTCTCACCTAAGTACTTCACATGGATTATTTGTATTTTCACAATGACCCTGTGAGATAAATATGTAAGGAAACTGAGGAACAAAAAATTTAGACTTTGCTCAAAGATTAAACAGCCAACAAGTGGCAAAACTGTGATTTTTTTTTTAACGTTAAGTGGTGTTGCCCCAGAAACTGGGCCCTGTACTGTACTACACTGCCTCCTTGAAGTTTTTCCATTTAACAAGTGTTCAATATGGTGGAAACCGTAAGGTATTAAAGGGGTATATAATTTTTCCAATACTTTTGTAATGAAATATGAAAAACTTACTCATTAAAGAAAATGGGCCAGGCACGGTGGCTCATGCCTGTAATTCCAGCACTTTGGGAGGCCAAGGTGGGCGGATTACCAGAGGGTAGGAGTTCGAGATCAGCCTGACCAACATGGAGAAACCCCATCTCTACTAAAATACAAAATTAGTCGGGTGTGGTGGCACAGGCCTGTAATCCCAGCTACTCGGGAGGCTGAGGCAGGAGAATTGCTTGAACCTGGGAGGCAGAGGTTGCAATGAGTTGGATTGCACCATGGCACACCAGCCTGGGCAACAAGAGTGAAACTCTATCTCAAAAAAAAAAAGAAAATCCAAACCTCCTAGGGCCCAGCAACCCAAACAGAACCTCTATTTCCATTTCAATAAATTTGCTTTCAATCAACTTTTATGCAAATATTTTTTCACATAATTGTATTCATATTTAAACAAAACTTTTTTTTTTTTTTTTTTGGTAGAGACAGGGGCTTGCTATGTTGCCCAGGCTGGTCGCAAGCTCCTAACCTCAAACAATCCTCTCACCTGGGCATCCCAAAATGTTGGGATTACAGACATGAGCCACTGCACCTAGCCTAAACAAAATATTTTTTATTATACACCTTTTATGTGTCCATGATTACGGGAGGAGTTATAGGGGATATAAAGGCCCATGCTATTGAAGTCCAAAGAAGAAGGAGGTCAAGAAAGAGTTTTTGAAGTAGCATTTAAGATGGATAAAAATCAAGAGGTGAGATAGGTTTTCAGGTTGGGACAAAAGTTTAGAATTCTTATGCAGGTTTAGGAAGTAGCCAGTAGAACCCAGCGTTTATGTTTACAGCAGTGAGAAATAAGCTTAGATTACTGGCAGATTGTTTAGGTCATTAATTTAAACAATAATGGTGTACCTACCATGTGCCAGCTACTTCATTGGGTATGTAGGATGCAGGGCTGGGGAAAAGAAGGTTCCTGTCTAGGAAGGGCAGTCCAGAAAGCAGATGGACATGTGTAAAGAACTGTGTCTCCGTGCAGAGAGCACCAAGTCTTTACTTCTTGTAGTGATGGAGGGCAAGGATGAGGTCAAGGAAAGCCTTGTAAAGGAAAGGGTGCTCAAGCTGGGTAAGAAGTTGCCAAATGGAAGACTACAGGAAATTCGGAGAATAGTGGATATTCATTATAGCTGGAGCTGGCAGGAGGACTGTAGCGTTCTCTTTGTTTAGGCTGCTATAACAAAATGCCTTAGATTTGGGTAATCTATAAACAACAATTGTATTGCTCACAATTCTGGAGGCTGGAAGTCCAAGATCAATGTGCCAGCAGATTTTGTGTCTGGGGAGGGCACTCCTGTTCATAGGTGGCACCACCTTGCTGCTTCCTCACATGGCAGAAGGGGCAAACAAGTCCCTGTGCCCTCTTTCCTAAGGCAGTAATCCCACTCAGGAGCCTTCCACCTTCATGACCTAGTCACCTTCCAAAGGCCCCATCTCCTACTACCAACACACTGGGAAATAGATGGTTTTTTTTTTTTTTTTTTTAAATAGAGTTTCGCTCTTACTACTCAGGCTGGAGTGTAGTGGTGCAATCTTGGCTCATTGCAACCTCCGCCTCCCGGGTTCAAGCGATTCTCCTTCCTCAGCCTCCCAAGTAGCTGGGATTACAGGCACACGCCACCATGGCTGGCTAATTTTGGTATTTTTCAGAGAGATGGGGTTTCACTATGTTGGCTAGGCTGGTCTGGAATGCCTGACCTCAAGTCATCCACCCACCTTGGCCTCCCAAAGTGCTGGGATTACATGCGTGAGCCACCGTGCTTGGCTGGGAAATAGATTTTAACATATGAATTTTTAGGCTGGGCATAATGACTCACACTTCTAATCCCAGCACCCTGGGTGGCAGAGGTAGGAGGACTGCCTGAAGCTAGGAGTTTGAGACCAGCCTGGGCAACAAAGTGAGACCCTATCTCTATAAAAAAATACAAAAATGAGGCCAGGTGCGGTGGCTCATGCCTGTAATCCCAGCACTTTAGGAGGACAAGACAGAAGATGGCTTGAGCCTAGGAGTTTGAGGCTGCAGTGCGCTATGATTGGACCACTACACTCCAGCCTGGGCAACAGAGCAAGACCCTGCCTCAAAAAAACAGAAATGAATTTTGGAAGGACACAAAACATACAGACCATAGCAAAGGCAGAGGTGAGAAAATGAGATTGGAGTTTGGGTCAAATTAATGAGAGTTTGTATGCCATGCTGAAGTGTTTAGGCTTCATTTTTTTTTTTTTTTTTTTTTTTTTTTTAAGAGTCAGGGTCTTGCTCTGTTACCCAGGCTAGGGTGTAGTAATGTGGTCATAGCTCAGTGCAGCCTCGAACTCCTGGCTTCAAGCTATCCTCTAACCTTGGCCTCCCAAAGTGCTGGGATTACAAGTGTGAGCCACCACATCTGGCCTGGATTTCACCTGTAGCAGAGAACTATTGAAAGGGCATTTTTAATCTTTTTTTTTTTCTTATTGAAAAACATAAATATTGCTTCTTTTATAAGTGGCTTAAAACAACACAAATTAATGTATCTTACAGCTCTAGAGGTCAGAAGTCCAAAATGGGTCTCTCTGGGGTAAAATTGGTGTTGGCAGGGCTGCATTCCTCTCTAGCAGCTATTTTAGGGAAGAATCATTTTTCTTGCTTTTTCTGGCTTCTAGAGGCTGCCCACATTCCTTGGCTCATGGCTCCCTTTCTTCATCTTCAAAAGCCAGCTATAGCTGATGAAACCTTTCCCATATCTCATCACTCTGACCTTTTCTGCCTCCCACTTCCACTTGTTTGTTTGTTGTATTTTGCTTTTGAGACAGGGTCTTAGTCTGTTGCTCAGGATGGAATGCAGTGGCACGACCACAGCTCACTGCAGCCTGGACTTCCCAAGCTCAAGCAATCCTCCCACTTCAGCGTCCTTAGTAGCTAGGATCACAGGCCCACACCAACACACATGGCTAATTTTTTTTTTTTCCTAATTTTTTGTAGAGATAGGCACTTTGGGGGGCCAAGGCAGAGGATGCTATGTTACCCAGGCGGGTCTCAAACTACTGGGCCCAAACTATCCTCCTGCCTTAGCCTCCCAAAATGCTGGAATTACAGGCATGAGCCACCATGTCTGTCTGTTCCTCTTCCACTTTCGTTTTTGTTGTTGTTGTTGTTTTGTTTTGTTTTGGCAGGGGGCGGTGCGGGAAACAGCCTTGCTCTGTCACCCAGTTTGGAGTGCAGTGGCACTACTTGGCCTACTGCAAACTCTGCCTCCCGAGTTCAAGGGATTCTCATGCCTCAGCCTCCTGAGTAGCTGGGATTACAGGCATGCGTCACCACACCCAGCTAATTTTTGTGTTTTTAGTAGATAGGGTTTTGCCATTTGGCCAGGCTGGTCTCAAACATCTGGCCTCAAGCAATCCACCCGCCTCGGCCTCCCAAAGTGCTAAGATCACAGGCATGAGCCACCATGCCTGATTCCTCTTCTACTTTTAAGGACCCTTGTGATTACATTGGGCCCATTGGGATAATCGAGGTTAATTATCCCACCTCAAGATCAGCTGATTAGCAACGTTACTCTCTGCTCACATATTCACGGATTCCAGGAATTAGGACTTGAACATTTTGGGGTAGTCATTATTGTGCCTACCAAAGATGGGAAAACCGAGTAGTAGAAGGGTTCAGGAACTTGCCCAAGTTCACACAGCTAGTTGGTAGTAGGGCCAAGAATAAGCACTGTTTGTTAAAATTCAAATTATAGACATTTTTAAAAAGGAACCAGGCACAGTGACTCACACCTGTAATCCCAGAACTTTGGGAGGTCAAGGCGGGTGGATCACTTGAGGTCAGGAGTTCAAGACCAGCCAGGCCAACATGGCGAAACCCCGTCTCCACTAAAAATACAAAAATTAGCCAGGCTTGGCGGTACATGCCTGTAATCCCAGCTACTAGGGAGGCTGAGGCAAGAGAATTGCTTGAATCCAGGAGGTGGAGGTTGCAGTGAGCCAAGATCGTGCCACAGCACTCCAGCCTGGGCAACAGAGCAAGACTCTGTCTCAAAAAATAAAAATAAAAAGTAAGCCGGGTGCGGTGGCTCATGCCTATAATCCCAGCACTTTGAGAGGCCAAGGCGGGTGGATCACGAGGTCAAGAGACCAAGACCATCCCGGCCAACATGGTGAAACCCTGTCTCTACTAAAAATAGCAAAATTAGCTGGGCTTGGTGGCGCATGCCTGTAGTCCCAGCTACTGGGGAGACTGAGGCTGGAGAATTGCTTGAACCCAGAAGGCAGAGGTTGCAGTGAGCCAAGATCGGGCTACTGCCCTCCAGCATGGGCAACAAAGCAAGACTCTATCTCCAAACAAACAAACAAACAAACAAATAGATAAGAAAGAGAAATTTCCTCTTCATCACTGAAAGATAACTCAATTAAGAGTTTGAGTATCCTTTCAGATTTTTCTCTACATGTACAGTACTAGCTGCAAACCATTCCCCTTAAAAAAAAAAAAAAAAGAATAAATAGGCTCATATTTGGCTTTCTATAGTTTGCTTTTTTCTTTTTAATGTATCTTGGCTATGTTCCCATGTAAGAACATACAGTTCTAGCTCATTCCTTTTCATTGTTGCACAGGACTATATGGATATATTAATAATTTATGTTGCCAGTTATCTTTTTTTTTTTTTTGAGACAGAGTCTCACTGTGTTGCCCAGGTTGGAGTACAGTGGCATGATCTCAGCTCACTGCAACTTCCGCCTTCCAGGTTCAAGCAATTCTGCCTCAGCCTCTGCAGTAGCTGGGATTACAGGCACTTGCCACCAGGAGCCCGGCTAATTTTTTGTATTTTTAGTAGAGATGGGGTTTCACTATGTTGGCCAGGCTGGTCTCGAACTCCTGCAGGTGATCCACCCACCTCGGCCTCCTAAAGTGCTGGGATTACAGGCGTGAGCCACCGGGCCTGGCCTTTGCCAGTTATCTATTGATGGATATTTGAGGTATTCCTTTTTCCTCTATTACAAAGCGTGCTACAAACTAATATAATTACATATTTATAAATTTATGTGAAACTTCTTTAGGAACTCCTAGAAATGGGTCAGCGTATACGCACTTTGATATAAACTCCCACCAGTAGGGTCTGAGAGGCCAGTTTCCCCATATCCTTAACAAGACAGTTTTCAACCTTTACCAATCTAAGAAATGAAATACTTTTTAAATTTTCTTAAAATAATGTACCTTTTCTAATCCCGCAGTGTGCATGCTAGAAAATTTTTTAATTCGTTTTTTGTTACAAGTGATCATATTTTTAAATGTATTAGTCATTTTTATTGTATGAGTCACCTATTTGTGTCCTATGTCTGTTTTCATTTTGTCTTGTGACTTTGAAAAAGCTCTTTTTATATTGTGAACATTAACCTTTTGTCACACATATTGCAAATATTTTCCCCAGTTCATGGAGGGATTTTACTTATTTTTTATTGAGACGGAGTCTTGCTCTGTCTCACAGGCTGGAGTGCAGTGGCGCCATCTCAGCTCACTGCAACCTCCACCTCCAGGGTTCAAGCAATTTGATTCTCGTGCCTCAGCCTCCACAGTAGCTGGGATTACAGGTGCGCACCACCACGCCCAGCTAATTTTTTTTTTTTTTTTTTTTTTTTGTATTTTTAGTAGAGATGGGGTTTCACCCTGTTGGTCAGGCTGGTCTCGAACTCCTGACCTCAAGTAATCTGCTTGTCTCAGCCTCCCAGAGCTGGGATTACAGGCGTGAGCCATTGTGCCTGGCCCGTGGAGGTATTTTAAGTAGAGTAATACTAGATTTGGGCTTGAGAAATCTCTCTGGTGGTAGCTTAAATGCTAGTATAGTTTAGCCTTTATTGTGGAAGCTGTATGGACTTATTGAAAAATTGAGTATGAGAATGATATGAGTACTGTGGTTTAGGAAGGTAGTATTGCCTGTTATATCTACTACAGATTACAGAAAAAGGAGAGAAGAAAGACTGTTCTAGTAGTTTAAGCATGAATGGTGACAGTGTAGATGGCAAGTGAAAAATGAATTTGAGAAATGCGATGAAGAAGGAATCAAGAAGTTTCCACATTGAAGACTAACAGTGAGGCATAAGACGGAGTCAGTAGTACCAAGATTTGAACACAGATAGCTAAGAGGAAGGTGATAACGTACAGCAAAGAAAACAGTCTACAAAATGAAGGCAGCCTACAGAATGGGAGAAAATATTTGCAAACCATGTTTTCAGTAAGGTATTAATATGCAAAATATATAAGGAACACATACAACTCAATAGCACAAACCACCCCCCCCCCACACACACACAAAACCAAATAACCCAAATAAAAAATGGACAAAGGACCTAAATAGACATTTTTCCAAAGAAGACATACAAACACCCAACAAACACCCAGCAGGTGTATGAAAAGGTGCTCAACATCACAGTCATCAGGGAAATGCAAATCAAAACCACGTTGAGCTGGGCACCATGGCTCACACCTGTAATCCCAGCACTTTGGGAAGCCAAGGTGGGTGAATCACCTGAGGTCAGGAGTTTGAGACCAGCCTGGTCAACGTAATGAAACCCGTCTCTACTAAAAATACAAAAATTAGTCAGGTGTGGTGGTGTGCACCTGTAATCTCAGCTACTCGGGAGGCTGAGGCAGGAGAATTGCTTGAACCTGGGAGATAGAGGTTGCAGTGAGCTGAGATTGCACCATTGCACTCCAGCCTGAGGGACAAGAGCAAAACTCCACCTCAAAAAACAAACAAACAAAAAGAAAAAACCACAATGAGATACCACCTCACGCCTGGTAGGATGGCTATTCTCAAAAAGTCAAATGTAACAAGTGTAGGTGAGGAGGTGGAAAAAAGGGAACCCTTATCCATTGTTAGTGGGAATATAAATTGGTACAGCCATTGTGGAGAACAGTATAGAGGTTCCTCAAAAAATTTAAAAGTAGAACTACCGTATGATCCAGCAGTCCCACTTCTGGATACATATCCAAAGAAAATGAAATACCTCAAAGAGGTATCTGCATGCCCATGTTCATCACAGCATTATTTGCAATAGCCACAGTATGGAATCAGATTGTCAGTGGATGAATGTATAAAGAAAATGTGATATGTGTGTTTATATACATACACACACACACGACAGAATATTATTCAACCTTAAAGGAAATTCTGCTATTTGCAACAACATGGATGAACCTGGAAGACATTACACTAAGTGAAATAAGCCAGGCATAGAAAGACAAATACTGCATGATCTCGTTTATCCAGTGTGTGGAATATCAGAAAAGTGGATCTCATAGAAAAAGAGAGCAGAGGATGGCTACCAGGGGTCAGAGGGTGGGGAGAATGGGGAGATGATGGTCAAAGGGCACAAACTTGCAGTTATAAGATGAACAAGTTTTGGAGACCTAATGTACAGCACGGTGACTACAGTTAATATTTTATATACTTGAAATTTGCTAGGAGAGTAGATCTTAAGTATTCTCACTACACCAAAAAAAAAAAAGATAACTGAGGCCATGGACATGTTAATTAGCTCCATTGTGGTAATCATTTCATAATGTACCAAAACATCACAATGTACAACTTAAATATATACAATTTTTATTTGTCAATTATACCTCAATAAAACTGACAGGGGAAAATGATACAGAGGACAGGAATGGAATCAGGAAAATAACGTGGGTGGGAAAGATGATTTTTTTTTGACATAAATAAGTTGAGCTTGTGGACATCCAAGTGGAAATACCTGTTAGGCAGTTAGGGATACCGAGCTGGAACCCATACAGGGTAGAAAGGCTGGCACTAGTTGGTGAAATCATGCCTGTATGGTCATGGTTGGAGCAGATTAATTCTCCTAGGAATAGTTAGGAGGTAGAGAATGTCATTGTCTCTCTGTATGAAACAGAAAATGCATTGCAGTGCTGCAAGCTGATGGTCATCACTGCTCATTACTGCACCTTTTCTTCATCTCATCTGGAAGCTGTGAGCAGTTTTGTTTTGGTTTTTTTTTTTTTTTTTTTTTTTTTTTTTTTTTTTTTTTTTTTAAGATAGAGTCTTGCTCTGACACCCAGGCTGGAGTACAGTAGCACCATCTCGGCTCACTGCAACCTCCACCTCCTGGGTTCAAGTGATTCTCCTGCCTCAGCCTCCCCGGTAGCTGGGATTACAGGTGTGCACCACCACACCCAGCTAATTTTTATATTTTTAGTAGAGACGGGATTTCACCATGTTAGCCAGGCTGGTCTCGAACTCCTGACCTCATGATCCGCCCACCTTGGTCTCCCAAAGTGCTGGGATTACAGGCATGAACCACCGCGCCCTGCTGAGCAGTTTTTAACTGTTACCAGTATTTAGGGATGGTTGTATGCTGTTGGAGGAATAAGTCAGCTGTTGGAATTCGGGGTTTTCCTTTGGTGAAGAGAAGGTGATCCCATTCTACCTCTCACAGTGCTTCACAGTCTACAAACTACTTTCGCAAGTGATCCCATTTTTTTTTTTCTTTTTGTTTTTTTTTTTTTTTTTTTTTTTTGTTTGTTTTTTTTGAGGCGGAGTCTCGCTCTGTCGCCCAGGCTGGAGTGCAGTGGCGCGATCTCAGCTCACTGCAAGCTCCGCCTCCCGGGTTCCCGCCATTCTCCTGCCTCAGCCTCCCGAGTAGCTGGGACTACAGGCGCCGCCACCACGCCCGGCTAATTTTTTTGTATTTTTAGTGGAGACGGGGTTTCATTGTGTTAGCCAGGATGGTCTCGATCTCCTGACCTCGTGATCCGCCCGTCTCGGCCTCCCAAAGTGCTGGGATTACAGGCTTGAGCCACCGCGCCCGGCCTTTCTTCTTGTTATCATGCTAACCTTGTGAAGTAGGTAAGGACCAGTGTAATTATCCCCATTTCACAGATGAAGGAGCTGAGGCACAGGGAGTTTGAAATTTGCTAAAGGTCATAAGGTAGTAAATTATAGAGCTCGGAGACAGATAATCGTGGTTACAAGTTCAGTGCTGTTTTTGTTCTACCTTGATGCCTTCCTTTTCAGCAGTGTTCACCTCAGAATATTTGTCAGTGGTTTACATAGATAAAGCTCTCTCTCCCTCAGTGTTACAATGGCAAGTTTTCTATGGATTTTTTTTTTGTGTCCAGTAAAACAGTAAGTTATTCTTGTGGTATTTTTCTTCAATTTAAACTGGACATCTAGCTGTATATCCTTATTGTTTTAATAGTACAAATTGACCTAAGCTTAGCTCTTAATATTCAAAGTAGAGAGGAAGATGGGAATCTGGAGCAAAGAAATATACACTTGAGAAAATGAAGACAAGGGAAAATTTCCTCTTTAATCATGGATCTATCTCCAAGCAGGCTACTCAGCCTCTGGGGTTGTAGAGAGACTGACCTAATACACACAGTTCTTCTATCCCATCCTGTCTTCTAGAGTGGTAGTACAGAGAGAGCCAGCAGGTTGGAGGTAGAAGATTTAAAAATAAAAAATTTTTTAAAAATAAGACTTGGAGAAGCTTTCTTTAACTTCCTGGCAGCATCTCCAAAGAGTGGTACCCTTCTGTGGTCCTGTGCTCAGTGGAAGCAGTGTCTGTCTTTAGACCTGGTTAGTTGACTTTCATGAGTTCACAGAACTGGAAGTGCCCAGGACACAATGCTGAAAAATTTTTATGAAGCTCTCAGCTGCTATAGTGTAGCCCTTGACGGAAATGGGGTTTTGTTGGGTATATGGAAAACTCATCAGTCTTACCATCCCAGCACTGCCAGTTCTTACCCTTTAACATATGTGAAGGAGAAGGAAAATGGTACTTCTCAAAACAACTAAAATCATAGGGGGAAATTAAACACTGTGTTTAAAAGGCCATGAGATTTCATTTCCAGGGAAAAGGACTAACTCTGCCTTTTCTGTCTCCTGAGGCTTTTCTGTTTTCATAGTTTCTCCTAGTTTTTTACACGTACCTTCAGGGTTATCAGATAGTGCTTCTAAAACCTGACCTATCCTATGATCAGCGTCCTTCTTCAGTTTCCAGCAAAATGGTGATGGTTAAGACAGGTACACAGGGCAGATCACTAGGGTACAGGTTAGAGGGAAATGACCTTGGAGACCACATTCCACATTCTTTTGGCACTACTGGCCATAGTTCTGTATTTGTCCACTAAAAAGTAAACTCGAAATTCAAGTCTTATTTCCTCCCTGAGAGATGATGTTGATTGAAATACTAAGTGAATAAATGAGCAAATGGAAGGAAGATGTTAGCTGAAGCTGCAGTGAAGAGAAAGGTAGGATATGAGCCTGACCTTGGAAGGGGGAGAGTCTTCATTCAGTGGCCATTTGTATATTGGCCTTGCACTGCACTGTCAGACCAACACCCTGAAGATCTATTCCGAACGTTCCACCTGCCTGCAAATGTTGACTATGGTCATTTCTGTCCACTACTTAATAAATGAGTAACAAGAATTCTTCTGCCCCATCTCACAATATCAAATAATGATGTTTACTAAAATAATAACAATTTGGCCTAATAAAAGAGCCTCCAACAAAGCCACTTGGTGATCACTCTGTCACCCAAGTTTCTGCCCTGGCATTCTGACAATAGTAGGGATGATAATACACTTAGTCAAAACATATATGGAGCCAGGCACGGTGGCTCACGCCTGTAATCCCAGCATTTTGGGAGGCTGAGGTGGGTGGATCACTTGAGGTCAGGAGTTTGAGACCAGCCTGGCAAACATAGTGAAACTCCATCTCTACTAAAAATACAAAAAGCCAGGTGTGGTGGTGCATGCCTGTAATCCCAACTACTCTGGAGGCTAAGGCAGGAGAATTGCTTGAACCCGGGGATGGAGGCTGCAGTGAGCCAAGATCATGCCACTCAGACTGGGTGAGAGAGCTAGACTCTGTCTAAAAAACAAAAAAAAAACCCATACATGGACACTCATTAGGATGGCTATAATAATGTTGACAAGGACATGGGGAAATTGGAACACTTGTGCATTGCTGGTAGGTGTGTAAAATGATACAGCTGATAGGGAATCCATATGGCAGTTCTTTAAAATTAAACAGAATCACCATATGATCTAGCAATTCCCTTTCTGGGTATATATCCAGAAAGGAAAGCAGGTACTCAAACATACTTGTACCCCCACTTGCCCAGCAGCATCATTCACAATAGCCACAAGGTGGAAGCAACCCAAGTGTCCACTGATGGATGAATGGATAACCAAAATGTGGTATATACATACAATGGAATATTATTTGATCTTTAAGAGAAAGGAAATTTTGACGCTTGCTACAACATGGATAAACCTGGATGCCATTATGCTAAGTGAAATATGCCAATCACAATAGGATTAATACTGTATGATTACACAAACATGAGATTCCTAGAGCAGTCAGGTTCATACACACAGAAAGTAAAATGGTGGCTGCCAGGGGTTGTGGGGAAGGGTTAAGTGGGGATTTAGTGTTTAATGGGTACAGAATTTCAGTCTGGGAAAGTTCTGGTGTTGAATCGTGGTGATGGTTGCATAACAATGTGAATGTACTTAATGCCACTTAACTGTACACTTAGAGACAGTTAAAATGGCATATTTATGTTATGTATTATGTATTTTTTTTTAACCACAATTTTTAAAAAAATGTGGGGGACGGGTGCGGTGGCTCACGCCTGTAAATCCCAGCACTTTGGGAGGCCGAGGCAGGCAGATCACTTGAGGGCAAGAGTTCGAGACCAGCCTGGCCAACATGGTGAAATCCTGTCTTCACAAAAAAATACAAAAATTAGCCGGGCATCGTGGCACACACCTGTAATTGCAGCTACTTGGGAGGCTGCGGCAGGAGAATCGCTTGAACCCGGGAGGTGGAAGTTTCAGTGCGCAGAGATTGTGCCACTGCACTCCAGCCTGGGCAGCACAGTGAGTGACACTCCATCTCAAAAAAATAAAAATTAAAAATATGGGTGACAGAGGGTGGAATAACATGGAAGAGACAAAAGATATTAACTTGTTTAATACTTCACTGGTGGACTGTGCTATTCTCTTCTTTTTGAGAAGCCAGATTTTACAAAGGGAGACTTTCAGGAGGCAGATGTGGTGTGTTTTTTTGTTGTTTGGAAAGTGTATCTTCAGTTGGTTATTAACTGACTGCTCATTGGAGACTTCTGCCAGATGCGCCCAGATCATTAGTCCGTTTGAATCATCACGTCTTCCAGGCCCCGCCCTGCTCTCTGATAGGCTCCACCTTCACCCTGGGATGCTGTTAGTCAAGATGCTCTGAGAGCGCATGGTCACAAAACAAAAATGGTGGGTTTGACTGTGGTAGGGATTGACGTCTATTTTCGATGGCAGACTCAGTCTTAGCCATTCATATAGGAATCCTGAGCTCTGCCTTTGAGGGTGTTAGGCATCCAGCAAATGCTCACGGATTTAAGTGAAATGATGTGCATTACTTTCAGTTATATGACTTCGAAGAGTCTTTGTTTTGTTTTGTTTTTCAAAGTACAAGGGTAAATCAATAGAACTGAAAGGGTCTTGGGCCAGCTCCACCCATCTCTACCCAGGGATGGAATCATCTTTTAAAACTTGAATTTAACAGTTACATAGCACTTACTGTGAGCCAGAGACTATCCTAAAGGCTTTTGATAGATATGTCAACTCATTTAATACTAATAAGCCTATGGGGTTAGGTACCCTTGTTTCCCATTTTACAGATGAGGAAACTGAGGCACAGAGAAGGAAAGTTATACCACTATTAAGTAATGGACCTGGGATTCCAACTGAAATACCTTGTAGCCCCTGAGCTCATGCTTTTAGTTATTGTACACCTGACTCTTAAAATAGTAATGTACCAGACTGGGACTTTAATGACCCTGAAGTGGATCTCAAGGTCCAGAATGGAGAATGGAAATTGGGGGTGAAGATATTCATTGATTATGATCCTGCCTCTTTACTCCAGCAGCCTGATTAGGTCCCTGAGGGCTAATGCTGAAGCCAGGGTAAGGGGCTTGCAGGTTTAAGGTCAAATTTTTTGAACCTAAGGAATTTCCCTCCAATTCTGTAGCAGCCCCTTAGTGACGAATCTGCTACCTACCCCACAGGTTTTGCTATTAGAGGATTTTCTAGGTTATCAAGGCGGACGAGATGAAACACCATTAAACTAACACTGAGCAACGCTGAACTCTATACAAATCTTTTTTTCTAGTCTTTCTAAGATACGACCCCAGACGAATCTGCAACTCTGGAGTGGAAGCCAGGGGGCGGGCTAAGCAGCGACCATTTTTGTTTTGCGGCCGTGCGCTCTCAGAGCATCTTGACTAACAGGACCCCACGGTGAAGGTGGAGCCTGTCAGAGAATAGGGCGGGGCCTGGAAGACGTGATGATTCAAACGGACTAATGATCTGGGCGCATCTGGCAGAAGTCTCCAATGAGCAGGCGTGTTGGGGAGGAGCGCACAAACCCTAGTGGGTTTGGTTGCACGGCGGCTTTGGCGCATTTTCGGCTGGTTTGATTCATCCATTTTGAAGAGACGGGGGAGCGGGGGGCTCGTCTGTTCCAGGAGCCCTGAACCAAAGAGCAGCGGAGTTTGAGGAGCCAGCAGCTCGGGGTTCGGCAGCAGCGGTCCCATCGGCTGAAGTTCGGGGGGGGTGGGGCGCCGAGCGCGCGGGGTGGGGGGGGTCCTGGTCTTTGGCTTCTCGACTCGGTCCTGTTTCGACAGCGAACATGTCGCGGCCTGTCAGGTCAGTGCGGAGTCTGAGGCCTGGAGCGGGTTGGAGGGGGCTGGGGGCGAGTGGTGAAAAGAGTGGGGGACAGAAGGCTAGAGTCGGTCATCCCCGGTGCCACGCGCGGCCTCCTCCCTTTCGGGGCCCGCGCGCACCCTTGCGCGTGGGGGGCCCTGCTGGCGCGCGGGGGTGGCGGCTGCGCGCCCGTGCGCGCGCCCCTCCCCGCCCCGCGCCGCTGCAGGGCTCCGGTCTGCTCAGCTGCCTCCCCCACCCACCGCACTGGAGCGGGCGGGGTGTCCCTGAACCGCCAGCGCCGGAGGGGGAGGGGTGTGAAGTCAGCGCCCCCAAGAGGCCCCACCTCCTCGGGGCCGTCCCCTTGGAGTCAGCGCTGGGAGGCGGGCGGACTCGAGCTCCACTCCCCACCTTCAGCGAGGAGGGGCGGAGGCACCCGTATTGCCCCTTCCCCCCGCGACTGGCGCGGGGGTGGGGGCCCTGAGCCCTTTTTCTCTAGCGGACGGGGGTGTTCCAGGCAAAGGGGGAGGGGCAGCACACCCAACCGGCCCCGCGTCTGTCCTTCGGGGTCGCTGCAGGCCCCGCCTCCCGGATCGGGCCGAGCGTGGGCGGGACCCGTTTTTTTCCCCCCGGGCAGAAGTGAGAGTTCGGGACTGGATCCTGGAAAATAATGGGCTGCTGCCTCTCTCCCCACCTCGGAGTTTTGAGAGAGTTAACCCCAAAGTTCGCTCTTTCTCTCCGACTAGAAATGTCCTTCCTCGGGGAAATGTCCGTACTCAGGGAGGTGCGGGTTAACAGCACAGCCCAAATCCCGTGTGGTTCTCGTTCCACTCTCACCCGCGTACGCGTCTCGGGATATTTTTGTAACCCTCTTGTCCCCGAGTGACTTTAGTAATAAAAGGGCTAGGTTCGGGTAACCATCAGACTCCATTCTCGGAATTTCAACAAGTTTGCTATTCCCCCAGCGGTCGGTGGAATCGTCCTATGCCATCCTCCAGGCTATTGTATGGAATGTGCCATTTATGGAGGGGTGTGGTTTAGTCCAATCTGTTGAGGCCTTGAAAAGGAGAGCTGTTGCAAATAAATATTTTTAATGTAAGGAATTGGCTTCTTTGCATAGTGTGTTTTCTAAATAAATAGATAAAGGCTTAGTTTTTAAATGTTTTTAACAGTTGTTGCTTCCTCTTCATTCCAAGTTGTATGAGAAACGGAAGTATCTTTAATTAGAGTTCTGAAGAGAGGTTTGGGACCGTGGAAAGGGTTTTGTTCTACACCGTTCTGTCTCCAGACTAGATCATCCTCCAACTGGTGGTGGCATGGGACTGCATACTCCTACACACGGGGTGGGAATGAGGAGAAAGAGCTGCTGTTAGCTCTGTTTCAGTCAGCATCTGTGGTAACTCACGATCTCTACTCTGAAAGTTATGCTGGCCTTTTGGTAAGGAGTCTAGATAGCTCTTTCAGAGTTATAGTATGCATAATTTCTTGGCATAAAACTTGACCGATGTATCTCATCAACTCACGTAGAATATTTTCTTTAGGATCAGGTAAAATATACAATAAAATAAAGATTTATTTTACCTGGATTGGATCTTTTGTCTTCTGGAAGTAATTACTGTGTGGTCAAATTAGGTTATTTTTCTCTACCTTTTAAACTTTAATTCACTAAGTTTTGATGACTTTATTTTATTGTGGTGACATTCTTATCTCATCTGCCTGAATTTGTTTTCCCAGATTTAGGTATTGGAACATGAACAGAACATTTTTACTGGAAAACTTGGATTTTTTATGTTACCATGTGGGGATATATATATTAAGCACATTCTATCAGTTTTTTGGAGGCATTGGGACTTCACAACTTTTTTCTTACTCAGTATGTTGTTTAAACTAATGTTGACCTTGTTTATTGCCCCTAATTGAAGAGTGAAGTTAATATGTGTGGGCCGGTTTTTTTTTTTTTTTTTTTTTGCCATTTTCAAATTATTAATTTCAGAGCACGTTGGTTACCGAGTATATTTTAGTCATAAATTCTCTTTGTAATTATTTTTTAAAAGAAGTCTTTATTCATGACCAATAATAAAGCAGAAATAATTAAACTTGAGTTTGGTGGTTTGTTAAATTTTGCAATAAAAAAGTCCTGACTTAGGGAAATGCTTTTGTTTCAAAGTATAATTGAAGAATCTGTGTTAGTGCATTTAACATCAACAAAAAAAGTGATAGACTTGACCAGATTTCAGAATCATCAGCTTTGTTTTAAAAACAAAAAAGCAAAAGTTGGAAAATATTGTCACTGTGTAGTCTTTTGGGGTATTTTTGCCCTTAGGCCTGTGTATAATTTTGGAGCTTTTCTGGTTCTCATTTTACAATATCCATTTTTATTTTAATATGAACCTAAACATTTTAAGAGCATTTGGAAGTGTACCAGTGGCACCTTAACATCAGTTTCCAAATGAAGGGTGGTATGGTGGACCTTTTGGCTACTGCATGGCTTAGCATAGACCTCTGTCTAGCACGTTATGTTTAACTTTGTTCATACAAGATTGCTGTCTTTACCCTTTGCAGTGGCTGACTTCTAAATGAGAGCTCAAATATTTTAGACCTTGGATTCAAATTAATACCTTAAAATTAGTCTTGGAGCTAGGAAGAGGTTTAGGCAAACTCACTTTATTAAACCTAGTTTAATGGGGACCTGAATAAGTGAGGTGCCTTGCATCACGAACTAGCAGGTGCAAATGTTGGGCCGAGAACCTGGATTTCCCAATTCCCAGTTCTGCTGGTCCCCACCCGCATGATCACCGTACCTTCTGCCCGATCAATATTAATGTTATTAGTGCTGATTAAAGAACATAGTGTATAACATTTTTAACTTTAAAGTACTTTCATGAGTCAGCTTTGTGAGGAAGGAAGGAAAATGCCGTTACTTCTAAGGGGTGAGAAAGAAAGCTCAGATTTACTGACTTGCCCAAACTAGAAACCAGATTTCTTGAAATTCAGCTTTGTTACATTCTCCAGAGATCCTCCTCCCTTACTGAAAGAGATCCAGGTTGCTCAAATCAATCTTTTTGCTTCTCCTTGTAACCTAAGTGTGCTTGATACCTTGTCTTTTAACACTTGAGATTGTAAGGAACCTTACCATTGAAAATTTAGATGTGAAAACATAAGCTCTTACAAGTTGTTATAAAATTTTATTGTTTGTCATGTTTACAAGTAATGTTGAGAATTAACTGCTTTGCCAGGATTCCAGTTTGCTTTCTATTCAGAGAGAATTGTTTGGGCCATGCCTGGATTCTAAAAATTAATATTCTCTCCCCCAAAACAGTTAGTTTCAAGAAGTCCTCAGCTAAAGAGAAAAACTAGAAACTTGAAAATTCAAGGTAATTCAAAATTTGTTATCAAATGTGCACACAAAGACACAAGTTTAATATGGTTGTAGATGAGACTGGCTCATTATCTTCTGTAGTTTGTATGTGTGTGTGTGAAGTGTGAGTTTATTAACCTTGGATCTATACTTCTTAAAATTACATGTCACTTTCCTCTAAAAAGACATAATTCCTTCAAAGACACGCCATCAAAGATACCTTACATAATTTACAACACCTGAATAATGGGGGAGTTATTTATTTATTTGAGATAGGATTTCCCTCTTGTTGCCCAGGCTGGACTGTAATGGTGCTATCTCGGCTCCCTGCAACCTCTGCCTCCCAGATTCAAGTGATTCTCCTGCCTCAGCCTACAGAGTAGCTGGGATTACAGGCACCCACTACCACACTCAGCTAATTTTTGTTACTTTTAGGAGAGACAGGGTTTCACCATGTTGGTCAGGCTGGTCTCGAACTCCTGACCTCAAGTGATCCACCCACCTCAGCCTCCCAAAGTGCTGGGATTATAGGTATGAGCTACAGCACCGGCCCAGCCGGGAAGTTAATTTTATAAGAAAAGTATTCACTTTTGCTCAACATACATGTAATTAATTATCTGAAAATTACAATGTTTAAAATGTTTTCAGAGTAACTTAACAAACATTGAGAAAAAGTGCAGAGTCAGGAACTGTGCTAGAGGTTTTCACTTTGTTTTATCCTTACTACAACCCTGTAACAAGTATTTTTCTTTATCACCATGTAACATGACAAAACAAGCTTAAAGAATATGTTACAGTTACAGAGCTATAATAGCAGAGCTAAGGTTTGAGCCCAGATCTGAATACAAAACTAGCATTTTTTTCCATGGTACTAATCTTTCTTGCCTAGTATTCAGTGTGAAGATGGTCAAGTTTTTTTATTTAGTATCTCCTCAATGGTGAATACATTCTATATACATTGATTTTTAGCTCTCTGTATAAAACATTTTAGGAAAAACAGCCAAAATGTTTAACATGAGCATTTTTGCTCAACTCAATATTTAAAATAATTTTCAGAGGTACTTTTTGTTTTGTTTTGTTTTTTGTTTTTTTGAGACAGGGTCTCACTGTCGCCCAGGCAGTAGTGCTGTGGTGTGATGACAGGCTCACTGCATCCTCCCACCTCAGACTTTCCGGTAGCTGGGACTATAGGTGTGGCCCACCATACCTGGCTAGTTTTTTGTAGACAGGGTTTCACCGTGTTGTCCAGGCTGAGAGAGAGAATTAACAGTACTAAGTTAAAAAAATAAATAAGCTAGAAAGAACTTAAGTCCAGTTCCTTCAGTTTACTAGTGATGACTTTGAACCCAAGGAGTTAGTGTAGAGATAATAGGCCAGATTTAGATGGCATAAATATCCTTTTTACTCTTTGTATTTACAGTATTTGATTCTACAGAGAATGTTTAGAAGTCCACATTCCTAGTTTGAAACCATTGGGGCCATATGTGGTTTTAAATTATTGAAAAATTTGGAATTCCCAAAAGGTAATAGGATGCGTGTACTGTATAGTAATGTACCATCACTAGTTTAGAATAGTACTCCTATAAACAATCACATTAGTATCTCTAGTGAGGGCCGGGGGCGCGGTGGCTCACGCCTGTAATCCTAGAACTTTGGGAGGCTGAGGCGGGCGGATCACCTGAGGCGTTTGAGACCAGCCTGGCCAACATGGAGAAACCCTGTCTCTACTAAAAATACAAAATGAGTCGGGCGTGGTGGCAGGCGCCTGTAATCCCAGCTACTTGGGAGGCTGAGGCAGGAAAATCGCTTGAACCCGGGAGGCGGAGGTTGCAGTGAGCTTGCACCATTGCACTCTAGCTTGCACCATTGCACTCGAGCCTGGGCCACAAGAGCTCCATCTCAAAAAACAAAACAAAAAAATCTCTAGTGAATTTAAGAATTTTCATACAGATATGAAAGGCCTCACATTTAGGTCATCATGTTTTGCCACCATGTAAGTTATGAAAATACTTAATTTTCAGAACTTTTTGGATTTCGAAATTGTGGGTTGGTGATTGAGGACATTCAACAGCATGAGCTGAAAAAAAATCACTTCTTCGCTTAATAGAATTATCAATTACTGAGCAACTCTTAGGTGCCAAATAATTCCACCAGATACTTTATACATATTTCAAAATCATGCACAACTCTTCAAGGCATATGTTATCCTCATTTCATATGTTAGGCCTGAGGCTAGGATAAATAAAGTAACTGACACAGTTCACCTAACTATTAAGAGATGAAGCAGGAATTTGAATCCTACTGTGAACAACCCAAAGCCAGTTCGTGATCTTTTCAATGTGACATTGTCACAGGGTACACTTTGTCACAGTGTTAGCACATTTTGTCTCCTTTGGAGCAAGTTACAGTTCATAATAGAACTTTTGTGGAGAGGCCTAATTTTCTAGGGAGGAAGAGGAGAAAATGTGAAGAGATTAACGGGAGATACACCTGACAGAAGGAAAAACCAGTGGAATGTTTAGTGTGAGCCTTTGCCTAGAAAATGTTAGGTGGCATTAAGTTTATACATTTCAAAATATGAGGGCATTTCCCCTTGACTAGGTGATTCCAAAGCCACCTAAAGGACAAAAAGGAAATGAGGGACTCATTTTACATAAAAATATGGATGCAAAAATTGCTAAACAGACTATTAGCTAACTGAAACCAATGCGTACAATAACTCACTGTCATCAGTAGGCTCTTGGAAACTTCTAACTTTAAGCAAAAGGATATACAGTAGACAGGTTCTTGAATAATGTTTTGTTACAAGGTTGATGAGAAAGAACGGTCTTGTGCAACATTTCGCTTAAGGCCCGGGTTTCTAAGAGCCTGTCGGTGACATTAAGTGAGAACTTAACTGTATTAAAAATATATGTGATCAAGTAGGGTTTGTCCCAAGAACAAAACAATCTGTTTCTGTGAGTCAACATATTGAAAGACTAAAGGGAAAACCATTGCATTTGAAAAAGGTGTAATGCCTATTGTAAAACTTAATGCAAATGGAGATGTTGAACTCCATTGGAGTAATAGTATTTTGCAGTTAATAAAGCATTTTACAATTTTCAAAGCTTTTTCTCACTGGTTTCTTCTACCCCAAAAAACACCATTAGTTAAATAAAGCTAATTTTGAATAAAGGTTTTTGCTTTTTGGGGTTTTTTGGCTTATTTTCCCCAAAAATGTAATAGTCACCATACTGTGTAACTCTGGGATACTGCACCTGTTATAATCTACGTGAATGTTGTCTCTCTAGAGTTGTGTGATTTACAATCTGCATAGCCAAATGGTTTACTTTGGAAACTTTGAACTTAAAAAGTATTGAGCATGCTGAAAAGTGTTTAATTTGCATTTTTAAAACAATTCCTAGCTGTAAAAGGAAAGTGACCGTATTACTCTAAATTCAGAAGTAGCTATTTGAATTGTTGAGACTGGAGACTGCACCTAGGAGACTCGCATGTTGTGGACAATAGGAGGAAAGCTTGATTTATTTGTTTGTTTATTTTTTATTTTATTTTATTTTTTGAGACAGAGTCTCGCTCTGTCGCCCAGGCTGGAGTGCAATGGTGCCATCTCAGCTCACTGCCAGCTCCGCCTCCCGGGTTCATGCCATTCTCCGGCCTCAGCCTCCTGAGTAGCTGGAACTACAGGCGCCCACCACCACGCCCAGCTAATTTTTTTGTATTTTTAGTAGAGACGGGGGTTTCACCGTGTTAACCAGGATGGTCTCGATCTCCTGACCTTGTGATCTGCCCACCTCGGCCTCCCAAAGTGCTGGAATTACAGGCTGAGCCACCACGCCCGGCCCCAAGAGGAAACCTTTTATTTTTTAGCACAAGACCACTTTGGTCAAACTGGGCATCCCTTTGTTTCGTTGGGAAAAAATTATTGCTGTCTAGATTCTAGGAAGTGAAACTAATCGTTATACAGTTATACTGCCATGTTGTAAAATAACTAAATGGTCTTAATTATAAGTCTTTGAAACACTTTAGATGAAGAGGCCACAGGCTGCTTAAGAGTGTTTCAACTAGGTATTGCAGTTTTCAGGTGCTTCTTGGTATTATCTATTATTTGAATTGTGTATCTGTTCAGTTCTGTGCTAAGCAAGGCGATCTTCAGGGAGATTTCCTTTCCAGCTACCTTTGGTTGGAGTGTTCTAGGTCACAATAAAATAACTTAGGAAATGAACTGCTGAAGAAACTAAATATTAGCTCCACTGAAAGAGTAAAAGTCGGTCCTGCTACCTCTTACGCTGGGATAACATACAGCTGCTTATCTTCCAAAGACTTGCTGCAGCTCTAGAGATTCATAACAACCCCTCTTCCTTGAGTGACTACTGCTTTCTTACAGAGAAACTTGGTTCTGTAAAATCAGAGACTATCAGAAACTTTACTGTTTGGAATTCTATCAGTAAAAATGAAACATCACACTTTGTCAGGAAGATCTAAGTCATTTTGACACAGAGAACTAGCTTTGATTTACAACTTCAGAGCTTTGGATAAAATTCTGCATCTACCCTAACTTCTTTCCCAGGAAATAGGACCCTAGTTCCACTCTGCAGTTCAGACCTGATATTGATCCCTTTAACACAGTTCTGTGCTTATAGTCTATCAAGATACTGCTTCATTTATCTTAGTTCTACACTTCTCCAAACTTCTGTAACTTTTTCTGTTATGTGAGATGCTCCACACTTCTCTGATGTGCTTGTCCTTCATTGTATTCAGTTAATAAACCTAACTTTGTCAGGCTACAGGTCTGTCCCTAGCGTTTGAGTTAGACAGTTTCGAAGATACCACCGAGGTTTCCAAGATGATGGGACTCTACTCAGTAATTGCGCATCTGAGACCCCTTCAGTCTCATACATTGGAGGTTTCTCTGTCTCCAGTTGCATAGGTTTTACACTAAGCTTCCATTAGGAAAAATCTAACCTAGCTGACTTCATTTATCAAATACTTTATCTTATGCTCATTGAAATTTGTGTGTGACTTTTTTTTTTTTTTTTTTTTTTTGAGACGAGTCTTGCTCTGTCGCCCAGGCTGAAGTGCAGTGGCGCGATCTTGGCTCACTGCAAGCTCACTTCCCAGGTTCACGCCATTCTCCTGCCTCAGCCTGCCGAGTAGCTGGGACTACATGTGCCCGCCACCATGCCCGGCTAATTTTTTGTATTTTTAGTAGAGACAGGGTTTCACCATGTTAGCCAGGATGGTCTCGATCTCCTGACCGCAAGTGATCTGCCCGCCTCGGCCTCTGAAGGCGGGATTATAGGCGTGAGCCACCACGCCCAGCAGTGTGTGACTTTAAAAGAAAACATTTTCTTATACGGTGAAACTGAACCTGGTAAGTTGTGAAATAAAGTAACTTGAGTCTTGGGAATAAGGAGTGCCTTATAAGAGTTAATACTTATTCATAGGGCTAACCCATTAACAAGTTGGTAAAATATATATATATATACTTAGTAGGAAATTGTGATCTAGTAAATGTGTCTGGCTTAGTCATTCAGAACACCTTTACCCACCTCCGTTTTCTGCAGAAATTAGAAGCATCCGATTTGAAAAAATTAGGAACTCTTTTCTATAATACTATTGGGGATTTTGTTTTTATTTTTGCTTTCTCATATCTTGTGGCTTTGTTGTGAATTTTATATTTGTTTTATTTTTTTGAGACGGGGTCTCAATCTGTCGCTCAGACTGGAATGCAGTGGCCTGATCTCATTGCAACATCAGCTTCCTGGGCTCAAGCGATCCTCCCACCTCAGTCTCCCAAGTAGCTGGGACTACAGGCGCGTGCCATCACGACTGGCTGATTTTTTTTTTTTTTTTTAGAAAAGACAGGGTATTGCCGTGTGGTTCAGGCTGGTCTCGAACTCCTGGTACTTGAGCAATCCTGCCATGTCCGCCTCCCAGAGTGCTGCAATTACAGGTGTGAGCTACCACAACCGGAGGGAATTTGATATTTTAAATTGTGAATAGGATGGGCCAGGTGTGGTGGTTTACGCCTATAATCCCAGCACTTTGGGAGACCAAGGTGGGTGGATTGCTTGAGTCCTGGAGTTTGAGGGCAGCCTGGCCAACATGGTGAAACCCCGTCTCTACTAAACAAAAAAAAAAAAAAAAAAAAAAAATTAGCCGTCTGTGGTGGTGCACAACTGTAATCCCAGCTACTGGGGAGGCTGAGGCAGGAGAATCGCCGGAACTTGGGAGGCAGAGGTTGCAATGAGCCATCATCATGCCACTGCACTGCATCCAGCCTGGACAACAGAGGGAGACACTCTCTCAAAACAAAAAAACCTAAATAATTGGATGATGTAAAATACAGTCAAAACAATGTATTTTAGGCCAAAAGGAACTTAAAGGTCAAGATAAGTGAAGCTATTTTAAGAAATTACCCGGAGGTGGCCAGTGCAGTGGCTCACACCTATAATCCTAACACTTTGGGAGGCCAAGGAGGGCATATCACTTGAGTCAAGGAATTCGAGACCAACCTGAGCAATGGGGAGACCTCATCTCTACAAAAAAAAATAAACAAAATCAGCCAGACATGGCGTTGCACAACTGTAGTCCCAGCTACTTAAGATGCTGAGGCAGGAGGATTGCTTGAGCTCAGGAGTTTGAGACTAACCTGGGCAATATGCCGAAACTCCATCTCTACAAAAAAATTTAGCCAGTGTTTGTAGTCCCAGCTACTGGAGTAGGGGGTGAGGTGGGAAGATCGCTTGAGCCCAGGAGGTCCAGGCTGCTGTTAGCTGTCATTGCAGAGTGAGACCCTGTCTCAAAAAAAAAAAAAAAATTTGAGTTCTGTTCAGGCATTCTGCCCTCAAATGTTTTTACATGCTGAGAAAATCTTGCATGTGAGATTTCTTAATCATCTTTGAGGTGGGAAGAGTGGAAAGAGGTAAATGTTCCAAATTTTAAAGGGAAGGTAGCAGTACTTGGTGTGCAGCAACTTTAATTGCATCAGTTATTTGGAAGAGTTAGATTTGTAAAGACTTAGGAAAGGAAGGCTTGAGAAGCTGCATCAACAGTGGCATGTGTGGATTATAGGTTTGGAAGGACTTGAGTTGGAAAATTGCTTTTACCACTTAATGGCTTGCAGTAAAGTTACTTGGCCTTTTGAGCATTAGTTTCCTCAGTTAATTAGCTCCTCTTGTGACATTAGGGTGAGAATTAAATGAGAATTTAGACAAAGTAACTAGTATATTTCAAATATCTGAAGTAACTGCTGTTATAATTACTACTAAAAGTCACCATGGATTTACACACAAAAAGAATATCTTATAGATCAGTAGTCTTCATAATGTTTGCTTTTGGAGGTAACTTAAACATTTGATTCAAATTTTATGTAGTTGTTTATTTGAGACAGGTTCCCCCTCTGTCACCCAGGCCAGAGTGCAGTGTGGTGATCTCGGCTCACACTGCAACCTCCAGCCTCCCGGGCTCAAGCTATTCTCCCACCTCAGCCCCTGGAATGGCTGGGACTTCACAGATGCGTGCCACCACACCCAGCTAATTTATTTGTATTTATTTTTGTAGAGATGAAGTTTCTTCATGATACCTAGGCTGATCTCTGATCTCGAATTTATGGGCTGAAGCAATCCGCCCACCTCGGCCTCCCACAGTGCTGGGATTACAGGTATGGGCTGTGGACCACCACACCTGGCTCAAATTTTAGTATATGTGCTACTGAAGTGAGCACGCCTGGTTCAAATTTTAAGTATAATTTTGGGCCAGGCGTAGTAGTTCCCGCCTGTAATCTCAGCATGGTGGGAGGATTGCATAAGCCCAGGAGTTGGAGACCAGCCTGGGCAACCTGTCTCTACAAAAAAAAAAAAAAAATTAGCTGGGCATGCTAGTGTCCACCTGTAGTCCTAGGTACTCTGGAGGCTACAGTGAGCCACAACAGTCCAGCCTGGGTGACAGTAAAAGCCTGTCTCTTAAAAATAAATAGGCTGGGCATGGTGGCTTATGCTTGTAATCCTAGCACTTTGGGAGGCCGAGGCGGGCAGATCACTTCAGGTCTGGAGTTTGAAACCAGCCTGGCCAACATGAGGGAACCCTGTCTCTACTAAAAATACAAAAAAGTTAGCCGGGCATGATGGCGGGCACCAGTAATCTCAGCTACTGGGGAGGCTGAGGCAGGAGAATTACTTGAACCTGGGAGGCGGAGGTTGCAGTGAGCCGAGATCACTCCATCTCAAAAAAAAAAAAAAAAAAAAAAAAAAAAATAGATAAATACAATTTTGGAAGTAAAGTTTAGTAGTTTTCTTTAATGTGGAACTTTCAGTTTTTCACATTAAAATTCATTTTGAATGCTTATTGGGGAGGTAATATTGATAAAATCCAATTGATAATTACCAGTAAATTCTTAGAAAACCTATTTTGGCAGAACACAGGTTGGGCAATTCTGTAATGAGATAATTTTTAAAATATGATACTATAAGACAAATGTATACTTTTAAAATACTTTTGATTAGCTGTGTTCGATTTTATGATTCCTGGGAAGATTTTGTTCGAACAAAAAGTATTTACTGCTCAAAAGTTTAACTGTCACTGATTTAAATGAACTAATTTCCTTTTTAAAAAATTTATTAGAGCAAAAGAATTCTGTGAAAATACCGTGGTTTTATTTCAACAAGGATTTTGACAGCTTCACGTAAGGTCCTTGTAAGATGGAGAAATACAGGCAGAATGATAGTTCAGTGTGAGGGACTTTGCCTGAGCAGCCTTACCCAGAGAGGGCTGGCAAATAAATAGTTACCCTGGAAGACTTTCCACTGATGCCTGAAAGGGTTCTGTTCTTGGTGTATCTTATAATTAATGATATGGATGAGGACACTGATGGTGTGCTGATTAAATTTGCAGTTGATAAGAAGTTGGGGAAGATAAATAATATGCTGAAATAGCAGGATCAGGATATCAAATGGTCTTAGATTATGGAAAAGGAGGTTTTAGTCATTGGAATTACGATATGTAGTCCACTGAATGATGGAACAGTCCAAAAGGGAACTGAAATCTTGGATTGCATTTAAGTATAGAGTAGAATAGGAAGAGGAGGGTCATAATCCTGATCTGCTCCGCTCCCCATTCCCCATCTTTTTATAACCATATTATGTTTCATCCTGGGCGCTGCTTTAATATTTACTAAATCCAAGGTGGTATGGAGGAAAGCAGCTAGAGCATGAAGAGAGTACTTGAAATATGAGGAAGTGTTAAAAAGGAACCCTAGTCTTTAGCTTCAAAGAAAAAGTGGGAATAGTCATATAAATTTAAGGAATGCTCTGAAGAGGAGGGGTTAGATTTAGACCATGCTAATCCCAGGAGGTAGAACTAGATAGAACCAGTGAGTGGACATTAGAGGCAGATTCATCTCATTGTAAAGAACTATTTAATTATTGGAATTTTCTTTCTTTTTTTTGAGACAGAGTTTTGCTCTGTCGCCCAGACTGGAGTGCAGTGGTGCAATCTCGGCTCACTGCAACTTCTGTCCCTGGGTTCAAGCTATTCTCCTGCCTCAGTCTCCCAACTACCTGGGATTACAGGTGCCCACAAACACGCCTGGCTAATTTTTTAACTTTTTTTTTTTTAGTAGAGATGGGGTTTTATCATGTTGGCCAGGCTGGTATTGAACTCCTGACCTCAGGTGCTCCACACACCTCAACCTCCCAAAGTGCTGGGATTACAGGGGTGAGCCACTACGCCTGGCAATTACTGGAATTTTCTTAGCATAGGCTGCCTTGGAGATCACGAGAGGTTCTCAGTCATTCCCTTCTAGGGATATTTGTTAACAGGATACAAGCTAAAGGTTGAATTAGATTGTCCAGGAGCTCTACTACATATAATACTCTCGGCACCACCATATCTCCCACCCCATTACCATCAAGCTTTGATAGGCTTTATGAATGCTTTAAACTTAAAAAATGGTTTAAAAATTTTTAGTCTAAATGGTAACCTGAACTTTGCCATGAAGTCAGAAATAAAAATAGAGAAGGCTGGATGTGGTGGCTCATGCTTGTAATCCTAGCACTTTGAGAGGCCAAGGAGGGAGGATCACTTGAGGCCAGGAGTTCAAGACCACCAGCCTGGGAAACAGCAAAACTTGGTCTCTACAAAAAAAATTTTTTAATTAACTGGCCATTGTGACACACACCTGTAATCTCAACTCCCCAGGAGGCTGATTTGGGAGAATTGCTTGAGTCCAGGAGTTTGAGGCTGTCGTGAGCTATGATCACACCACTGCACTTCATGCACTCCAGCCTGGATGACAGAGCAGACCCTGTCTCCAAAAAAAAAAAAAAAAAAAAAAAAAAAAAAAAGGATATTTTGGTATTACATTTTAGTGAAATGAACAGGAAAACAAAGACAATCTTTCTGAATGATACTAGAACCGATACTTTTAAAACTTACGTATTTTTCAACAAAGTGATTCATCATCATATCCAAATAAGAGTTAGTTATGCGTTCAAAATTACAGTGGTATTCTGGGTGGAATGAGTTAATACTTATAAGTAATAATAGCTATTTTTGATATTTATATACTTTGCATAAATGTTCTGAAATGTTCTCAACACTCTTGTTATTCCTATAACAGGTATTGTTATTCCTGTTTTACAGATGAGGAGACTAAAGTTCAGTGAGGGGAAGTAACTTGCTTGAGGATATACAACTAGTAAGAGTCAGGACGTAAATTCAAGAATCTGTGTTTTTAACCTCTATGCTATATTGAAATTTAATGCTATCCTCCAGTTCTAGTTATTGATACTCATTTTACATTGAAGAGTTAGTTTAGCTTGACATTTAACTTAATAGAATCATGTGTCATATAGCACCAGGGATACATTCTGAGAACTGCATTTTTAGGCGATTTGTATGTATTTCCACAAAACCAAATGGTATAGTCTCCTGCACACCTAGGCTGTATGGTATAGCCTATTGCTCCTAGACTATAAACGTGTATAGCATGTTACTGTACTGAATATTGTAGGTAATTGTAACACAGTGGTAGGTATTTATATATCTAAACATAGAAAAAGTACAGTAAAAATATGGAACAATAATCTTATGAGACCGTTGTCATGTATGCAGTTCACCATAATGTCATGCAGCACATGATTGTATTGAAGAAATTAGAATGTTTCTTTGTTTTCACCTAGAAATAGAACCTCTCATGCCCTGGGACTTATAAAATTCTTAAGTGCTGGATTTCTGTCCTATCCTCTCATTAGGAACAAATTCATCAAAAATGCATTTCAAGCCTAGACAAAGCAAGCCTCTAAATGGTGGAAATAATGTTATTTATATTATTTTGAATAAGCATCTTTAGAAGACAGGACATTGTTTGGGAAATGAAACTTTTTGTTGTTGTTGTTTTTTGTTTTTGAGATGGAGTCTCACTCTATCACCCAGGCTGGAGTGCAGTGGCACAGTCTTGGCGCACTGTAACCTCTGCCTCCCAGGTTCAAGCGATTCTCGTGCCTCAGCTTCCCAAGTAGCTGGGATTACAGGCGACCGCCACCACACCTGGTTAATTTTTTGTATTTTTAGTAGAGATGGGGTTTCTCCATGTTAGTCAGGCTGGTCTTGAACTCCTGACCTCAGGTGATCCATCCGCCTCGGCCTCCCAAAGTGCTGGGATTACAGGCGTGAGCCACTGAGCCCGGCCTGAACCAAATTATTATGAGTCATTATGAGTCATCATGAATGGCCCTTGTTATCACAGATCTTTTATTTATTTAAGTTATTTTATCTTTTCCCTCTTTAGCATTTATGGATGACTATATTTGTTTCTGACTGATTGTCCTTAATAAGGCAGAATTGCTTCTATATTCAGAATTTGCTTTACACTGATTTTATGGTTTTTGTGATAAATGGCATTGTATGAGATAATTCTGGCTGTTTTCAGATCATTGAAAGTTAAAATATTTTGTATTTCAATGGAAGGGGGATAGTCTTTCAATTTAATTTTGAAATTTAATTTTTTATATAATGTCAATATAGTCTACATGGCATTTCTGTAGTTCTGTTTGTTGAAAAGTAGGATAGAAAAAAAATGTACTAAATAAAAAGTATCCTTTTTAATGTCTTAGGTTTAAAGTAACAAGTTACAGGCCAGGCCTCACAGCTGTAATCCCAGCATTTTGGGAGATTAAGGCGAGATGATTGCTTGAGGCCAGGAGTTTGAGACCAGCCTGGGAAACATAGAAAGGCCCCGTCTCTCCAAAAAAAATTGTTTTTAAATTAGCCAGGCATGGTGGCTGTGTGCCTTTCTGTGGTTCCAGGAGCTGAGGTGGGAGGATCACTTGAGCTCAGGAGTTGGAGGCTACAGTGAGCTATGATTGTGCCACTGCACTCCAGCCTGGGTGACAGAACAAGACCCTGTCTTGATGGATGGATGGATGGATGGATGGATGGATGGATGGATGGATGGATGGAAGATAGGTAGGTAGGTCTGTCTAGATAGATAAGGAGATTAAGTTTTCTGTTGTGAAGGGCAGTTAATTTTTAATGACAGATACTATGAAAAACAGTATTGTGATCATAATGCAGTATGATCATTTGCAATGACCATTTTCTGTATTATATTTTAATATAATGCCAACCGTTATATTTATTAATTTAATATTTATTATTTAATTTATTATTTAAACTTATTTAATTGTGTAGAATATCTTTTAAATTTGTCAAGCAACTTAGGTTATCAGTTCCAACAGAGGAAGAACTAAGTAAGGCCCAGAGGAATTACATGATGTTCTTGACATTCTAGAACCAGAACCCAGGATTCCTAGTACAAAGATTCTGTATTAATACCTTTCTTGAGTGTTTCTAGTGATAGAGTAAGGAAGTAGCCATTGTTAGCAAACAGTTAAAGCTCTTTATGTCGAACCTACACTTAATGTGGATTGCTGAAGCTCAGCTGTACCTCTACTACTCCTTTCACATCAAAGCCCTAAAGTAGCTAACATGTTTTCCCACTTTACAAGTTAAATATTCTCAATTTATTCATTTGTACTTCATATATCATTTACCATTCTGATTGTCCATTCTTATATAGTTTCATAGGATATATCTATTGCTACGTTGTACCCAGAAACTGGGTAATAATGTTAGTTGCCACCCCACAAGCATGAGATAAGCTAGAATTATACCTACAAGTTCAGAACCTGTATGTTAATTATTAGAGGATAAGATGTAAGAGTTCCTCTTCTAGATACCGTCCTTCCCCTGTTTCCATGACCCTCCTTTTTTTTAATCCTAAATAATACAGAAAATGGTCATGTTTGCATTATCATCATCATGCTATTTTTCATGGCATTTGTCATTAAAAATCACTGTTTTGCCAGAACATGGCAGGCATTTCCATATTAGCCCAAAAATATTAGATTTTTTCATAGTCATATTTTTAAGAAAGAAAATATATTTTTATTGTAATAAAATTATGCTTAGCAGAAAATTTACCATCTTAACCTTTTTTTTTTTTTTTTTTTTTTTTTTTTTGGAGACAGAGTCTCGCTCTGTTGCCAGACTGGAGTGCAGTGGTGCGATCCCTGCTCACTGCAACCTCTGCCTCCTGGGTTCAAGCAATTCTCCTGCGTCATGCTCCCGAGTAGATGGCACTACAGGCACGCACCACCACACCCAGCTAATTTTTGTATTTTTAGTAGAGACGGATTTTCACCATGTTGGCCAGGATGGTCTCGATCTTTTGACCTTGTGATCCGCCTACCTTGGCCTCCCAAAGTGCTGGGATTACAGGCACGAGCCACCACGCCTGGCCCATCTTAACCATTTTTAAGTATATAGTTCGGTACTGTTAAGTATTTGACATTGTTGTAAAGAACTCTTAATCTTGCAAAACTGAAACTAAACCCACTAAACAATAGCTCCTCATCCCCACTCTTCTAGCCTCTGGCAACCACCACTCTACTTTGTGTCTCTAGAATTCATCTACTCTAGGTCCCTCATGTATATGGAATTAATGGTCATATTTAAAGTTAGCTTCCCTAATAATACGGTATCTTTGGTAATATAAACTCAGTTTCTTACAATAAAATATATAGTTGGAGTATATTTAATGGTTGTGATTAAACTAAAGAAAAACAGAAGGTGGAACTCCGTAAGAGCCTTGTTTTTTTCTCTTTCTAATGCTGAGTACGTAACTATATCTTCCTCTACATATAAGCCCAAGCCATTTTTTCCATAATTCACCTCCATCCATATCATCTCCACATACTATACTAGAAGGTGGACCAGTGTTTGCATTCTGACCATCCTGTCTTTGAATTTAAATGATGTCTTAATCTATACAACCAAGAATATCCCTCTGCTCAGGTTTAAGTATAGGTGGTAGCATATATTTCTCTTAATTTTTTAAATTCACTTGATTAAGTTAGGCCTACAGTAAAAGTACATTTTTTAATCTAAGGCTCTTTTGCCAGGCAGGCTGTTTGGGTACTAACATGGAAGCATATATCTATCTCTCTGTAGAGAAGGAGTATTAAACTTTTAGATTTAGAATGCAAAGTACAAAAATAGAAATGAAGCTTTGTTTGAGATGTTAAAGGTACCTTACTTGCTAGGGAGTACTTAAAATCATTTAGAGTCAAATAGATTGTGCAAATATTCTCACTGTTTTGATTTTATAATAGGACAGGCTAACCATTCACTTTATTAAGATCATGCATATATCCCCAGAACTAGTTATTTCCCTAGGTCTAGTTTTATAAAATGCTGCTGATAAACCAGGTCTGTAAAATTGGAAAAGGAAAAAAAAGTTTAGAAACAAAAGAATAAAGTCAAATACATAGATCTACATAAATTTGTGAGGCTTTCATAGTTTTTTAAATAAAGCATCTTTTGACTGGACCAATTAATTTGTTTCCTTCCCCTTCTGTATAAGGCTTAACATTACCATAATTTTTGTGCATTATAATGTAACTGTACTATACCTAAAAATTGCCTTTGCCTTGAAAAGCTTAGTAATAACCTTGTTTATCAAGTATACATATATATGTGTGTAGCAGTAAAAGTAAGATATCATTTACAATGTTAGCTTATAAATATGGTATCTTTGTATATAATGAATATATAGGTACATGGTGATTTGGTTCATTTTGCTGTTTTATGTATATTTGTTTGGAGAGATGGGAGATTGTTTTGTAGAAAAGAATGGTATTTGAGGCCAGGCGCGATGGCTCATGCCTGTAATCCCAGCACTTTGGGAGGCCAACGCGGGCAGATCACGAGATCAGGGGTTCAAGACCAGCCTGGCCAACGTGGTGAAACCCTGTCTCTACTAAAGATACAAAAAATTAGCCGGGCGTGGTGGCGGTTACCTGTAATCTCAGCTACTCGGGAGACTGAGACAGGAGAATCACTTGAACTTGGGAGGCAGAGGTTGCCGTGAGCTGAGATCTTGCCATTGCACTCCAGCCTGGGGGACAGGGCAAGACTTCATCTCAAAAAAAAAAAAAAAGAGAAGAAAAGAATGGTATTGGAATTATCACTGAGATGAGCAGTATGAGAATTGTAGCTTGACATACTTGTGGTTTACACTAGGCTTTCTTGTAACAGAAAGTTTTTTGGCTTGAGAAGTGGGGGCCCTTAAAAAATACTTTTTGGCTGGGTGCAGTGGCTCGTGCCTGTAATCCCAGCACTTTGGGAGCTGAGGCAGGATGACTGCCTGAGCTTAGGAGTTTGAGACCAGCCTGGGCAATGCAGGGAGACCCTGTCTACAAAAAATGAAAAAAATTAGACAGCATGTGTCTGTAGTCCCAGCTACTCAGGAGGCTGAGGCAGGCGGATTACTTGGGCCCAGTAGGTCAAGGCTGTCGTGAGCCATGATTGTGCCACTGCTCTCCAGCCTAGGCGACAGAGTGACACCCTGTCTCAAAAAATTAATTAAATAATTTTCTTTTTCTTTTTTTTGAGACGGAGTTTCACTCTTGTTGCCCAGGCTGGAGTGCAGTGGAGCTATCTCAGCTCACCACAACCTCCACCCCCTGGGTTCAAGCGATTCTCCTGCCTCAGCCTCCCAAGTAGCTGGCATTACAGACATGTGCCACCACGCTTGGCTAATTTTGTGTTTTTAGTAGAGATGAGGTTTCTTTGTGTTGGTCAGGCTCATCTCGAACTCCCGACCTCAGGTGATCCGCCCGCCTTGGCCTCCCAAAGTGCTGGGATTACAGGTGTGAGCCACCATGCCCGGCAATTAAATAGTTTTCAAAGAGCTACTTCAGTTCTGTTTATGAAAGAGAAATGTGTGTTCTGATGTCTTAGAAAAATCCTACAGTTTTATGATTTTAATTGGAGTCTCTTCTTTCTACAGAAATAGGAAGGTTGTTGATTACTCACAGTTTCAGGAATCCGATGATGCAGGTAAGTTTTATGGTTTCAACAAATTGTAAGTTGAACCAGTGGAGGTTACCAGCTTATATACTTTTATTATGCTTTTGGAATAAGTTTTACTTTTTTATTTTAGAGTATTTACCAAAACCATGTCATGATCTGTGTCAACCAAAGCAAAAGTTGAACTTACATGGATTTTAACTTTTCCATGGTAAATCATTTATAATAAACATTAAACCATTTTTTTCTTACTTGGTTTTGGAGTCCAAAGTTTAAATGTCCAGTAATTCTGATATAGTGTTCATTACTTAAAATATCTCCTGCTGTCAGCCAGGCGCCATGGCTCACGCCTGTAATCCCAGCACTTTGGGAGGCCAAGGTGGGCGGACCAGTTGAGGTCAGGAGTTCCAGACCATCCTGGCCAACATGGTGAAACCCCATCTCTGCTAAAAATATAGAAATTAGCCGGGAGTGGTGGCATGCGCCTGTAATCCCAGCTACTCTGGAGGCTGAGGCAGGAGAATCCCTTGAACTCAGGAGGCGGAGGTTGCAGTGAGACGAGATGGCACCACTGCACTCAAGCCTGGGCAACAGAGAGACCCTGTCTGAAAAAAAAAAAAAACCATTATTCTACAAGCCAGGCACAGTGATTCACACCTATAATCCCAGCACTTTGCAGGGGGAAAAAAAGCTCCTGCTGTTAATACAATAAAACTTGTGCCTTGTATTATGTTTTTACATAATAAAGCAACTAAGATGAGAGTCTGTTTTGTGAAACAGCTTTGATTTGTGAACTAACTCATCACAGAATGAGTGTTGTAGCTAAGTCTTAGTCGTAAGAGGTTTTTTCAGAGTTGTCTCCTTAATCTCACTACTTTCCAGATATGTTTACTATTCTTTTTTCTTTCTTCTTATTCTAACTTTTATTTATAAAGATAATATGTGCCCTTTGGGAAGACTTAGAAAATACTGAAAGATACAAAGAAGAGTAAAAAAAAGTAATGTGTAGCACTAATATTTATTAAATGCTTGCTACATGTCAGGAATTGTTTCAAATGTTTGTATTTCATATTTACTTAGAATAATCCTGTTAATATGTGATATACTGTTATTTTTATTTTGAGTATTTTATGTTATTAAAAAGTATTTGGAAAATTCCTATCAATGGTTATATAATATCCCATAATGGAATTTATAATGTTTCTGACCACTTAATAATTGCTGATGCTCTGGACTGCTTCCAGCATCTCGCCATCGTGTGTGTTTGAGTGTGAATGGTGCAGTAAACAGTTTTGGAAATAATTTCCTTTTAAGGTAGAGTCATTTTCGTTAGTTTTATAGGGCTTTTGAAATTGGAAATATTTTCTTCAAATGCAAGATTATGTTGTATTTAATACTTTAGTTTAAAAGTAATTTGCTTAGTAATAGTAATTGTGTTTACTTCCTGAAATGTTGGTAATATAACCATATTACGATAATTTTCAAATAAGTGTGAAGGTGTTGAAATCAGAAGGGGAGGGTATAAAATGATAAGAGAGGCTTAGCTAAAAATAGATGAAATATATATCATAAGGACTAGAGGGTAATATGCAAAAATGAAGTTAAGGTGATAGGACTTGGTTTGGAAATAATTTAGTTTTTTAAAACTGAAAGAAACTATTTGGGAAATCCTGCTCCTCTCACCATTTAAACAGCATGAGATAATTGTGTCAGTAAATATAGTGGTGATTTTAACATGCAAAAATCATAGTTAATTAAGTTTGAAAAACACTGTTTAGATGAAGATTATGGAAGAGATTCGGGCCCTCCCACTAAGAAAATTCGATCATCTCCCCGAGAAGCTAAAAATAAGAGGCGATCTGGAAAGAATTCACAGGAAGATAGGTAAGAGGCATTGTTTTTCTGTTCCTGCTTACATTGTCACCGCTCTGAGATGAGAGTAGTCTCTAATCTCTAAATTGTTGGAATCTCATACTTTTGAAAAGTACTTACTGTCCACTTAATATTTTGCATATTTCATATTATCTCAGGCTGTGCTTGAGTATGTAACTTGTTATCTAAGGTTAATATTGACACTTTCATTGTAGTGATAACAAAAAATAAGTGGTATATCCCATTCAGTCACAAATCACTGGCACAATTATAACTAAAGCTTGTAGAATCTTAAGTTGTATAGCCTGCTGCATTTTGCTGTCTCATAATCAATTCTCCTTTGTTTAAATAATTTAACCATTTTGGAGAGTTTCTTTTCCCTTCATTTTACAAATGAGTTGTGATTTTAACTATAATTTTGCCTCATAAGACCAGGATATTAGGAGGACATGGTGGCTTATGCTTGTAATCCCAGGACTTTGGAAGGCCTAGGTAGCAGGATCGCTTGAGGCCGGGAGTTTGAGACTAGCCTGGGCAATATAAGGAGACCACGTCTCTACACAAAAATATAAAATTTGGCCGGGAATGGTGGCACTTGCCTGTAGTCCCAGCTACTCAGGAGTCCGAGGCAGGAGGATCCTTTGAGCGCAGGAGTTCAAGGCTGCAGTGAGCTATGATTGCACCACTGCACTCCAGCCCAGGTGACAGAGCCAAGACTGTCTCGGGGTGGGGGGGGGGAACAGGATATTGTAATTTCTGTCCGCTTAGTAAAGGTATACACACTCTCACACTCGGTATAATGTAACTTTAAGACCTTCTTGGTGATAATGGTGATTATAGTGATGATGATGGCTACTGTTTATGATTAGTATGTGACAATCTCTATTATGTGTTTTACATACACTATCATTTAATTCTCACAACATCTCTATTTGGGTAAATATTAACTTAGAGGGGTTCTGTGATTTAACCAAAGTTATCCAGCAAATGGACAAACAGGTTTTGAAACCATGTCTGTTGGACTCCAAAGTACATTTTTTAACCATTAGAGCTCTATACCGCTTCCAAATAATACTGTTACAAATGAGCAGTTCAAATAAATGAAATATTTCTCACTAGTTCTCCTAAGAATCTTGGAGCACCAAAATCATTATTAAATTCATATATTTACCTAGTAGTTTTATTTATGTTGACAACCTCTAATACTTTTTTTTGCTGGAGCATTTCAGAAATGTGCTTTTAAGGAAAAATAATACAGAATTATACTGTTTGGAAACAAGCCATCTAGAGCTTCTTGGTATATGTCTAACATAGTTGTTGTTTGTTTTTAATAGAGATGGGCTCTGGCCATGTTGCCCAGGCTGGTCTCAAACTCCTGGGCTCAAACGATGCTCCCATCTTAGCGTCCCAAAGTGCAGGGATTACAAGTGTGAGCCACCATGCCTAGCCTAAAATAGTTTTTTGTTTGTTTTTTGAGACAGTCTCACTCTGTCACCCAGGCTGGAGTGCAATGGTATGTATGGTCTCGGCTCACTGCAACCTCCGCCTCCCGGGTTCAAGTGATTCTCCTGCCTCAGCCTCCCGAGTAGCTGGGATTACAGGCGCCCGCCACCACACCCAGCTAATTTTTGTATTTTTAGTAGAGATGAGGTTTCACAGTGTTGGCCAGGCTGATCTTGAACTCCTGACCTCATAATCCACCCACCTCAGCCTCCCAAAGTGCTGGATTCCAGGCATGAGCCACCTCACCCGGCCAGACAGTTTTATATGGCAGCCCAACTCAGAACTATTTTTCATTATGTTCATTATCTTATTTCTCCTAGGAAAGACCTGCTTTGTGGCATGTTATAATGTCTCATTTACATAATTAACTTCTAGCTTATAGTTTTTCTTGTTGCAGTCATTTGATTTTATTATTCTAAGTGCTGGAAGGATTGAAATAAATATAGGTTTTATTCCTATCTGTATGCCTTGTGTATTTATTCTCAGACCAGTACTCTGTTGATTTTTCTGTTTTCAAAGTTCAGCCTTCACTTAATTTTGCTGTAGTGGTGCTCAAAGATTAATGTAGTCTATAAACTCAATAAAAGAGGTAGAAAAAATAATATAATTCATCATTGTGTTAGAATTATGAATTTGGTGCTTATTTTGCATAAAAAACATTTATACAGAACAGTCACAGATTTCAGAATTATAAAGTGTCTTGGATTCAAGTTGCTTAGTAAAGGAATATGGTTTTTTTTTTTTTTTTTTTTTTTTTTTTTTTGAGACGGAGTCTCACGCTGTTGCCCAGGCTGGAGTGCAGTGGCGCGATCTCGGCTCACTGCAAGCTCCGCCTCCCGGGTTCCCGCCATTCTCCTGCCTCAGCCTCCTGAGTAGCTGGGACTACAGGCGCCCGCCACCGCGCCCGGCTAATTTTTTGTATTTTTAGTAGAGACGGGGTTTCACTGTGGTCTCGATCTCCTGACCTTGTGATCCGCCCGCCTCGGCCTCCCAAAGTGCTGGGATTACAGGCTTGAGCCACCGCGCCCGGCCAGGAATATGTTTGATCATTCTCTTTGCTTAGGAATCATGGATTCAGTATTTTCTCATTTGAGTGTGGTCTAGAGTATGGGGAATACCAATAATTATAAGACCTGCTATTTGAGAAAGGAAAACTTTGAAGGCAGTTTTTATGTGCGAGTTTTTGGTTTTTGTTCTTCAGAATTTTGCATGGAATCATAAAATTGTAGCACTGAAGAATACCAAATGATTTGCCTAAGCTCATACAACTAACTAATGACAAAGAGATAGACTACTAGGGGCTGGGTATGGTGGCTCACACTTATAATCCCAGCACTTTGGGAGGCCAGGACAGGTGGATCACTTGAGCTCAGGAGTTTGACACCAGCCTGGGCAACATGGTGAAACCCCATCTCTATTTTTAAAAATACGTAAATTAACAAAGAGAGATAGGATACTAGAATCCAGATTCTGGAGTTAAGACTTATGAAGACATAATGTGTTAGGTTGTGACTAAAAATTCTTTTTAAAAACTTCCCATTGAGCTTTGAAGCTCCTTAACATCTTATTTTACTTTGGAGAGTGATTTTGAGCTCACTTTTATTTTCTCCATGGTACCACCAGGCAGGACTATATGTTGATGTTTCTGATGCAAAGAAATATTGGAAGGAAATATTAATAGGGGATAATTCAATCAATTTATTTTCCATTTTGTTTTAGGTACATTTTTAGGCATATTGTAAGTTAGATAACTGAACTACAATTCCTGTTTCTGGTTGGTTTTTGTTTTTTTTGTTTTTTTTTGAGATGGAGTCTCGCTCTGTTTCCCAGGCTGGAGTGCAATGGTGTGATCTCAGCTCACTGCAACCTCCACCTTCCGAGTTCAAGTGATTCTCCTGCCTCAGCCTCCTGAGTAGCTGAGATTACAACCATGTACCACCACACCCAGCTAATACTTGTATTTTTTAGTAGAGACAGAGTTTCACCATGTTGCCCAGGCTGGTCTTGAACTCCTGGCCTCAAGCGATCTGCCTACCTCAGGCACCCAAACTGCTGAGATTACAGGCATGAGACACCATGCCCGGACTACAATTCCTTTTAATAATTTTAGATATTTTAGCAGTTTTTCACATGTATATTTAGTGATCTTTTAGTATTTTACTATTTTATACTCTGCCTCTATTCAAGAAATATTTTTCTTATTAAATATTCTTGTGAACCAAGCTTTGTCCGTAGGTGAAAAAATTCCAGCCTGTGTTGAGACACCTTCTTTTTTTCCTTTGAGTCTTTGGAAGCAGTAGTTTGTAACGTAGATAAAATTGTGCCTATTCACCAGCATCCCTGTAAAGTAAGGAAATAAAGTATTCCTTAGCATTTGTTTGAACATTTTATATAGAAGAGGTATTTTTCACTTCTCAAGTCAGAAATCAGAGATCTGTGTTCACTTAAATTTTGAGCTAAGACTTACATGCATTTGCTTTTTTGCCTCCCTTTATAGTGAGGACTCAGAAGACAAAGATGTGAAGACCAAGAAGGATGATTCTCACTCAGCAGGTAGTAAACTATTTTAAATGTAAGAGGTATAATTCTATTTATATATTATTTTATTAGATGTTTTAATAAGCGATTTGTATGCCAGGTACTGTTGCAAATCTGGGATTACAAAGATGTTTCCATCTTCAAAGAGCTCCTAATGATTCTCAGTCCTGGTGGCTTATTACAGTCATCTATGAATCTTTTTAAAAATGCATATTCTGGGTCCTGTCCCAAAATTTCTGATTAAATAGATCTCAGTGGGATGTTGGGGCTTGGTTTTCTTTAAGTATCTACACGTTATTATGCATGGTCAATATTAGAAATCATTTACATAAACAAAAGACATCAGACTAAATAGAATAATATATAAATATAAAACTTGGTAAAATAGAGGCGTTAAAAAGGGGGAGTGGTGGACTCTGGGTGGAAAAGCAAATGAAAGTTTCATTCCCACTGTTTCTAGCGGAGACATAGTCTTTTGAAACAGTAGCCATAGAGAAAGCTTTTTTTGTAAAAATTTTAACTTAAAAGAATTAATATGAATTAATGCGGAGTTTCCATGGCCAAATAAAATGTTCAGTCCTGATGATTCTACTTGCTGTTGGTATTTATTTTTAAATTTAATCTTGTAAGAATTGAGATTTTTAATCCATATTACTTCCAGCCATGTTAGTTTTCACTTGCATTCCCTTGCTGTTGTCTCCCTGGATCTCCCTTTAAATGAGACTGCTGTTTAGCTAATACAAAGGGGAGAGACAAAGTTCAGCTAAATTCACTCTGCTTGGCTGTTTTGCTTTCCCGTCTGTTCAAGTATACTATCTGGCTACCTAAGTTGAAAAGAAACTATATTAATCAATTTTGCACTATCTGGTGATCCTGTGATAATATAGTACATGCTTTCACTCATTTGCCTTGTAAATCCTAATTTGAATCTCTTACACTTGCTAGTTTATTGAGTACTTCTGGATAAATAACTCTGTACTAGTATTAAACTAAACTTCTACCAAGTGGGTTTAGTTTTGGGTCTGCCATGTCAGCTTTATTCTGTTTGTCTCTAGATGAGATTTTTAAAAGTGAAAGAGATGACTTGAACACTGACCATGGCAAGGCTCATAGGACTAGAAGTGTTTTCAGAAGAGTGACCACTTAACCTTGACAGAATAAGGGAGCCTAAAACTTCAGGAGAAGGGCTGTAGGTAGAGACTAATGCAAATATGGTTTACTCCAGAGGCAATAGGCTGGCAGCCTACCCTTTAACCAAATTTATTCACAAACACAACTGTGTGTTAAAAAAGTTTTTTTTAGGCTGAGCATGGTGACTCATGCCCACCATTCCAGCACTTTAGGAGGCCAAGGCGGGTGGATCACCTGGGGTCAAGGGTTCAAGACCTGCCTGGCAAACATGGCAAAACCCTGTCTCTATCAAAAATACAAAAATATGGCTGAGCCCAGTGGCTCATGTCTGTAATCCCAGCACTTTGGGAGGCCAAGGCCGGTAGATCACCTGAGGTCAGGAGTTCAAGACCAGCCTGGCCAACATGGCAAAACTCCTTCTATACTAAAACTTTAAAAAATTAGCCAGGCGTGGTGGCGGGTGCCTGTAATCCCAGTTACTCAGGAGACTGAGGCAGGAGAATCACTTGAACCTGGGAGGCAGAGGTTACAGCGAGCCAAGATCCCCCCATTGCACTCCAGCCTAAGCAAGAAGAGTGAAACTCCATGTTAAAAAACAAACAAACAACAACAACAGCAAGAAATTAGCCAGGCATGGCAGCACGTGCCTGTAGTCCCAGCTACTCAGGAGGCTGAGGCAGGAGAATAGCTTGAACCCAGGAGGCACAGGCTGCAGTGAGCCAAGATTGTGCCACTGCACTCCAATCTGGGTGACAGAGTGAGACTCCAAATTTAAAAAAAATATATATATTATTTTTAGTTAATAGACTCTAAGAATATGTGAAAGTAAATTTTTTATAGGCTTCTCCAAACATCTTTCACTAGTTGATCTAAATATGTATTTTAAAGATTTTCCAGCCGGGCACAGTAGCTCACGCCTGTAATACTAGCTCTTTGGGAGGCCAAGGAGCGTGGATTACCTGAGGTCAGGAGTTTGAGACCAGCCTGACCAACATGGTGAAACCCCGTCTCTACTAAAAATACAAAATCAGCCGGGCATGGTGGCACGCACCTGTAATCCCAGTTACTCAGGAAGCTGAGGCAGGAGAATCGCTTGAACCCGGGAGGTGGAGGTTGCGGTGAGGCAAGATTGCACCATTGCACTCCAGCCTGGGCAACAAGAGCAAAACTCTGTCTCAAAAAAAAAAAAAAAAAAGATTTTCCTCAATCCCCTCTAAATTGAAATGGTCACAAGCCATTCATTATAAAGGATAACAGTTTGACATTATTTTAGGGTTTTCATGTTTTATGTCTTAGAATAAAGATTATTGGAAGACATTCTTCTTTCCCTCTCATACTATGTTAAGATATTTTTCTAACTAGCTTTTAAAAACAGTGAACATAGATTTTAATGTAATTGAGAATTTTAGAGCAAAGCAGTGATGTAACTTTAAAGTATAGGAGTTATGTGTTCACGCTTTAATTCAGCTTAGCTACTGCTTAAAATTACATGTCTTTGTTGCTTTATATGTATTAGTGGGTACATAGTCTTGTCCAAGCTCATTCTTTATGAATTTAGGTCCTCCTTTATATATTTTGTAGAATTTTTTTTTTAATTTTTATTTTATGTTCTGGGATACATGTGCAGGATGTGCAGGTTTGTTACATAGGTAAATGTGTGCCATGGTGATTTGCTGCACCCATCAACCCATCACCTAGGTATTAAGTCCAGCATGCAGTAGCTATTTTTTAGTGCTCTCCCTCTCCATCCCCCTACCCTGCCCCCTCCCTCGCCACAGGCTCCAGTGTGTGTTGTTCCCCTCCCTGTGTCCATGTGTTCTCATTGTTCAGCTCTCACTTTTAAGTGAGAACATGCAGTGTTTGGTCTTTTGTGCCTGCATTAGTTTGCTGAGGATGATGGCCTCCAGCTCCATCCATGTCCCTGCAAAGGACATGATCTCCTTCCCTTTTTATGACTGCATAGTATTCCATGGTGTGTATGTACCACATTTTATTTATCCAGTCTATCATTGATGGGCATTTGAGTTGATTCCATCATTTTGCAGAAATGAAGGATAGAATTTGCCCTTTTACAATGAAATAAAGCTGCAGATTATATCCTATATTGGCCACTATGTTGGCTTTTTCAGTCAGTTACATTTTCAGTCAATTATTAATCTTTTGCACTATCTTGTCAAATACAAAATTCTTTAATCATTATGTCATGGTAATTCTGATATTGCAGAGGATAGTGAAGATGAAAAAGAAGATCATAAAAACGTGCGCCAGCAACGGCAGGCGGCGTCTAAAGCAGCTTCTAAACAGAGGGAGATGCTCATGGAAGATGTGGGCAGTGAGGAAGAACAAGAAGAGGAGGATGAGGCACCGTTCCAAGAGAGTATGTGAAGTTGTTTTGTGTACTTTGGTCGTTTGATCATAATTGTAGTTTGTGACCTTGGTTACTTTGGCATTTTCTAGGATGCTAAATGTTACAACCAGTCCCTTAAATTGGATAGATACTCCCTGTTAAAAGAGATGACTGTGTTGGTTCCTGTTAATATTTTAAAGGTTCAGAGATTCTCACGATTGCCCACCATTTGTAATGGTTGCACTCTTTATTTAATGATGTTTGTGTTCAAACACTGAATGAACAGTTGCTTAAGTAACAGTCACATTAGGCACTGTGATAGAGATTTGTATTTTGCCCTGGTGGAGGAGGTTGTAGACCTCTTTTCACAGAAAAAAAAAATGTTCATAACAAAAGTTAGGTGTTTCACAGGTTAGTCATATTAGTTCATTTTTTTTTTTTTTTTCTTTGGAGACAGAGTCTCGCTCTGTCGCCCAGGCTGGAGTGCAGTGGTGCTATCTTGGCTCACTGCAAGCTCCACCTCCCAGGTTCACGCCATTCTCCTGCCTCAGCCTCCCGAGTAGCTGGGACTACAGGTGCCCACCACCAGCCTGGCTAATTTTTTTGTATTTTTAGTAGAGAGGGGTTTCATTGTGGTCTCAATCTCCTGACCTTGTGATCCGCCCGCCTCGGCCTCCCAAAGTGCTGGGATTACAGACGTGAGCCACGGCACCCGGCCCAGATTAGTTAATTCTGTGTATTTTTGTTTCGTGTTTGGTTTTCTTGTTTCACTTATTCATAATTGGACCAAAAAGGCCCTGTCGGTTCAGTTTTGTTTCCCTGGTCTCAACCAGTACTACATGGAAATGATGGAACTACCAAAAGTTATTTGATAGTTTCAGTTTTGATTCAGATCAGCTCTTACTCTTCCTGTTTTCAGTCTACTTTTCAAACACATCACTCATGTAACTCTCTCATGTAAGGTGCATGCAAAATCCATTTGACAACTGAGGCTGGTGATGACTCCAGTCAAATTGGTGCTACAGCTCCAAATAGAATCCAAGGGTGTTTGACTCCCATCCCATCCTCTAGTCATTCTTAGTACTCTCTTCCTTTTTCACTTGGAAGGATACGTACATTAAGTTAGACGTTGAAATTCTTCTTTCTTCTCAGAAGATTCCGGCAGCGATGAAGATTTCCTAATGGAAGATGATGATGATAGTGACTATGGCAGTTCAAAAAAGAAAAACAAAAAGATGGTTAAGAAGTCCAAACCTGAAAGAAAAGAAAAGAAAATGCCGAAACCCAGGCTAAAGGCTACAGGTAAGTTCTGCAGAAGTGAAATTAAATGTACTGCTTTAAAAATTTTGAGAAACATTATTTTCAATACAGAAATTCTTCATTAGGATTTGGCATTGACCTGATGTTTAGCAGGAATACAAGAAATCTAAAAGGGTCTTGTATTCTGCAACTGGAAGTATCTCTTATTAATAAAGACACTAGCCTGTTTAAGAGTCTAGTGGGCTTAGCCATGTTCTTCAACTATTGCCAGTACTTGAGCAAGATTTCAGAGAATGATCTATTTGTTTCAGACACAGTGGTAGAAATGCTGTATCATCATAGCTGTTACTGCTCTTTTTTCCTCACTGGTATCACAGTCTCAGCAGCCAGCAAAGATTTAACTGTGAAAATGCACAAACCTAGAGTAATACATTTAAGTTCCATGTTCTGAACTCTGCCCCATCCTCTGTGCTATCAGAATAAAACCACACTTGATGACATGAGTTAATTTTTTTCTGCGCCCTAATGGGTTCTCCTAGTTGGAACTAATTTGTTAACTAAATCAGAAATCAATTTGCTTTTTGTGTAGGTGGTTTTATTCTGTTAGGTAGAACTAGTCATTGTTAAACTTCTGTTTATCACTTCCTACTGTTAGGAATGATGGAACTATCAAATGTTTATTTGATAGCTTTAGTTTCTGAATCAGATTAATTCTTTTCCTTCCCTCTTTTTGACCTGCTTTTTATAAACAACTTTTAGCATAAACAACTGTTAGTTTACCAAGCAATTAAGGATGTTGTGCACGTGCTTCTTCATTACAGGTATTACTGTTAACATCATAGAGTGTTGGTAAAAACTGATGGGAAATACTGCAACATAGTATAGTAACTTATGAACAGTTTAGAAATTGAGATAGATTTACTTAGGGATATACGCGCTCCCTCGTGCCCACCTTGATTTTTAGTAAGTTGCGTATTGTCTTTATAGATTTTATTCTTACAGATTGTTTTATTTTGTAGCTGACTTGTATTAAAGACATTTTTTTCTCTTCCCTTCCCCAAATTATTTTTCTATTTTCAGTGACGCCAAGTCCAGTGAAAGGCAAAGGGAAAGTGGGTCGCCCCACAGCTTCAAAGGCATCAAAGGAAAAGACTCCTTCTCCCAAAGAAGAAGATGAGGAACCAGAAAGCCCGCCAGAAAAGAAAACATCTACAAGCCCCCCACCCGAGAAATCTGGGGATGAAGGGTCTGAAGATGAAGCCCCGTCTGGGGAGGATTAGAAGTGATGATGGTCTGGGGAGAGATTTTATTAAAAAAAAAAAAAAAAAAAAAAAAAAAGAAAAAAGAGGGAGGAAAAAAAAGAACCTACTTAAGATAGAACATGGTTTTGGCTATGGCTTGACTCATGGGCTTTCAGTGCTTTTTTCCATTTGTTGAAAGTAACATTTCTCTCTCTTTTTTTTTTTTTTTTTTAAAGCAAACCATTGTATGTTTAAGTGTTTAAGTCACCTTTTTGTCTATTGGTCTCTTTGCCAGCCCTCCCCTTTCCCAATGAAAGCCATGTCAAATTAATCACTGGATTGACTGCTTCATCTTTTTGTTTTTAATGAAAGGTATACCACAGTTGTAAAGCAATAAGATTTGAGATGAACATTATTGAAACTTTGCTTTTTGCTAAAAAATAGCAAGTTGAATAGTAATCAAAAAACATAGATTTTAGTTCAAAATGATTGCTCCTTTCTCTACCTAGACTTTTAAAAAATCAATTGTCATCTAATAGAGTTTATTTGTCTATAGACACAAGTATCAATATCTAAAAAAAATTATGACCTTAAACTTCCACTGATGAGGCAGGTAGGAGATAAAGATGAATTCTGAACTGTTACTAAAAGTACTCATTTTTTTACCTTGTGGGGAGGGTGGGCAGTGGGGTTACCTGACTTTATTTGAGGGTGTGGGCTTTCTTTTTTATTTCATCACTTGTTATCTCAAAGAGACTCGGAGCCAGTGATCCTTTTATCCTGCTACAGTCTTTAGGGAGCTAAATAAATAAATAAATAAGCAAGGGCCTCCAAAACTGAAATCACTCTTGATTTCATATTTCCTTCTCTAAATATATATGTATCCTGTTTTTTGGATAAAATTTTACCAAGAATCAAAAAAAAAAAAAATACTCTAGAATTTAATCGACGAGATCATTCTACACGTCACAGTGGATTTCTTTTCAAACTGACAATGGGTTTTAAGCAAATAAAGTTCCAGTTAATGTGAAACTCAGTCACAAAGAGTTGAGATTTTTCCTTTATGAGATAGAATTGACATTCTTCTATGCTATAAATGTGCATTCAGGTCCCATTAACCATGTTCTGCTTTTATTTGGGGCTAGAACATTTTCTTTTTCATATCCCGATCTTCCCATTTCTTCATAGAAATGTGATAAGAAGTACATCCTTGTGATCCTGCTGCTTCGTAGGGCACCACTGCACACTCTGCCCTGAGTGCCGACCACCTCTGCTATAGGACACTATTTTCCTGGCCCTATTCTTCACTTATTTCCCATCCTGTCCTTGACTAGGAATATGTTAAATGCTGCTCCCATACAATTCAAGTTAGCTCTTGTCTTTTTAGTTGGTCCAACCCCTGCTTTACTGCTTATGCTGCTTAAAGCAGGAGGGACTAGAGAAACCAGGCATTTTAGCAGGCCTGTGTGCAGTTGATAATAGACTTTTTGCATGCCTTATAAAAGCAGTCAGGAGATAGATCCATAGGTTTGATCCTTCACATCTGATACCAGGCGCTAATGGGAACAAGGTTTAAAGGGTCCTGGTATGCTAATAAATTGAAAAATTAGTGAAATTTAACTTCTGCCTTTTTTTTCCTGCCTTTTAATCTAGATTTGCTTCCCAATATCCTACTTTGTGGTTTACTAGGAACATGCTTACTCTGATTTTTTTTAAAAAACACACAGTGGCAGAGTCATTTCACTATTGCACTGTGTGTTAAAGAATGAATAAGGAGTTTTCAGTACATGGCCAAAAATACAGGACTTGAACATAAATAGCAGTTGGATCATTCTCTTTCATGATGGTTAAATTCAGAGTTGTGAACTTTGTAATGAGGGTGTTAAAGATTAATCTGTTTGCCTAAATGGGTTTGTTCAGGTATCCATTTTTAACAAAGAGGTTTGTGTTCATATAGTAAAAGACCGATCAGTGTTTCCACCATGCACTTCTATTTTTTAGGAGTTTATAATTTTAAGTCTTACATTCCTAGTAACGTGGGCTTTTCTTAGGTTATGTTTCGTGAAGATTCGGGGGGAGGGCGCTTTTAAAACTTCAGCCTCAATTGTTTGTGTAACAGTCTGTTTAATATATTAATCTGCACTAACATCTCTGTGATATACGCACATATTTTAGAGGTAATCATGTCTTCTAGGTTACTTGTGTGCATTTGATTGGGCTTCTTGTTTAGAGTCCCTTTTAAAATTAATTCATTAGATTGAAAAATGTACTCTATATTTCTGATAGACTGGACAGAAGGATCTGTGTCCCCAAGTGAGACAGGCTCTGAATAACCTTTGTTTTCTCCACTTTTTATTGATGATTTAAAACACTTTAAAAGTCTTCCCCTCAAATCATGCATGCAAATTGGAGGACAGTGGTGGTGACTCAACTGGATACAGGTGCTCAATAGTCAGGCTTGATAGTGATGTCAGAATGCACTACAAGCTGTAAGCCGATACTGACTGGCCATTGGCACCACCCTTGACTAACCTTCCTCTTTTTCTCTAGTGTGCCTATGGTGAAATGGCAATAGCATTCACTGTCGTATTTTGCAGTGCTCAGGAAGTGGGACGTTAACTTTGAAGGTGCTTGTTTGTATTAGCTCTGCTAGGTTTACCTCTACAACGTAGATTTCGGCAGCTATGCTGACTGACACTACATTCTAGTTCTTAAGATTTTTTTTCCAGATCCCCCCTTCCCCAGCTAGACATACGTAGCATACTTACACCTTATTCAATCTATCTGTAACCTGCTGCTGCTTTTAGTCCTCCTCACCTCAGATCGGAATCAATGGAGTGGGCCCAGAGGATACATTTTAATTCCAGTAATGGTAGGTAGATTTGTCTTGCTTTCTAAAACATCTCCCCGTTTCATATTTCCACTCCATATTGATTCCATAAGGGAAAATTAAAGGGTGTTTCCTCCTGTAGGGAGGTAATGTAATGAGTGTGGACATCTTTTAATCTTGAGGAATAGTAGTTGATTTCCCTTGAAGGAGCTTACATACTGACTGTTTTCACAGTAACCTGTTTGCCCCAGTTCAATCCTCAGTTTAATACTTAATTTGGTACTGGCTCAAATAGCATTTTCTTATAGATAACAAATCAAGAGTGAAATTTGAGGTTATACACCAGTAAAGTTTTTAACACTTGTGAATATGGTCAGCTAGACTAAACTTGATTTTTTTTTTAATGATTTTTTTATCTGTGAACATTCAGATAAGTGGATTTTCAAGTACCGGTTGGGGAAGGGAATCGTGCTTTTCTTTAATTACTTTTACGAGATGCTTTGAGTGTAAGACAAAAGCAGAAATAAATATCAGGAGCAACGGGGAAAGCTTTATAAAAGATCATGGTGGCCATTGTTGCAGCTTTGTAGAATGAGTGCTGGTTTGAACAGATCTTTGCCTGCATCATTGGTAGCTGCACTGAAAAGAAAAAACTTTCACCTTAAGAATTTGAAAGGGAAGAAACCTGGGCTCTGGTCTTCATGGCATTTAGACTGAGATACTTAAACAGAACAGAAGTAATATGCATTTCCTGCCACAGGATAGGGAAAATGTAACAAGCTGGTTGCTCTTGAGGTTAGAAAATTGTCTGTTTCTCTGTGGATGAAGCTGGATTTACTTGAAAATGGAGAGGTGGTTTATTGTTTGAATATTGGGACATCAAGCTATAGCCAAGTTTCAGTTGCAACCAGTTTTCCCTTTGTCTGGGATAAATTCGATACAAATTATTCTTTTTGAATCCTGAATCCGTAAATTATACTTTTTTTTTTTTTTTTTCAAATTCACAGAATTCACAGTGGTGCTGACTGTGTAATAACCACTATTGGGAAAAATCCCGTAAACCTGCCTGTTGCCATGCCAATGGAGTGACTGAACTGGTGACATCTGTTTGAGCATGCTTTGTGTGGCTGGTAGAATGCCACCGTTGTGCATACACTTTGTACATCAGGGGTGAAGGGAGGGTTTTCTAGATTACTGGGGGAGGGTGAAATTGGGATTTTTTGTTGTTCCTTTTTTGATGGGGTGTGGGGGTATAGTACTCAGCTTATGCCCTAAAATAACATGTATAAAAACCCCTGAAGTATTGTGTGGGTGTGTGTGTGTGAGTGTGTGTTTGTATACGTCTGGCAATTAAAGCTTTGTCTTCTGGAACTTAGTGAATTCTTTTCTCTTTTTCCTCCAGAAGTATTTGTTACAAGATTTGTAAATAAGAGCTCTACTTAGTTTGTTTACCATGAACATGTTGCAGCAAACCTTACGCATCTAATTCCTACAAGGTTAAAGAAAGACTTAGACTTGCCAGGTTAAGCAACAGCCAGGTTCTCAGTAATTGTTTGCCTTGATTTATCTTTTAGACTTCATTTTGCCAGCTCTAAAACTCCCAGTTGCTTGATTTTAGTCCTTAATCTTTTATGTTCTGAGCAGGAAGGGTAAAAGACAGGAACCTGCTTTACTGTATTAACTAGTCCATGGGCTGAGACCGGGGCATCTCTTTTCTTCATACTGCAATGTTGCTGGATACATGATCAGACACCAGAGGGTTGGGCGTTCTTGCAATACCTTAACAGTGCTGAAATCTGCAGCATGGTACTAAGGAAGTTAAAGTTTGAATGTAACCACTTTATTTAAAGGGTTTTTTTCTTTAATTTAAATGAAATGAGGTTGAAGTGAACATGATTTTGTTGACCATGTTCGTGAATTATAGATGCAACATGCATTGGTAGAATCGTGTGATGGTCTTTTGTGATCCTTAATTTTTACATATCCCAGTCTCTGTATGTATCTGCATAGACAAAGAAAAAACAAACTCCTGCTTTGCTTTTATTGAAGGGTTTCCAGGACTGCGTGTCTGCTCCTGAGCTCTGTTTTAAGTATGTGTATCCTTTGCTTGTATTTTGTATTAAAAAAAATAAGAAAAAGAACCCTTTATTGTTGAGCATGTTGGCATAGTCCCCTTTATTTTTTTCTCTTTTTGGGACATATGAAGCAAGTTATTCTTTTTCTGTATCTTTTTTCTTTTGTAAACTTTTTTTTTTGTTTTGTTTAAAAATGGCTTTATAAAAGGGCTTTTATAACCCAGATGTGTGCTCTGTGTACTTCTTGTAATACTTTAAAGCAAACACACTAACTTACACAGCTTTGATGATCAGCTCTCAGTCCAGCCTGACTTTGGGGGAACTTATTTCCCTAATAAATTATTTAGAAACTTTGTGACCCTCCCTGTTGTTGGTAAAAGATAAGCATGTCTTGGTTCAAAAGTCAATACCTCAGGATGGAATCAAGAAGCAGTGGATTTACCAGTTTCTGATTGATTAAGGGAGCACTGGACTGGGTGCATAAGGATTCTTAATTAGCGTTTTTTCTCATGTTTACATCCAAGGTTATGAAGTGTTGTGGAAAGCAAAGTTTAACAATCATATATAATAAAAGATAATGTTTATACTCAAAAACACACTTGGATTCAATTCCAAATACCCATAAGAACTACACTGAATTTTGAATTAAAGATTACTCCTTAGGTGGAGAATGTGGTACAAGATCCCTCTTTGGAACAGGGCTGATATTGTAGCTATTAGGGCTTTTTTCTTTTCAACTTTTCCTCTTGTTTACATACTTGCCTTGTCAGCTAAATACTATAATTTAAATGCAAATTTGGCTTTGAAATTAAATGCTTCTAGCTAACTTTACTTTTTTTTTTTTTTTTTTTTTGAGACAGAGTCTTGCTTTTGTCGCCCAGGCTGGAGTGCAATGGCGTGATCTCGGCTCACTGCAACCTCCGCCTCCTGGGTTCAAGCGATTCTTCTGCCTCAGCCTCCCGAGTATCTGGGATTACAGGCGTCCGCCACCACACCCGGCTAATTCTTGTATTTTTAGTAGAGATGGGGTTTCACCATGTTGGCCAGGCTGGTCTCTAACTCCTGGCCTCCCAAAGTGCTGGGATTACAGACGTTAGCCACTGCACCTGGCCTTATTTTTCATTTTTTATATTTTTTTGAAATGGAGTCTCACTCTGTCACCCAGGCTAGAGTGCAGTGGTGCAATCTCAGCTCACTGCAAACTCCACCTCCCAGGTTCAAGCAATTTTCCTGCCTCAGCCTCCCAAGTAGCTGGGATTACAGGCATATGCCACCACACCTGGCTAATTTTTGTACTTTTAGTAGAGATGGGGTTTCACTATGTTGGCCAGGCTGCTCTCGAACTCCTGACCTCAAGTGATCTGCCCACCTCGGCCTCCCAAAGTTCTAGGATTATAGGTGTTAGCCACCCCTCCCAGCCATTTTTTTCTTTTATAGAGATATGAGAGTCTTGCTATGTTGTCTGGGCTGGTCTCAAATTCCTGGGCTCAAGGTATCCTCCTGCTTCAGCTTCCCCAGTAGCTCAGATTATGAGTAGCTGAGATTACAGGTGCAAGCACCCTACCCACATACATTTATTTCAGTTGTCTCAGGTTAACGTTGACTTTGGATGAACATTAACCATCTACTTTTCCTCATAATCCTTAGGTATTTTATGGATGACATAGACAATTTTATGTTTCAGGACAGTGCTGAAGAAAAATGCAGTCTGATTTAAAGAATTTCAAAAACCAACAAGTGGATAAACAGATAAAGAGAGGTAAAACACAACTTGGAGCTACCTAGACTCCTATCCATGAACATTGGTATGGAGTACTACACTGTAGTTGTGCAACACATATTACATTTAATTTTTCCAACAGTGTGAGTTCAGCAAGTGTTTGTTCTTCCAATATTGTAAAAAATAATCTGGTTCAGTTTGAGGTTTGATGTGGCACCTGATGTAGCTAGTATGTAGTACAACAAGGGTTTGAATCAGTTCTGTGTGCTTTAAGTTATCACAGTTGTTCGTTCTAAAGCCAGCTCCATTTGGTATAAATGGGTCCGTTAAACCTTCTTCCTGGTATTGAGCTTTTGAACATTTTGCTGTTCTCTCACATCTCCCAGTAACAGTGATACTTGAACCAGTCCAATGAGTTACATCAAAGATTTAATGGGAAAAATCGGAAACCATTGAGTAAGGAGATTTCTCATTGAATATTTCAGTTTGCTTGAAAATCCTGGTAACCCCTAGTTACAAAACCTCAAATTATTTAAAAGCTTTTGTTTTCTGATTATGTCTCATGATAGTGACTGTTGAGGAAAATGTTCATCATATTGACTATATAGCAGTTACAGTCTGCCAGTAGAGGGCGGTGTTTGTCCTCCATAGATAGTGGAGTGCTTGCTCTTCCCATCTCATTTTTAGATACTATGGGCTAGGCTCAGGACATTTTTAGATACTGTCAGCTAGGCTCAGTTGATACTCTGCAAGTGTATCAACACCTTGCCACTTACTTGGGTTATCGAAGCTCTGTGATCAGTGTACCCAGTTAACAACCTAGTGTATGTAGCAACAATCTTTTCTGAATTTTAAATAAGAAATAGAATTTCTTGATTCATGCGCATCTGTCCTCTTGTGGTGTTCCGTCTTTACATCTCCTAAGCCTATACGGATAACATCCCGAAATAAAAGTGCACACTGAAATTTCAAAATGCAGCTGTGAACTCTTTGCCCTATTTTGAAACAGGTGTTGTCTTTTGAAATTGCCTTCCAGCTCAAAAGCCTTGTTTCTTGCACAAGCAACACTGATAATGTGTTCACACACAACAAATACTCAGATTTGTTTTCAAGGTAATGTGGTAGTTTGTGTTCCTTTATCTTGATGGCATGCTTCTCTTTTCCTCCATTATCTTAATAGAATAGATAGGTACTCATTTTGACATGCTCCGGCTGGGTCACCACCAAGAGAAATCAATGTTACTCATGGGTGTGTCCCCTGGTTCAATAAAGCCCTGCACAAATATTGTGAAATAAATGCTGTGTTAAATCTGGGGCCAGGGAGTGAGAGGGTACAGCCAGAGTTCCCATCCTAATAAAGCAAATAATTACTTTAAAATATGATAACAAAATGTTGGAAATAATTGTTTGCCTTGATTTAGCAGTAAGCTGGCACCCAGAAGGGATTTGTTTAAAAATCTAATGTTAAGGAATAGGTCGATCAAGGAAGAGTACACATATATATTATTATTGGTAATGTTTTAGCTATTAAGTTGAATACACAAACCCTTTTATTAGAATGTGTAAGACCACCTCCTTGGCTGATGTGCAATGCAATGTGTCTAATAGTTACACTTTTTCCATCTTGGGTAGAAACAGAAATACATAGTCTATATGTAGTCAGAGCTCTCCTGATTATAAGAGATTGGGTAGATGGGTAAAGTAAGGCTCTGAAGGAGATATGATCCAAGAAAAATGATGGCCTAAATTTTAGGATATGATAACTACCAATTTGGTAGCCCTACCTGATTGGATATCCGGTAAGAAGTATCCATAATGAACTGAACATGTGTAGTAATATAATTAGGTGCAATGGCTCACACCTGTAATCCCAACATTTTCAGAAGCTGAGGCAGGAGGATCGCTTGAGGCCAGGAGTTCAGACCAGCCTGGAAAACAGTGAGATCCCATCTCTACAAAAACAAAATAAACAAATTAGCTGGGTATGGTGGCATGCACCTGTAATCCCAGCTACTGGGGAGGCTTAGGAGGAAGAATCACCTGAACCCAGGAGCTCAAGGCTGCAGTGAGCTATGATCGCACCACTGCACTCCAGCCTGGGTGACAGAATGAGACCCTGTCTCTTAAAAGATTAACAAAATAATAATTAACAAAAAATAGATTGTGAAACACTGGTGTTTACTAAAAAGTGTGTAGACAGTGACCCACACTAGATCCTCATTTTGTGGCTATAAATTGGGTCTCTTGTAGTTTACTAATTCAGCCTAGAGGTATACAAATACTGAACACTTTAAAAATATCGTTTTACTTCTGAGGTAGTTAGGAATAATGATATAGCAAAGCTCTTTTATAAGGCATTAAATGTCTTTAGGAATCAAAGACTCAATGGACGTCCTGTTTAGACCTTGGAACATAACCTGGGGCTTCAGTAACCTGACTTCAAATCTAATGCATGCCACATCTCAGTTACAAACCCCAGGCTCCCCCTGTTTTGTCTTTTCCTCCTACCTCTGACCTAATTTGCCCCATCTTGATTTTCCTTCTTGTGTGTGCGTATGTGTGCATGAATGCGTGCGCGCGTGTGCGCGCGTGTGTGTGTAGATGAACAATTAGTTTCCATGGGGTTAGTGTTTTTGATGCAAGAATACTGTTTATACATGAACTAGGTAGCCCTAGAGGTGGATGGGGAACCAGCTGTTCAGTAGAGAGCCACACAGTTGGCCTGAGTACAAGATAAATAGCATTCCTAAGCTCTATTGTAGGGAATGCTGGTATGACTTGAAGTACACAGGATATACACAGTATCTAATTCAAAAGAGTGGTTTTTGTGCTAGACTTTATAAAATGGACCAGTGCTGGGCCATTGGCAAAGCAAGTCAGTCCTTTTATCACCTTGCTTTCCCTCTTTCTCTTGCCATGCACTTAAGGGAAGCAGTAAGACCTCTAATATTTGGCTCTTGGGCTACTCTTCTCTAGAAGTCAACACCATTGCGCAGTCGTTGAGAAGCAGATGGCTCTCTCTCTGGAAGAGCTAGGTCTAAGTAAGGACACACTAATAATGCCAGACAGTGGAAACAGGAGTTCTTAGAGCACGTGTTGCTTCCACAGGTCACCTCTGAATTAGCCAGCAGTATTTATTGACAGTGAAAATTACGGTGACTATATTCCAACCAAAAACTGGGACCTGTGCTACAGTGAAGAGTTCTTTCATACTCCTCAACAGGAAAAACAGTTTAAGATATAGTTTGGTCTCATAATATTGGCATGTCTGGATATTTCTAAGGTTTAAGGAACTGAAGCAGGCAATGTTGAAAACTGGAGTATTCCAGGTAATGCATGTGAATAGTATGAAAAGTACAACAGGTGTTCCACAGCAGAGTTCAGAACAGCACATAGTGCTAACTATAGCATGAGTAGTCATTTGTTTTATTTGAATCCCCAATCACTTTTCCTTGTCTGATGACCTGCTTTGGAGACGCTATGTGGCTGGTTGCAGATGAAGTCAGATCAATCGACAGGGTGATCTTGGGCAAGTCAACTTATCCGCCTACCTCCCACTCTGCTCGCTTCTTCTTTTTATATAATGAGGATTATAAGGGACGGATTCTCCTCTGCTTCAAAGGGACATTATGGGGCCGGGCACTGTGGCTCATGCCTGTAATCGCAGCACTTTGGGAGACTAAGGCGGGCAGACCGCCTGAGATCAGGAGTTCGAGACCAGCCTGGCCAAGATGGTGAAACCCTGTCTCTACTAAAAATATAAAAAAGCTGGGTATGGTGGCAGGCGCCTGTAATCTCAACTACTTGGGAGGCTGAGGCATGAGAATTGCTTGAACCTAGGAGGTGGAAGTTGCAGTGAGCCAAGATTGCGCCATTGCACTCCAGCCTGGGTGACAGAGCAAGACTCCGTCTAAAAAAAAAAAAAAAAAACAAAGGGACATTATGAGAATGAGTGAAGCCATAGGTACTCAATGCCTGGAACACAGGCTGTCTATGCACATGTGTTGCTGTTGGCATTGTAGACCAACTAGCCTCAAACAAAAGCAGCGATGTACCTCCAGGCAAGGTTTATGGGGGCTGAAAACCTCATTCCTGCAGAACTGAAATCCTTTTAGTTTTGTCTGTGAAGTATAAATGAGTTATTTATTAGTAAGAACACTCTTGCAGAAAGGTAAACTTTAACCAACTCACAGTATAGGATGGTTTTAGAGGGGAGGGAAGAGTGACAGGAACTTCCAAGTCACCTGCACTAGTAAAAGTTTTGTTTTGTTTTGTTTCTTCCCAGTGTGCATACACAGAATTATTGATTGGATCTTGAATGCTTCTTTAGCTTCTCATAGGAAAAAAAGAATTTTATCCAATGGTTTCAAACTGTATTTCAAGTTATGGGATATATATTACAAGTGAGAGAACATTCATTTTGGACTGGAAACCTGATTAGAAATACTTGTCAATAGCATATTTTCAGTCTACGAAATCATCCTATTTTTGTGTCCTTGATCTTTCAAGTTCAATACCAGAAAGGAAGCCACAAAACTTATAGGAGCCATGATTTGGGACAGAACCCTGCGGCTCAGCTGGGCTGTTATACTGATGAAATGTGACATCCTGTGTTCTCACAATACTGAAGCCTCACTAGAATGTTTTTTGTGGATGGCCCCTATCATGACGCCCTTACATAGACTGATAACATTTTGGCAATGGAACCCCAGGGACAAGCTATAAGATAGACACCGCCTTCATCCCCTGCAAATTCTCTTCAATCTGTGGGGAAGACCCAATTTCAACACAGTGAAGAGGCCTTTTTTAAATGTTTGATTTATGTAAGTTGAGTAAGAGACTGTATAAATACTGAAATTTTGGTCAGGAGCCTGTTATCTTGTAACACCCACTTCCTCCAGATTGCTAAGATCATCATGTGTGCTGCTTGGATAGATAAGATAACTCTCAGAAGTCTGAAGTTCCTCTTGTCATGTTATCTTGCTGAAGGAGATAGAACTAGTCATTTGGCTTTGGTAAAATTTTCACTTGTCTCAACACAATTTCTATCACTGAGTTCTGTTAATGTGCGTGACGCATACTTCCCCCTCATTAGGCCTTTTGGACAAGTGTCAGCATTTAAGGTCGTGAGAACTGGATTTTGTTCTCTCTTAAGAGGATGGTATTAAGAAAACTTCACTGAAAACTGGGATAGCATTTTTTCCTGAGGCTTCGCTTTCACAACATTCTTGTGGAGTCAGAATACTAACTTAGTTGGAGATAAACATACGCAAGGCCGGTTCTCAGTCTGAAGACGCTCAGTGGTGAAGGAGTAGAGTGAGAAATAAGCAGCTCTGCTTCTGGAGCCCCCGTGTCTACCTACTTGACAAGCCAAGTTAGTTCTTGTTATGTCAATCAGACTTGCAAAGGAAGTTTCTCGTTTTGGGTTTTTTGCTCTTGATTTTTCCTGTTTTACCATAAGATTCTTAATTGAGAACACACATATTCATTTTCAAATCATTGTGAATGAAGAGAGGAGAGAGGCTAATAAGTAAATGCAACTGTTATACATATTGAGTATCAAGGTATTAAGAATTCTACAATTTGAGGCTGGGCGCAGTGGCTTACGTCTGTAATCCCAGCACTTTGGGAGGCTGAGGTGGGCGGATCATGAGGTCAGGAGATCGAGACCATCCTGGCTAACACGGTGAAACCCCATCTCTACTAAAAACACAAAAACAAAATTAGCCGGGCGTGGTGGCGGGGGCCTGTAGTCCAAGTTACTCGGGAGGCTAAGGTGGGAAAATGGCGTGAACCCGGGATGCGGAGCTAGCACACAGCCGAGATCGCACCACTGCACTCCAGCCTGGGCGACAGAGCCAGACTCCGTCTCAAAAAAAAAAAAAAAAAAAAAAAGAATTCTGCGATTTGATATTCTTTGATTGCCCATAGAAACGTTCTTTAAATCAGTGGTTCTTCAAATGTGGTCCCTGGATGGACCAGCAGTCTCCACATCAGCTGGTAGCTTGTTCAAAATGCAAAATTCTGGGTCCCACCCCCAATCCATTAAATCAGAAATTCGGGATGAGACTTCGCAGTTTGGATTTAACAAGCCCTCCAGGTGATTCTGAGGCACACTAAGGTTTGACAACGACTGCTGGTTTAAATCATGCCGAAGGATCAGCTGGACTAAATCCTTATTCTTTCCTTCTTGGAAAAAGCAACTTGGCCGGAGTGATGTTATTGAGACAGACCCATTATTGCACCCTCTGGGTTTGGTTTAACAACAATAACTAAATTCTATGGTTCCATCCTCATTTGCCATTCCTGGAAATAATTTTCTTCATTCTTGGATGGTTTCATCCCTCTGTTAGAGTCACCAGAGATCGAGCTGACCTTTTCCTCTTCGATGAATTCCACTGTCAGATGCCTCTTCAAGCATCTCCACTTTTTATCTTGTGACTTAAGAATCCTGGGTGCATTTGGACTTCCTATAGATTCAGGCCTTGGGGTTTTTTTCCTTCCTCTTTTTGAAAAGAAAACTGGATCCTGAAAATGTCTTTGAGAAACCACAGATGTTCATGTTCAAGAGAGGAGCTAAGAGAACATATACAGTATCAGCCTTTAATAATCTATGTCTTACCCTGGAGAAACTGTGGCTCTTATACTTTCTCCAACACTGTCTTAGTAATAACCGCAGCTCCCCTTTATTGAGGGCTTACTATGTTCAAGGCATCATCTTGAGCACTTATCCTGCCTTTTATCATTGAATCTTCACCACTGACCCATGAGTTACAGGTAATATTACTGTCCTCAAACTACAGAGGAAGAAACAGAGGTCTAGAGATGGTTAAGCAGCAAAGCCTGACAACCACAACTCTCTGCAAGCTTTTTGTTGACTAAGGTCAGCACCGATCAGCTGTATTTTGCTTCCCTTCACTTACTTCCCAGAATATCGAGCCTCCAGCAGAAGCATCAGGGAGCAGTGAATTGACCAAAAATAGATGAAAAGAGAGATAGAGTGGGAAAAACTCTAGACAGAAAGTTAGGGAGCTAGGTCTGAGTTCTGGCTCCCCACTAACCAGCTAGGTCTTTGGGAACACAATCTCTCTGAGTCTCAGTTTCTGAGACTGTTAACCAGGTCAGTAACATCTACTTTTCAGGGTTGTCATAAGGATCAAACATGAAACTGCCCGACAAAAGACCTTGCAGTAATATCTTCACCCTGGGAGATAAGAAGTTAAATGGACATCAGTAGCAGAAACAAGGAGCAGCCTTGGTTGCTGAGCCACAGTACATTTCATTCTTGCTGCCGAGGGAAGTTCCCTTTCTCCATGTTTTCTCTCAAGGGTGGGATGATGGCGCAAACTGGGTAAATAAGGGGAAGGGAGGGCAGGTTGGAATCCTACGGTCCACCATGTCTCAGCTCTCCTGACTCCCTCTGTGCCTCCCTGGCTGCCTTGCTGCAGACGCTATCTGTTTATTTATACTTGTTCTGTGAACTATCTGGCAAACAACACGCTTCTTATGTACATTCTGATACTTGTGGATGGAGCCAGACAGAGGTCTCTATTGGAATGCCCTAACTTTCAGAAGGGCACCAACCAGGCTGGCCTCATAACATTCTCTTGGCTGGTCAGATCTCCCTGGTTAGGTGATGGGTGGAAGGCATGATGGAAATAATATGTAACTGGTACCCCCTGTGAGACACTGAATGTGGAAGCTCTACCCTAGGAAATGGGACCATAATAATAAGAGCTGGGCAGTGGGGTGGGTTGGGAGTACTGTGAACTCGCTCTTACACCTCTCTCTCTAATGCTGCAGTGGATTCCTAAAAAGGAGGGAGGGGCCGGTGGTGGGCTGTTGAGATGCAGAATAACCCCACACAGCTCTCTTGTTCCTTTTCCCTTGCTCCCTTGGTGCACATGACTTGAGTTTATTTGAGCCTTGGAGAGGAAGACAGGCCACACTGGGTATTTCCCATCAGTCAGCTTTTGGCTCGCCTCTGCCTCCCTACAGGGGCTTAGCAGGGTCAGAGTGTGGTGGAGAGGCGGGGAATTCACATCCACACATAGGTGGATAGACTCTTATTGTCAGCTTTGTAGAACTGCGGGCTCTGGGTCTTGCTGGGAGGTAGAGAACAGCTGATGGTGAATAGAAGGTGAACAAGAAGCATGAAGCATGAAGAAAAGGACCACCTCCCTCTAGGAACTCAAGTTGCTCACGGCTGGGGGTGGTCCTGCACCCACCATTCTGAAGGGAAATGGTGGAGGCTGTGATCTGAAAGAGGGCTTTGCGCCTTCGTGGCCTAGAAACCTCTTCCCTCCAACCTAGCTGTCAGGCTCACTATTTGCTTAGTGTAGGCTTTCAGAATAAACAGTGGCAACTAGGTAAACAAGGCTGTACTCTTTACTTATGGAGATAATTGTTTTATTATTTGGCTGTGTTTCTCCTTTTTTTAAATATATATAAATGTGCCACTGTGGAAGGGAATGAAAGCTGATCTGCCAGCTAAATGGAGGACACATTTTTTGTTAGTGGGGAGCTTTGCTTTCTTTTTTTTTTTTTTTTTTTTTCCCTTGAGAGAAGAAAAATCGACCTGAAGTGATCAGGAAGTGATACCTTGTTAAGTGGACAGTTTTGTGGGGTTTTTTTTTTTTTCCTGTGGGATGGGGAGGAAGGAGAAATTTTTATCCTAAGAAGTCAGAGAAATATTGGATTATCTAAATCGGGATTTCCTTTTTTTTTTGAGACGGAATTTCACTCTTGTCACCAAGGCTGGAGTGCAATGGAGTGAGCCACCACCCCTAGCCTAAATCAGGATTTCGTAACCTTAGCACAAATTGACAGATAAGTCTTTGTTTGGGGGAGCTGTCCTGTGCATTGTAGGATGTTTAGCAGCAGCCCTGGCCTCTACCTGTCAGATGCCAATAGCATTCTCTTCCCTAGTCATTTTTTTGTTTGTTTGTTTGTTTGTTTGTTTGTTTGTTGAGATGGAGTCTCACTCTTTTGCCCAGGCTGGAGTGCAGTGGCATGATCTTGGCTCACTGCAACCTCTGCCTTCTGGTTTCAAGCAATTCTCCTGCCTCAGCCTCTGGAGTAGCTGAGATTACAGGCGCATGCCACCACACCCCACTAATTTTTGTAATTTTAGTAGAGATGGGGTTTCACCATGTAGGCCAGGCTCGTCTCAAACTCCTGACCTCGTGATCTGCCTGCCTTGGCCTCCCAAAGTGCTGGGATTACAGCCATGAGCCATCGCACCCGGCCTCCCTAGTCATTATTAAAAAAATAAAAAGAAAAGTGTTCAGACACTGCCACGTGTCCGCTGGGGAACAAAATTGCCTCCAACTGAGAACTACTGATCTAAATGTTTCCTACATTTTTTTTCCTAGTGATTTGGTCTTGAGTTTTTCATTCTATGGGTCTTATCAAAGAGCAAGGGACAAAGCTGGCTTCAGGGGAAGAAGCCCAACCCTTGGCCCCACTTGCCCTGCCTGGCTTAGGGAGCCCCAAGAAAGCTCTGCTTTTTCACCTTGACCACTGCAATCCATCTGGCAACCCAGACCTGGACTAGAAGCAGAGACAAAAGGGTCACAAGGAGGCACAGCACCTCTAGGAACGCACAACTAGGACTTATAGCTGGGGCCGGGCTTGCATCTGCCTGCCTCCTGCGCACAGTGCTCCTAATGCAGCAAGATTTTAAGGGGCTTCTATGCACCCTAGGGCACACTTAGTGTTTCTTGTTTGTGTTTAGCCTGTTCATGTGTATGGTAGAGAAATAGAGGGGCAGAGTGTGGAATTTTTGTGTGTTTGGGAGGGTGGGGGGCTGGAACAGGGGCTTCTCATCTCTCTGGAGCCCCTGTCTTGTCAATGCAGCAAAGGATGTGTTCACTCTCCAGGGTCCTCCCATTTCCCCGGGCTAATTACATGCCTCTTTAATGAAAGGAAATAGTTTCTCAGCTGAGCTGGGAAACCCAAGTCCCTGGTGCCCCCTCGTCATGGGTATCTGGGAAGGACAAGAAAGGAAGCAGCTGCTCCTACTCCTTGCCTTCCCCACCCTCTCGAGGGGTGCCCGGCCCCACCTGGAGACAGGAACCATTTCCTTCTGCCAGCAGGAGCCTCCAGACCTGCCACTGGGCATGGCCAGGACATGGATATGTTGAGAAAACCCAAGCAAAGGATGGGATTAGATGGTGGATACAGGCTGGATGTCAACCAGACCCCTGAGGAAGTCAAGTTTTTTATTCATTATTCACAGCCCCTTAGCCGCAGCCTGGGAGTGAGGGAGTGTGACTGTACCCCACCCCTGCTGTGTACAGCTGCTGGGGACAGAGCCGGCTGCTCCAAGCTTGGCTGGGGTTGGGGGCAGGGACACAGTGGGGAGGCAGGGGAGATTGGCTGAAGTCCCAGGACAAGGCTGCGAGATCTTCCTCTCCCTCCAGAGCCTCCCTCAGTCAGCACAGTCTCTGGGAGGTGGTTTCAGAAAACAGTCAGTTGGGGACTATAGGTGAGGAGGGCTGGGGAGAGAAGTTACCAGTCCAGGAAACAGCTGGGCTGCTGTTTCCCTAGAGAGGTTACTCATGGAGCAGATTCCAGGATGTGAGGGTTCTGGGCACCTTTCCTCTTTCCACTACTGGAGAGAGAGAGAGAGAGAGAGAGAGACCCACAGCGGTTCCATGGTCTCTTCAATACCTACAGTGAGATGGAAGCTGGTCAGCTGGGAGCCTGGCAATGTGGGATTACACAAGAGAAAATCTCTGGCCTCTTCTCTTTCAGCCCCTAACCCTCCCAAATACACAAAAATTTCATACTTTGCCTCTATTTCTCTATCATACACATGAACAGGCCAAACACAAACAAGAAACACAAGGCTATCCCGAAGTTTCTAAGAGCTTCCCACCTCCCAATTCTCCTTTAAAAACATAACATGTCAAAGTTGAAGAGACTGGGATTGCGGAAATTGGGAAGAGGAGTGACCTGAATATATGGTCCTTCACCGATCATTTAGCAATGTCTTCCCGGAAGAAAATCAGGACAGTCACTTGTTGTGCACTGATGGCATTCAGCTAGATAAGAGAAACAGGCAGAGGAAAGAAACCAGGAACACAGTTGAGAGTACAAGCCCTTTGAGGGCAGGAGACCTTTCAAGTCTTTTATGTTTGGTTGTTTTTTGTTTTGTTTTGTTTTGTTTTTGAGATGGAGCCTTGCTCTGTCGCCCAGGCTGGAGTGCAGTGGCGTGATCTCTGCTCACTGCAACCTCTGCCTCCCAGGTTCAAGCAATTCTGCCTCAGCCTCCTGAGTAGCTGGGATTACAAGTGTGCACCACCACACCAGACTAATTTTTGTATTTTTAGTAGAGACAGGGTTTCACCATGTTGGCCAGGCTGATCTCAAACTCTTGACTTTAAGTGATCCGTCCACCTCGGCCTCCCAAGGATTACAGACATGAGCCACCGCGCCTGGCCTCAAGTCTTTTTTTGAATTAAACATTTTATTGAGATCATTGTAGATTCACATGCACTTATAAGAAATAATACTGAGATATTTCTTGTATACTTGCCCAGTTTCCCCCATTGATGATACTTTGCAAAACTACGGTAAAATATCACAACCAGGATATTGACACTGATACAATCCAACAACCTTATTCAGATTTCCTGTTTTATTTGTACCTGTGTGTGTGTGTGTCTGTGTTGGGTTTTATACAAGTTCATCACCCACATGTGAGTATCCACCACCTCAGTCTAGATTCTGAACAGTTACTACACGAAGGGGTCCCTCATGTTGCCCTCTTATAACCACACTTCCTCCTTTCCCATTCTCCTTTCTGTACCTAATTCCTGGCAACTACTATTCTGTCCTCCATTTCTAAATTTTCTTTTGAAAACGTTCTATAAAGGGAATCATATGGCATGTGACTTTTAGGGATTGGTTTTTCTCTTGGCATAATTCCCTACAGATCCATCCAAGTCATTGCATACATCAAAAGTTTAGTCCTGGCCGGGCGCGGTGGCTCAAGCCTGTAATCCCAGCACTTTGGGAGGCCGAGACAGGCGGATCACGAGGTCAGGAGATCGAGACCATCCTGGCTAACACGGTGAAACCCCGTCTCTACTAAAAATACAAGAAAATTAGCCGGGCGAGGTGGCGGGCGCCTGTAGTCCCAGCTACTCGGGAGGCTGAGGCAGGAGAATGGCGTGAACCCGGGGAGGCGGAGCTTGCAGTGAGCTGAGATCTGGCCACTGCACTCCAGCCTGGGGCACAGAGCAAGACTCTGTCTCAAAAAAAAAAAAAAAAAAAGTTTAGTCCTGGCTGGGCACGGTGGTTCACTCCTGTAATCCCAGCACTTTGGGAGTCCAGGTGGGCAGAATGCTTGAGCTCAGGGGTTCAAGACCAGCCTGGGCAACATGGCAAAACCTCATCTCTACAAAATATACAAAAATTAGCGGGGCGTGGTGGTGTGTGCCTGTAGTCCCAGCCACTCGGGAGGCTGAGGCATGAGAATTGCTTAAACCCAGAAGGCAAAGGTTGCAGTGAGCCGAGATCGCACCACTGCACTCCAGCCTAGGAGACAGAGCGAGACTCTGTCCCAAAAAAAAAAAAAAAAAGATAGTTCATTCCTTTTTATTGCTTAGCAGTAATCTGTGGTATGTTAGTACCAGAGTTTGTTTGAACATTCACCTGTCGAAGGACATTTGAGTTGTTTTCCATTTGGGGCTATACAAATAAGGCTGCTATGGACATTCATGTGACAGTTCATTTTTATGTGAACATCAAGTTTTTAGGTGTTTGTCTATCCAGTGACAGTATCATGCCGGGCACACATCAGATCTTCAGTCAGCGTTCCTTGGAAATGACTCAGGACAATCTGCTCTAGCACTGCAGTCCAGGTGGGAGTAGGGAAGAAAGCAAGAATGATGGTGGGGGGTGGTCGTTTCCACGAACAATGAGCCAAAAATCAAGGCTCAGTCTGAGGAAAGGATTGGTCAAAGGATGCGTGGTCATCATTAGTATTAAGCAGTTGGGACTACAGGAGGCCAAATTACATATAGGGAACAAATGGTGATATATGGGTGAGAGTGACAGTGGACATGGCATGGTACAGTGAGTGAAATGATATACATGCAGGTCACAGGAATCCTGAAGTAGCTCTAACAGTGATGACAGCAGGGGCTTTGGGAACACCTTATTCAAACCCTGCGTCCACCACTTTTTAGCTGTGTGTTCTGGGCAAGGTACTTAATCTCTCTGAGACTACATTTTCTATTCTGTAAAATGAAGATATAATAGTATTTTTCTCATAAGAGTCCTGAGGAATGAGTAAAATAGGATACATAAAGTTCTTGACTCACAGTAGTCCCTGAATGAATATTAGTTTCCTTTCTGCCTGCCCTCCCTAACGGGAAGTAAAGAAGTAATAGATATTAGGGGTGCAGTGACTCATGCCTGTAGTCCCAGCAGTTTAGGAGGCTGAGGCAGGAGGATCACTTGAGCCTGGGAGTTCAAGGCCGCAGTGAGTTGATTGTGCCACTGCACTCCAGCCTGGGTGACAGAGCAAGACGCTGTCTCAAACAAACAAACAAAAAAAATAAGGCTTGATGTCTCACGCCTGTAATCCTAGCACTTTGGGAGGCTGAGGCGGGTGGATCATCTGAGGTCAGGAGTTCGAGACCAGCCTGGCCAACATGGCGAAACCCTGTTTCTACTAAAAATACAAAAATTAGCCAGATGTGGTGGCAGGCACCTGTAGTCCAGCTACTGGGGAGGCTGAGGCAGGAGAATCACTTGAACCTAGGAGGCAGAGGTTGCAGTGAGCCAAGATTGTGCCACTGCACTCCTGCCTGGGCAACAGAGCAAGACTCCATCTCAAAAAAAAAAAAAAAAAGAAAAAAAAGAAAAAGATATTGGGGCTGGCTAGTCAGGAAAGACCTCTGAAAAGGACTTTGGTTTAAAGAAAGCTTGTAGGGGGCATATGAGTAAGACAGAGGACAGATTGAACTCAGGTAGGGAGACTGGACTCAGCAGTGGACTGAATTAGATACAGGCCCCCTCTGGAGCATAGGGTTTGCCTCAAAGCAGAGCAGGAATTCACAAATAGGGTTTGGCCCAAGGAGTCACTAGCTCAGTTACTGCTTGGCTGGGTACTCCACACTCTGTTTTTTCTGCTTTCAAGGTGAGCTTCTCCTTGCTTTATTAAAGGCCTGACACAGACAGTGGGCATCCCTCTTTGGAGCAGCTACTAGGGTGTGTTGGACAAGATGCTCGCCTGCCCCTCTCCTCCAGCCTGGCACATGCAAACCATCCACTCAACCACCCCTTCTTCAGATTCCAAACCCCAAGCAGCCAAAGTCCTTGGTCCCTCCAACGCCTTCCAGAAAGTTCCTGGCCCTGCCAGCCCTCCTCCCATGGCTACCTTTGATCTCATGAAGACACTTGACCTTTTGATCCCATCGTGGGCCACTGGAATGAGGGGGAAATAGAACCCTCCTTTCCTTGTTCCCACTCTTGTTTCTTTGGGACATGGGTTACCTCCCTTCGGGTCTTTTGGAAGAGAAGGGGATCACAGGCTCTCGAGTCTCTGTTTCCTGCTCTCATCTACTCTTCCTGCCTCTGGCACCTCCCAGCTCCTGACTTCCTTCTGCTTCCCCCTGGAGCCAGAGATGTGGGTGGGAAGAGCCCCTGGCCTTTGAAGCCAATGGTGGTGGTGACCAGGGACAATAGGCCACTGCACTCCTGAATGCATGGTCTGCCAATTCTCTCTCCCATCATCCTTTGGGCCTCTGGTCTTGCCTCCTCCAGAGTGGGCATGGGGTAGGGGAGATAGAAGGAGGAAGATAGAGATAGAGTTTGCTTTGTATATGGCCAGTTTAAAAGAGCCCTCCCACCTCATTCAAGACCCTCCCCGCCACTCTAGTGGTCACAGCACATTTTCTGTTCTATTCCAAACTTCTTTGTGGCAATCATTACTTTTTTCACTGGTTTTATTGATCCCTGCCAAATTTATACCTCCCAAAATGACCTTTAAAAATGTACATTATGGGGTTGGGCATGGTGGCTCATGCCTGTAATCCTTGCACTTTGGGAGGCCAAGGCGGGCAGATCCCCCTGAGGTCAGGAGTTCGAGACCAGCCTGGCCAACAGGACAAAACTCCGTCTCAACAACAAAATACAACAACAAAAAAATTAGCTGGGTATGGTGATGCATGCCAGCTGCTCGAGAGGCTGAGGCAGGATAATCTCTTGAACCCAGGAGGCAGAGGTTGCAGTGAGCCTAGATCGTGCCACTGCACCCCAGCATGGGCAATGGGCAACAAAGCGAGACTCCCTCTCAAAAAAAAAAAAAGTACATTATGGGTAGACTGGGCACGGTGGCTCATGCCTGTAATCCCAGCACTTTGGGAGGCTGAGGCAGGCAGGTCATGAGGTCAGGAGTTCGAGACCAGCCTGGCCAGCATGGTGAAACCTTGTCTCTACTAAAAATACAAAAGATTAGCCGGGCATGTTGGCATGCGTCTGTAGTCCCAGCTACTCGGGAGGCTGAGGCAGGAGAATTGTTTGAACCCAGGAGGCAGAGGTTGCAGTGAGCCAAGATCACGCCCCTGCACTCCAGCCTGGGCAACAGAGACTCTGTCCCAAAAAAATAAATAAATAAAACATAAAAATAAAAATGTACATTATGGCCAGGTGCAGTGGCTCCCACCTATAAGTCCCAGCACTTAGGGAGGCTAAGGCAGGAGACTTACTTAAGCCAGGAGGTTGAGGCTGCAGTGAGCCATGATGGCGCCAGCCTGGACAACAGAGCAAGCCACTGGCTCAAGAAACAAAAATTTTTAAGTCAATTACATCATGTTGCTCCTCTGCTTGACTCCTTTTAATGTCTTCCTGTTGCGTGAGAATGAAATTCATGTGGTCTGGTTTCTGCCCACTTATCTCACCCCATTTCTGCCTCTCTTACTCTGGCTTTTATTTATTTATTTATTTATTTATTTATTTATTTATTTTGAGACGCAGTCTCACTCTGTCGCCCAGGCTGGAGTGCAGTGGCGCAATCTCGGCTCACTGCAATCTCCACCTCCCGGGTTCAAGCAACTCTTCTGCCTCAGCCTCCTGAGTAGCTGGGATTACAGGCGCACGCCACCATGCCTGGCTAATTTGTTTTGTATTTTATTAGAGGCGGGGTTTTCCATGTTGGTCAGTCTTGTCTTGAACTCCTGACCTTGTGATCTGCCCGCCTCAGCCTCCCAAAGTGCTGGGATTACAGGCGTGAGCCACCGCACCCAGCCAAATACTTCGTCGGGTGATAAATGAATCCCTCTGATGTTGCAGTGAGACTGGAGAAGGCCCATTTGTGGGCAGAACGCTGACCTCAGAGACTAGAAAACCAAGCATAGGAACAAAATAAACCAAACAAGTGTAGGTTTGCATCCTAGGTTTGCCATATATTAGCTGTGTAATCCCAGACAAGTTACTTTACTTCTTTGAATTTAATTTTCCCCATCTGTAAAACAGAAATGCTATCGCTTGGCTTCTAAGATTGCAGTGAGGATGAGAGAATTACATGAAAGTGCAAAATAGATATAGATTAAAAACAATCCACGTGGTTATCCAGAGATAGTAAAATAGAGTCTGGTTGCCGTTACACACTAATCTCACCTCCACTCCTTTAATTAACTGTATCATGCTCTTCATTTAAGGAGGCTGCAATACCAGGCAACCCTGATGGAGGGATAAACAGAATGCCGCCATCCACAGACCAAATCCAGACAACCGCTGGGTTTTGTTTTGTTTTGTTTTGTTTTAGACGGAGTCTTGCTGGAGTGCAGTGGCACGATCTTGGCTCATTGTGACCTCTGCTTCCTGGGTTCCAGCGATTCTCCTGCCTCAGCCTCCTGAGTAGCTGGGACTACAGGCGCATGCCACCATGCCCAGCTAATTTTTTTTTTTTTTTTTGAGACGGAGTCTCACTCTGTCGCCCAGGCTGGAGTGCAGTGGCACAATCTCGGCTCACTGCAAGCTCCGCCTCATGGGTTCGCGCCATTCTCCTGCCTCAACCTCCCGAGTAGCTGGGACGACAAGCGCTCACCACCACGCCCGGCTAATTTTTTTGTATTTTTAGTAGAGATGGGGTTTCACCGTGTTAGCCAGGATGGTCTCGATCTCCTGACCTCAAGATCCGCCCGCCTTGGCCTCCCAAAGTGCCGGGATTACAGGTGTGAGCCACCGCACCCGGCCACACCACCGGGTTTTGTATGATCCCTGAGCAATCAATGGTTTTACATTTTTAAGTGGTTGAAAAAGATCAAGAGAAGAAGAATATTTCATGACACATGAAAATTGTATGAAATTCAAATTTCAGTGTGCATAAATAAAATTTCATTAGAATACAGCAACACCCAGTCATTTCTGTATTATCTATGGCTGCTCCGTGCTACAAGCACAGAGGTGAGTAGTTGTGATGGAGACTATATAGCCCCTGCAATATTTCCCATCTGACTCTTTACAGATTCTAATAAGGAGCTTGTCTAAGAGACTGTGTGGTGACAAGGAGAGGACAGGCCAATCTCAGGGGACTGTTTCTCTTGGGGCTCTCTGCTGCATGCTTCAGAAGATTCTGTTTTACCTCTGGCTGCAGAGGCACTGCCAGCCTCCTGGAGCCCAGAGACAGCTTGAGGGAGCTGTCCGCCTCCTAAAGGGAAGGAGCCCCAGAGGGAAGCCCCCCCAGTGAGAACCCCCCATCCCCGAGCCACTTGCCCTGTGGCAGCTCCTCTGACCTCCCTTTTTCCTGGGCTTAGTTTTCTCCAGAAGGTAGGGAGGGTGGCATGGTTAAGGTGGCTGGACTTCCGGACACCAGCTCTCCAAGACAGAGGCAACCCACCCCAAGTGGGAGCCCTGGGCACCCTCTCTCCTCCCAGAGGCTGTTGCACATCTGCACTGCAGGCCCTATGTAGGCGGGCAGTCTGCGAGAGCCCTGGTAGATTATTCTTAGGAAAAGCAGGAGAGCCAGCCGCTTCAGGGAGGTGGAAACTCTGCTCCTAATGACAGGCCTCTCTCTCTAGGGAGCTTATAATCACCGTGGGAGGCTCCCCCTTCGTGTGGCAGAGACACCAGGGCTGATGGAGCCAACGACATTGAAGAAGGCTGCTGTGTGGCCTTGGGGGTGGGGTATGTGTGCATATTCACAGGGCTGTGCAGAGAAGGGACAGGAATTTAAATGCAAACGCAAAGGCTCTGTCCTTGCAAAGGCTAGGGTACTGGGGATGAACAGGAAGTTGAGAGTAGGAGGAAACAGTGGCTGCCCTCCTGAGTGCAGGGGCAAGGGCACAGTGCAGTGCAGGAGTGTGGCCGTGCAGCCAGCCCACCCCTTGAATGCCTCCTTCTTTCCCCTTGTCCTTCCTCCACCATCTCTGGGAAGTCTGGAGGGCTGGGCCAACCCCCACCACTGCCCTGCGCCCTCCAGGGAAGAAAAGTCCTGTTTTACCAGACTTCTCAGGTAACAAAGGTAGAACATTGTCCTTTCTCAGCATCCCCAGTTTCAAGCATCTGGCAGCCTCTGCCCCCTTGGGTCACCTTCCTTAGGAGTAGATCTGGATGAAGAAGTAGAAGTTGAGGCCGTGCTCCAACACTGAGTGGCTTCGTGGGCGAGTCACTACTTCTCTAAGTTTACATTTCCTTCATATAATAACACCTGTCTCCCAAGGTCATTGTGAGGACAAAATGACATGCTGCACATGAAACCACTTTGAAAACTATAAAGCCCAGGAAGGAATATTCATGTGAACAAGCTACGATCTATGTGCGCACACCTAAGCATGGTCACCCAGGCTGGAGTGCAGTGGCACGATCATAGATCACTGCAGCCTCTAACTCCTGGGCTCAAGGGATCCTCCCATTTCAGCCTCCCGAGTAGTTGAGACTATAAGCATGCCACCACGCCCGGCTATTTTTCAAAAAATGTTTGTAGAGCTGGGGTCTCGCTATGTTATTGCTCAGGCTGATCTCGAACTTCTGGCCTCACAGTGTTGGGATTACAGGCATGAACCACTGTGCCTGGCCACGGGATTGAGGCTTCTATCACCAAGATGTTGTATCCAACCTAGGAGAAGTGAGTGAGAAGAGGAAGGCCCTTCCAACAGCTAGGAGGCCTTGGAGATGCTATCACGCCTGTGGTCTGATCTCAGCGTCTCTGACAGGGCCCAGCCTTCCTGTTCGACCCTGGCAGTTGGACCGTGATAGTGGTCTGCTGCCCCCACTCTGGTGCTGCAGCTTCTCCAGGGTCTTGGCCCTCCTCTGCTGCTCAGCTGTTCAAGGCAGGAAGGTGGAGGTGAGGTTCTGAATGTGGTGGACTTCAGGTGCCACTCCCTTTCTCCTCTTTTATCCTTGGAAGGGGAGCTCAGTGTGAAGGGGAGTAGGCCCCAAGCTCTAGTCCAGGCCTGCCACTCAGTAGCCATGGAGCTCTTGGAAGTCACTTAATCTTCACTGCTTGAACCTCCTCCCATAAACTGCAGCATCGATTCCCTTCCTGTCCACTCTCAGAGTGCTGAGGAGCAAATGTGAGGCGCTTACGGAAGTGCTTTGAAAATGGCTCCATTTCCATGCAAGGGACGGCAATTTTCGTGGAATGGGAAATGGGGAAGCGGACACAGACTGGCGGGATAATGGGGACAGAAACAGGCAGCAGGCCCGAGCCAGGAGCTGGGGGACAGAGGGGGAAAGGTGTGGAGGGCCTGGGGAGCAGGGGGAAATGATTATTTAGTGCTCTATGTCAGACACTAAACCAAGCATTCTCTGATCCTCTCACAGCCCGTGATATGGACACTGTAACACCCATTTTACAGAGGAGCAACCTAGGCTCAGTGAAGTTCAGCAATTTGCCCAAAGTTTATGGCTAGTAAGGGCAGAGTTGACCAGCAAGCCCAAATCTGTCTGACTCCAGAGTCTGTGACCTTTGCACTCCACCAAGTTTCCAGAAAACCTATTCTGGGGGTAGGCATAAGAGTAAAATGGAGATAGGAGGAGAAGAATTCACTGGAATACAAGAAGTGAGAGACAGGAAGTATTTCTACATGCCTGGCACAATACCTGGCCCAAAGAAAGTGCCAGGGCTACTGCTGGTCCATATAGTGCTTTTATGCAACTTAGAACAAGGTAGATACAACCATGAGGCATGCCTATTTGTGCCTGGGAAGTGAATCACATATACAACTGTACATGGAAGCCCTGGGAGACACACTGAAATTAATTCATTTATTAATTAACTAATTAAAAGAAAAAGAAAAAAGTCTAGGAAAAGAGGGAGTTAAACAATAAAGAATAACTGAGAATGGGAAAGAAGAAGAAAAAAACATGGGAAAGAATATATAAATGGAGGCCGGGCGCGGTGGCTCCTGCCTGTAATCCCAGCACTTTGGGAGGCCGAGGCAGGCGGATCACGAGGTCAAGTGTTCGAGACCAGCCTGGCCAACATGGTGAAACCCTATCTCTACCAAAAATACAAAAATTAGCTGGGCGTGGTGGTGTGTACCTGTAGTCCAGGCTACTCAGGAGGCTGAGGCAGAAGAATTGCTTGAACCCGGGAGGCAGAGGTTGCAGTGAGCAGAGATCGTGCCACTGCGCTCCAGCCTGGGCGACAGAGCGAGGCTCCATCTCAAAAAAAAAAAAAAAAAAAAAAAGGATATGTAAATGGGAGGAGTGTCACCGGGGGAGGAGTGTCACGGGGGGGAGGGGGGGAGGGGGGGAAGGAGTTTCACAGGGGGGCGGGGTGTTGTGAAGAAGGGAGGTAGAGGGAGGGCGCTCTTTGCTCCAAATGCAGACCAGGTGCCTTCTGCAGGTCCTCTAGACTCAGTACCCATGGTAAGCACACCTCGGTGTGACTGCTTGCAAGTGCTGCTTCATCTGTGGCACCATCAGCTCTGGACAGCCAGGAAACAAATGGATGATCTAGCATTCTTTTTTTTTTTTTTTCTTTTTGAGACAGAGTCTCACTCTATCACCCAGGCTGGAGTGCAGTGGCGCGATCTCAGCTCACTGCAACCTCCACCTCCTGGGTTCAAGCAATTCTCCTGCCTCAGCCTCCCAAGTAGCTTGGATTACAGACATGCGCCACCACGTCTGGCTAATTTTTGTATTTTTATTAATAGTAGAGACACGGTTTCACCATGTTGGCCTGGCTGGTCTCTAACTCCTGACCTCAAGTGATCCACCCGCCTGGCCTCCCAAAGTGCTGTGATTAGAGGCGTGAGCCACCGCGCCCGGCTGAATGTTCTAGCATTCTATCTCTTCACTTCTTACTGAACAAAGGAGGCATTATCTGACCAACATGACTGGATGGTGCTCTGCCACCACTTATGTCTGTTCCTTCTCCCTTTCCTGGCCCTGAAGCGCAGCAGAGGGACCCTTCCCACCAACTCCTTCTGTTCTTCTGGAGCTTCTTTTGGAGTCTGGGGCTGGTGTTCCTGCTCAGACACCTGGACTCAGGCCAGTGTCTCTCCTTCCCGCAGGCCTGGGGATGGATTGTGCAAAACGGTACTATGCCTTGGAGCGAGAGGTTAGTTCACAACCTAGTTATTAATTACTCACTTGCTTTTTATCTTGAGCATTGCATCAGGACCGTGAGAATGACTTTATAGCCACTTGAAGTAGGCAGTATCAGCTTCTTGCTCCTCCCTCAACCCCAAAGGTCCAGATACAGTAGTAAATCCTGCCAAAAGTTACTGGAATCCCAGCCATCCCACACAACTCCTAGCACATTCAGGACATCCCTTCCAGAATGGGAAAAGCTACTCAGCCAGGAGGATCCCCATCATCAGAGCCCTGCAGTGGGGCCTCCATATGCCATCTCACCCATCTGTCATATTCAGGCTGTATTGCACTGGATTCAGTTGTGGGGACATTTAGGGAGGAGAAGGTAGAGATTTTACACCTTGCCTCAGATGCCCTGGGAAGTCCCTCCCCTAGTGTGATTCCCATCCGTCTTGCTGCAGTTCTAGTATTTTTCCCCTTGTTTGGCGCTCCTTGTCACTGGTTGAATAAATACTGTGAGCACACTTAATGGTGGGTGTAGCAGACTCCTCCTCCTTTTATTCCTATCTCAAGTCAGAGAGTCAGCCCTACAGGGGAGAATGGGAATGAGACCTCTCGGCCTCTCCCCTTGCGCCCTCCTGCCCCTTGTTTGACCCTTTTATATTCCCCACTCTGAAGATTGTGGAGTCACAGCTGGCAACCAAATCCCTTTTGAGCTCCTCAGCCTCCTGATCTGGGCTCTGTCTGAGCCTGCTGCTGCTGCCGCCGTAACACACTGCTGAGGTGCAGATCTAATTTAGTGACAGCCAAGCCCTCTCCTCTGCTGCCCCACAGAGAACTCAGGGCTCTCAGAGCACACCCAGCTGATGGGGCCTCAGCTCTCATTCTTCAGAGATGCCACCTTAGGCAAGTCACTTGACCTCAGTTTCCCCATCTGTAAAAGGAGGTGGCACCTGCCCACCTTAGAGGTACTTGTGAGAATCAAACCTGACGACGTTTATTAAAGTGCTTAGTAAAGCCCTTAAGTATAGCACAGAAATAAGTAATTATCTTTCACCATCACCAGCCAACTGGCCTCAAAAACTCAGCTCAGAACTTCCCCCACTCCACCCTGCTTCCTTGGATTTATCCCACTTAACTCGAATCATTTTTACCCTCTGGAGTTGGTTTGCAGCCTTGAGATTTTTGCATTTGCTGCCATGTTGCTGGGTCACATTTGTGTACAACTTTCTGTTTTCCAGAGAAGACTGTCATCTCCACAAGGACAGAAACTGTATCTTATATGATCGTCTCCATTGCCACACAGCATCACATTTAGGATTCTATACAGACAGAAGAATGAACAAACATTCATTGTGACCAAGTAAGGTGGCTCCCATGCCTGTAATCCCAGCACTTTGGGAAGCTGAAGAGGATCGCTTAAGGTCAGGAGTTCAAGACAGCCTGGGAGACATAGTGAGTCCTTGTCTCCACAAAAAAATTTAAAAAATTTGTCAGGCATAGTGGCACACACTTGTGGTCCCAGCTACTTGGGAGCCTGAGGCAGGAGAATCACTTGAGCCGTGATGGCGCCATTGCACTCCAGCCCGGGCTACAGAGCAAGACCCTGTTTCAAAGAAGAAAAAAAAGCTTTCTGCATTTAAAAAAAAAAAAAAAAAAAAAAAAAAAGAAGCTCAGAAGTTAAATGACTTACTCACAGGCATAAGGTTACTAGATCCTAGCACTGAGCCTGATTTGTAATTGTTATTTCCTTAAATGGTCATCGAATGAGAAATGAATGACTGCATGCATGGTACATGGCACTGGGTCTGTCTGGTTCCAGAGCACACAGTTTCTCCAGTGTAGCACACAGCTTCTCAGTGATTTTAGCTGGGGAAAGATCTCCATGGGAGATGTGGAGCTGGCAGAGCTCTGTCGCCTCTGGCTGTCCCTCCCCAGTCTCAAACTCCACCCTGTAGTTAGCACCTCAGGCATCTGAGCTTGGGAGTAGAATCCCTGGTATTCACAGTGACATAATCACCTCCTCGCTCCAGGCTTTTCAGAAGCCAGTCCAGTCACCTTGGTGTCTTTGCTATTTAGAGATTTATTGGGAGGTTGTCTGGTTCTATCCTGAAACCCTCAGGGGGAAGGAGATAGCATTACCTTTTATGCCTCTGCCTCTCAGCCTTGACTGAGCTCCACCAAGCAGCCTAACCCCAATCCCAATCTGTCCTGTAATTTCCGTTTCTAAAATATGAGCCATCACAGCATTTTGCTGCTGCCTCTAAAACATGAGAGGCTGAGACCCAGCTACTTGGGTCTTTGAGAGGAGATTGTGACGGGCTTCATTGGATTTCAGAACTGAAAAGGACCATTGTGTTCATTCGGCCTCACCTCTTACCTGGTGCCTGAAAGTCTCACAATGTCTCCATCATGCTTAATCTCTGCTTAAAGCCACTTGGGACTTGCCCCTTTGGGAAACTCCCTTAGACCTCTTCTTCCCTAACTTGAGCTCTGATCTGGCTTCCGAACTGTCTCCTCTGATGGAGGTTTGCCCTGCGAAGCCATTTCTTTTCAGCGTGGACTTTGCCTGCAGAAGAGCCAATACGTTTCCATGGCAAGAATGGGTTCGGCATTTCCCCACCTCTGCTTTCTGCTCAGCTAAATCTTTCTGCTTTGGAGGCCCTTCTGGTCTCTTCTCTGACTTCCCGCGTAGGTCTGGGTGGGGAAGGGGAAGACGCAGAAGGAGGTTCAAATTGGGAGGAAAGATCCCTTTACAGAAGTGTTTCTGATGTTCATTTGTCAGGGGGATGTTTCCTGAAGAAAGCGCCCTTGAAGGCCATGTTTGTTGTTGTTTCAAAATCTTCCCTGCAGGGGCAACACTCAAATCTGAGCATCACCAGCTGTGTAGTGAGGGGCTCATCTGTCAGCAGCTCCAAGGCTCTGCCAGCCTGTGATGACAGTCAAGGTGGGGCACGGGTGACCTCCAGAACTAGAGGTCACGGTCATTCCTAAGCTTGGGATTTGAGAGGGAAGAAGCAGCTGTCCAACTCTCCTTTCAGTGGTTTTAATTTCGTCCTCCGGTCAGGCGGAGTGGCTCATGCCTGAAATCCCAGCACTTTGGGAGTCAGAGGTGGGAAGATCCCTTGAGTCCCGGAGTTTGAGGCCAGCCTGGGTAACACAGGGAGACCCCATCTCTTTAAAAAAAAAAAAAAAAAAAAAAAAAGTCCTGTCCTCACAAAGTATCCAAAAGCTCAGAGTGCTAGGTGCTGGTTCTTTCTTCACCCCTTTCCAAACTCTGTTCCATCTTACTTCTTTTCACCAGACCCTCCTAAGTGTTTCAGTTAAGGAGGCTCCTGGGGCTGGTTCTCCTGTTCAGGTTCCTGATCTCTCCATGACTCCAGTCCTTTGGATGGAAGTGGAGTTTAGCAGTCCACACAGGTGAACACCCGCCATGGTGATCTCTCATTCCTCTTGCTTCCTCCTTCCTTCATGTTATTTTATTCCTGCCCTTTAAAAATATTTTTATTGATTATTTTATATTTACAAAAGCAATTTTTGATGCACATAGAAGACTCAAAGACTCGAAAAAGTTATCTTGGCCGGGCGCGGTGGCTCAAGCCTGTAATCCCAGCACTTTGGGAGGCCGAGACGGGCGGATCACGAGGTCAGCAGATCGAGACCATCCTGGCTAACCCGGTGAAACCCCGTCTCTACTAAAAAATACAAAAAACTAGCCGGGCGAGGTGGCGGGCGCCTGTAGTCCCAGCTACTCGGGAGGCTGAGGCAGGAGAATGGCGTAAACCCGGGAGGCCGAGCTTGCAGTGAACTGAGATCCGGCCACTGCACTCCAGCCTGGGCGACATAGCGAGACTCTGTCTCAAAAAAAAAAAAAAAAAGAAAAAGAAAAAGTTATCTTAGCACTCCCTCAAAATTAAAGTCATTCTTCCACTCAAAAAAAAAAAAAACAGTATCCGAGCCGGGCGTGGTGGCTCATACCGATAATCCCAGCACTTTAGGAGGCCGAGGTGGGTGGATCACAAGGTCAGGAGTTCAAGACCAGCCTGACCAACAAGGTGAAACCCCATCTCTTACTAAAAATACAAAAATTATCTGGGTGTGGTGGCGGGTATCTCTAATCCTAGCTACTCAAGAGGCTGAGGCTGAGGCAGGAGAATCACTTGAACCCGGGAGGCGGAGTTGCAGTGAGCCGAAATGGCGCCACTGCATTCCAGCCTGACCAACATGGAGAAACCCCATCTCTACTAAAAATACAAAATTAGCCAGGCATGGTGGTGCATGCATGTAATCCCAGCTGCTCGGGAGGCTGATGCTGGAGAATCGCTTGAATACGGGAGGTGGAGGTTGTGGTGAGAGGTGATTGCACCACTGTACTCCAGCCTGGGCAACAAGAGCAAAAACACCATCTCAAAAAACAAACAAACAAAAAAACAGTATCCACATTATGGTTATGTCTGTCTTTTCTTATAATATCCTCTCTTTAGAGATATACCTAAACAACTTTTTATCTTGGAATCATTTTAGATTTATGGGAAAACTGCACAGATAATACTAAGTTCCCACATGCCCTTCAACCAGTTTCCCCTAATGTTAACATCTTACGATACCATATTACAATGATCAAAACTGCAAAATTGGCCAGGTGTGGTGGCTCACGCCTGTAATCCCAGCACTTTGGGAGGCTGAGGCAGGTGGATCGCTTGAGGCCACGAGTTCAAGACCAGCCTGGCCAACGTGGCAAAACCATCTCTACTAAAAATACAAACATTAGTCAGGCATGGTGGTGCATGCCTGTAATCCTACTCAGGAGGCTGAGGCACGAGACTTGCTTGAATCTGGAAGGTGGAGGTTGCAGTGATCCAAGAATATGCCACTGTACTACAGCCTAGGTGACGACAGAGTGAGACTCTGTCTCAAAAAACAAACAACAACAACAACAAAAACTGAGAAACTGGCCAGGCCTGATGGCTCACATCTGTAATCCCGGCACTTTGGGAGGCCAAGGCAGGAGGATCACTTGAGCCCAGGAGTCTGAAACCAGCCCTGGCAACATAATGAGGCTCCGTTTGTACAAAAAATGCACACCTGTAGTCTCAGCTATTCAGGAGACTTGAGGTGGGAGGATCGCTTGAGCCTAGGAGGTTGAGGCTGCAGTGAGCTATGGTTGTGCCACGCCACTACACTCCAGCCTGGGTGACAGAGCAAGACCCTGTCTCAAAAACAAAAACAAAAACAATACTGAGAAATTAACACTGGCGGCACTATTTATTAAACTACAGACTTTATTCAGACTCCACCAGTTTTTCCACTAATATCCCTTTTCTGTTCTAAGATCCAATCTTGTTGCATTAGTATATATATAATTTAAAATAAAACGTATATCCCACGGTACACCATTTTGTTGCTGGCTTTTTCCACTTACTAGTATACCATAAGGCCAGGCGTGTAATCCCAGCACTTTCGGAAGGATGGGATCCCTGTAATCCCAGCACTTTGGGAGGCTGAGGTGGGCAGATCATTTGAGGTCAGGAGTTCAAGACCAGCCTGGCCAATATAGAGAAACTCCATCTCTACTAAAAATACAAAACCTAGCTGTCCATGCTCCCTTGAACCCGGGAAGCGGAGGTTGCTGTCAGCTGAGATAGGTCACGATTGTGCCGAAAGCGAGACTCTCTCTCAAAACAAAAAAAAAACCATAAACATTTCCCCAGGCTGTTAAAATTATTATTATTGGGCCAGGCATGGTGACTCACACCTGTAATCCCAGCACTTTGGGAGGCCAGGGCGGGCGGATCATGAGGTCAGGAAATCGAGACCATCCTGGCTAACAGCTGAAACCCCATTTCTACTAAAAATACAAAAAAAAAGTTAGCTGGGCGTGGTGGCAGGTGCCTGTAGTCCCAGCTACTCGGGAGGCTGAGGCAAGAGAATGGCGTGAACCTGGGAGGCGGAGGTGGCAGTGAGCCAAGATCGTGCCATGCCACTGCACTCCAGCCTGGGCAACAGAGCGAGACTCTGTCTCAAAACTAAAAAAAAAATTTTATTTTTCTTGAGGTGGAGTCTTGCTCTCCATCTCAAGAAAAATTGAGTGCAGGCTGGAGTGCAGTGGCACGTTCTTTGCTCACTTCAACCTCCGTCTCCCAGGTTCAAGCAATTCTCCTGCCTCAGCCTCCCAAACAGCTGGGATTACAGGCTCCCGCCACCATGCCTGGCTAATTTTTGTATTTTTAGTAGAGGTGGGGTTTCGCCATGTTGGTCAGACTGCTCTCGAACTCCTGACCTCAAATGATCCACCCACCTCTGCCTCCCTAAGTGCTGGGATTACAGGCGTGAGCCACCATGCCTAGCCTATTAAAATTATTCTATGCCATCATTTTTAATGGCAGCATAGTGTTCCATTGAGTGGATTTGCCATAAGTTGCTTAGCCAATGGCTTATTATTCTACATTTAAATTGTTTCTAATTTTTCACTATTATAAGGAATGATGAGATGAAAAACTCTTCCACACTTCTGATATACACATCTCTGATTATTCTGCCACCAGAGAAATTCCAGAAATGGAATTGCTGTGTCCCGGGGGGCTCATCCCTCCTCCTTCCAAGTCCACAGCCAGGATTTGGCCCTGCTGCTGGCCCTTATGCCTGAAGAGACTGCTCACCCTCATCCTGAGGCAGACAGAGGAAGGAGCACAGAGAGCTCAAAGTGGACCACCGGCCCTGGATGATGGAGATGGCAAGAGACGGGAACAGCGAGGGAACTCCAGGTCCTTCATGACCTCTCAGGCTTCCATGAGGCCAACCTGATGCAGCTGGGTATCTTGTCTCTGTGGAATGAGAAGGATGCTTGCTCTTAGCCCAAGGACAATGAGGAGGGGCTGTGTGTGGGGCCGGGGCAGAGACTGCTAATGCATTTTGCCAGCATCTTTGGTTTCTCCAATATCCAGCTAGACTATTAGCAGTTCCCCAAGGATGGCCTTGCTCCTCACGTCATCCCCCATTTCCTATAAATGGGAAGTGGCTGGGGAGTAGTGTGTGTGTGTGTGTGTGTGTGTGTGTGTGTGTGTGTGTGTGTGTGTGTGTGTGTGTGTGTGTGGTGGGGGAGGGAAGAGAGAGGAAGGGAAGGGGCCGTGGTGGTTTTCCTCCAGCTGACCTCATGGAGAAGTGAGGCCCAGAGAAGTTATTTGCCCAGAATGCCACAGCATCCTAGAGAGTAGTATGGGTTTTCTCTGAGGCTCTGAAGTCACTGGCCAGGCTTGCTGAGGGACTGCTGCCTCTGCCTTGTTTCTGGGGCCCAGAGACTGTTTTTTCTGTGTAATCAGGGGCTGTCGGGGAAGTAACTGGCCTAAGGAATTGCCTCGTTTTTTTTTTTTAGACGGAGTCTTGCTCTGTCACCCAGGCTGGTGTGCAGTGGCATGATCTCAGCTCACTGCAACCTCTGCCTCCTAAGTTCAAGCCATTCCCCTGTCTCAGCCTCCCCAGTAGCTGGGATTACAGGTGTGCACCACCACACCCACCAAAGTTTGTATTTTTAGTAGAGACAGGGTTTCACCATGTTGGCCAGGCTGGTCTCAAACTCCTGACCTCGTGATCTGCCCACCTTGGCCTCCCAAAGTGCTGGGATTACAGGTGTGAGCCACCACACCTGGCCAATTGCCTCCATTTTATCTGAAAATGGTACCCATCTCTTGGGTTATCCTAAGGATTCAATGAGTTAATACGCACAAAGTATTTAGAAACAGTGCCTGGCACAATTAGTAATGGTTAACTATTATTATTATAACATGAGGCTACATCAGCAGAAAGAGGGGGATTTTCAGAGCAGAGAGCCCTACTGTACCCTGTATTGGGTGGGGCCTGGCCAGCGCATCCACCTGGTTTGGTTGGGGGGGTGATTGGGTAGGGCCCAGGATCACTATGGGATCCAGGCTGTGTGCTCACTTCCCTGAGCTCTCCCTCCTCATCCCCTTGTCACAAGGCATAAAGCACAAGGGCCCCTGGAAAGAAGTGGTGGGAGGCAGGAGGAAGAGGGGGGCTGTTACTTGTCTGTGGTGGGACAACTCTCTCATGTTCCCCATGTTCTTTCCCAAGCCCGCAAAATAACACCGTCCACTCTCTCCTGGCTCTGTAATTTTCCAGCTGACCTGAAATTTCCCCTGACTCCTGACCTCTTTCCTGGAGGAGAGGGGACACCAGCTCAGAGACCCTGGACTCCACCCTGGTCTCTCTGCTGGCCATAAGAGGGTATGCCGAAGACTTTGGAAAGCCATCGCTAGGAGGGTCCCCAGGTAGAGGCGTGTGTGCTCCAGGGAGGCAACGCTGAGACAGTTTTCAAGTTAAACTTGTTTAGTGACTCAGAAGGTAAATTCTTGATTTTTCTCTTCTCAACTCTCTCTGGCACCTGCTCTCTGTTCCCCACTACCACCAGGGTGCCACTGTTTCCCTCTCCCTTCTCTATCTCCCTTTCTTCTCTGCCTCCCTCTACCTCTCAATGGAAGGTGCCCTTAGATCATTAGGCTAACTCCCACTTACAGAGGCCCAGAACATGGAAGGGACTTGGCCCACATCACACAGCTGTTGACACAGGGCCAGCATTGGAACCCAGTGCCACAATGCCCAGTCCAGGGCTAAGGCCAACCAGGTCTTCCCCTTCAAAGGCATCTTCCTGGGACTTCGTAGTATTCAAGTCAACGATCCATCTAAATTGGATTTCTCTCCACCCAATAAAACTCCATGGAGGAAAAAAGACAAAACTGCCCCCCACCCCCACCCCCCACCCCCAGGGCCAGCCTGGGACTCCACTTCTCCGCCTTCACCTGCACGTTTCTATCAAAGGCATTCTGGAACAGGTGTCTGTTAGGACCTTGCTCAACAGCTGACAAAGAGAACATTTCATTGGCAATTTATCATCCATTCTTCCCCATACACACTCTTAAGGAGAAAAAAAAAATGGAATTTGGTTTTTAGCGCAGAAAAAGGGATTGAGTTAGCTCTATCTGCGTTGGAGAATAGCAAAGAGCAGAAGGGTAATTCGGGAACAATGTGACCTCTCCTTTGAAGGGATGGTCCTGGACAGACAGGGTGCAGCTCTGCCTGGAGATCGGGTGGCCAGAAAGGCACGCCTGGGTAATGGTCGCAGCAGACTGGCTCCCAGGAGGGGAGAGGAGGTGCCCTGCGAAGCCGGGTAGCTTTCACCTAAATGTTTGGTGGCAAGCGACAGAGGGGGCGGTGCCCTGCCCTAGGTAATGATAGGGCAGTCTGGGAGCCACGCGGGGGCTGCCCGTCGCGGTGCGGCTACAAAGCCAGCTTGGAGACCTCCCGCTTTCTTCCCCTGGGTACCAGCCCCACCCCTCTATCCCCCCTCGCAGCACCCCCCACCTCCGTCCCGCCTCGCCCCGCCCCCCTCCTGGCAGTCCCAGCGCGCATGCTCTCTCCCCCCGCGGAGTAACCTGGAGATTTAAAAGCCGCCGGCTGGCGCGCGTGGGGGGCAAGGAAAAGAGGGGGGAAACCAGTCTGCACGCGCTGGCTCCGGGTGACAGCCGCGCGCCTAGGCCAGGTAGGAGCGCGGCCCCTCCTCTCCCAGGGGTGAGGGTCCCGGCACCGGAAAGGGAGCAGCAGTGCGCGGCCGAGCTCCGCGGTGTCGCGTGTTTTGCGCCCCGCGGGATGGGGCCGCGCCGTGGCCGTCCGGGGCGCTGCGCGCCAAGCCCCGCGCGAATCCCAGAGAAGGGCGCGTCCCACGCGCTCTGCCGTGGCGGGTGCCGAGTGCCCGGCGCCTGCACGGGTCCCTGCTGAGCTGTGCTTTCTTCCGCGGAGGGCGGGCAGGCAGGAGGTGCCCGCGCTGTCCCAGGCCGGGGGGCGGTGTGGGCGGGGAGCGGCCCCTCCCCGGAGCCCCGGGCCGGGTCGGGCCGGGCCGACGGCTGACTGACCGGCCGCTCGCTCCTGTTGCAGCCTCCCGCGTCAGACTTTTCTTTGGAAAGTTGCGTTTATTTTCTTCTCTTGTCTGGGCTTCACCGGAAAGGGGCAGGATGAGCCACTGTGGCGCGCACAGTCCGGGACTTGGGGGATTGGGGACGGGGGCCGACTGCCGCGGCGCCGCGGGGTGCTCAGGCCGGGTTCGGCTTTCTTGAGGAAGAGTGAGAGAGTTAAGAGAGGGAAAGGGGACGGAGCCCTCTTGGACTTTAGACCTGGGGCGAGCTCTGCGTACAGAGTTGGGGCTGGACCGTGTGTGTGTGTGTGTGTGTGTGTGTGTGTGTGTGTGTGTGTGTGTGTGTGTGTGTGTGTTACTGTGTCCCTTTTTCAGCCTCAGTTTCCCCCTCTGTGGGGAGAGAAAGGCCGCTGTTTTTTCCTCGCCTCCCTGGTCTCAGGTGGGGAAGGAGAGAGTGCTGCAAACGGCAAACAGGTGTGATGTGGTGGTACCTGGGCATCCCGTGCAGCTTCTCAGAGCTGTAGGCCTAAGCAGGCTTGCTGGAAAAGCCCCAGGGACCTGCAGGTTTTCTCCGGAGTGCGGGTCAGGCCTTCCTGTAGTCTTTCGCTCCCCCTAGGCACTGCAGTCCTGTGAGTTGCTCTTGCCCTTGACCTCTGAATCAGTCTCCATCTTCCTGACAGACACTCTTGACCTGCTCAGCTTTTCCCCACCCCAGGGCATGTTCCCTATGCTTCCTCTTTTTCCAAGGGGCCAGAGTTGTGGGTAGGGAGGGGTTTGGCATGGTGGGTACCTGGTGAGGACTCGCCCTTCAGCTGTTACACAGACCCGATCCCAGTGAAGCAGGGACTAAGAATAGCCCAGCTGCTGTCTTGCTGCCCTGGAGTCTGCAGCCGGGCATTGCCAGTTGACCGGGGCCCAGAGTGACCCTTGCTGGGTCCTGGAACCTTTGCTCAGGGGTGGGGTTGAGGTCTTAGGGGCTTCGGACTACCTTTCCTGATGCACTTAGCAGATCTCCGTTCAGAGCAGAGACCACTTTGGTGTGGACTCACCTGCCCGAGGGCTGGGGAACAGGCTGGCCTGTGGGCTGGGAGTGGGAAGGGCCTGCGAGGCCCAGGCTAGAATGGAAGCCTGAGGAAACCCATAGAGCAGCACATTGTAGGGGTAAGTGGGACGTAATTTGAGGTCGCAGGCCATTCTGTTGGATCAGTCCCATTCCCTCATTCCTCCCTTATCTCCTCCCACCAGGCCTGTCGTGGAGCCAGGACTCTGTTATTCTGAAAGTGCTCAGAAAATGGAGCTTGAGTCAGCAGAATGAGTTTGAAGATAAAAATACAGCTGTGGATGAATGTACAGCTGTGGACAGATAGGCCCCAATTTAGTGGGTGTGTGTTAGGGGGAGTTTTCCTATGTATTCATGGAGTGTGTGGTGAACTTCCCCGTCCCTCCTGGCTCCCTGAATAACCTTGAAGGAGGAGGAGGAGTAGACAGTGATCCCTGGTGGTCTCCTGAGCCCCTTCCAGGCCACTGGGTGGTGGAGGGATAGTGGAGGCCTCCCTCCCGCTCTCCCCTTACCCAAACTGGAGCTCTCAGCCTGGGCAGGGCTGGTCTGAAGACTCAAAGTAAAGTTAACTTGAAGACTTTAAGCACTATCATCTGGACGTCACAGCCTGATAAGTCAACATTATGGATAAAAACCCAGACTATCAGATAGTTTCTTTTCTTTCTTTCTTTTTTTTTTTTTAGATGGAGTTTCACTCTTGTTGCCCAGGCTGGAGTGCAATGGCATGATCTCAGCTCCCTGCAGCCTCCCCTCCTGGGTTCAAGCGATTCTCATCCCTCAGCCTCCCAGGTAGCTGGGATTACAGGCGCCCACCACCACTATGCCTGGCTAATTTTTTGTATTTTTAGCAGAGACGGGGTTTCACCGCGTTAACCAGGATGGTCTCAATCTCCTGACCTCGTGATCCGCCCGCCTCGGCCTCCCAAAGTGCTGGGATTACAGGCATGAGCCACCGTGCCCCGCCTGAAAGACAGTTATTATATTAGCTGCTTCGCTAGGTGAGCTCCACCAGCTTGGCAAGTTACTTAACCTCATCCAAGCCTCAATATCCCTGGCTGCAAAATGGGGATAATACTTACTGTATAGCTTTGTTAAGTAGATTATAACAGACATAAAATTTATAAACATATAATTACGTAATATATAAAGTCTAAAAATTATAGTTTTATTCACTATTATATATAGAGTACTAAACTGTGTGTCTGACACATAGTAAGTGCTCAATAAATGTTAGTACCAACTATATATTATATCAATCATTTGGGACTGAATGGACAGCAGTGCCTAGCCTGGGACTCTCTTCTTGGGCCTTGCTCTTAAAAAACAAAACAAAACTCTGCTCTAGACCTTATTTCTTGGGTAGCAAGGTCTCCTGGACTTTGAGGAGTCCGTTGAGAGATTGAGCTTTGGCAAAATGATTTGAATCTGGTTTCCTCTTGTGCGAGTTATTTAAACTGTTTCAACTTCCTCCTCTGTAAAATGAGGATAATAGTACCTACCTCACAGTATTTCCAGGATTAAATAAGCTGATGTAGGTAAAGCTCTGAGCACAGCAGCTGCTTGTAAAAAGAGCTTGATAAATGTCAGCTGCTGTTATTTGGTGACAATGGAGCCAATCATTGTGGTTTACACTTAGAAACCAGAGTTTCTTAGCAAGGGAATTAGCCCATAGATAACTGTATGTAAGCTACGAAGGACACATCTGCAGTTGAACTTGTGGTCCTGTGCGAAGATCACACCAAGATTGGATGTCCATGTCTCTCGTCTAGTACTCTGCTACTGTGTGACTTGTATTTAATTAGTGCAGAAACCCCTACCCAGCCTACCTTCCCAGAGTATACCCCTCAGGCTGGAAAAGGGTACCATGGACATGAATGTATATCCTGAGAAGTTAAGAACCTTCTATGCAAACAGTTATTTGTTGTTGTTTTTAGGAAAACTGCATAGGGAGGGTGCCCTGAAATTGGGATTCTGCTCTGTCCTCCCTCCCCAACCCTTAGGATCTTTTGCACTGTTCTTTGGTGTCCAGAAAAAAAAAACCCAGCCTAGCTTTCTCTGAACAGTTAGTGGCCCTGTTTGCTGGGCAGCAGGGGTGGAGACTGGACCAGCTGGTACCAGGCCCAGTGTCTTGAACACTGATGCCACTCGACTCCCAGCAGTAGAGCTGGAGTGTTGAGCTTTGTCCAGTGTATTAAGTGTCCCTGCTTGGGCTAGGGAGGGGGGCAGCTGGTGACAGAGCCGTCATGGGATGCTCCTGATCCCTCGCCAGAACTTCCTGTTGAATCCTTTTTTCTACTACATGGTCTGTGTTTTCCCCTCCACGGGAAGAAATCCACAGTTTTGCCACCGGCCCTGACTGACTTGTGGAATCTCTTGCTTCTGAGGCTGGACATGGGCCTGCTTCCCCTGTTAGCCTCGACTTCATTGCCTGTAAAATGGAGATAAGATTCACCTTGCATGGTTATGGTGAGGATTAAATGTGATGTGCATATTCAGCCAAGCGCCTGCACATGCCAGGTGTCCCATAGATGTTTGTTCCTTTCCCCTTCTTTGTTACTTCTGGAGATCACTTTCTGGGGAGCGGGGACCAGCCAGCAAGAAGGGGTTTGGAGGCCACCTCCTGGCACTGTAGTCTACAATCCCCAGTCACCATATCCAGGATAGACAGGATGCCCAGCCAGAGAGGATACCCTCGGGAGTAGCCAGCCCACAACAGCAGTTCTTGTCTTTCCCCTGTGGTCGCTGTGTGCCCCCCTGCCCCCTGGCCTTGCTAATCTCAAGTGTACTTTGAGTTGGCAAATAGTGTTCAAGCTAGGAGTGCCTGGCCCATCCCTAGGGATGTGGCAATTTAGATTCCCACTCCTGGCTCCTGTCCTTAGTGACCGGAGCACCCAGGTAGCTTGAACGTGGCCCTGCCTGGATCCCAGGCACACTGGTAAAATCACATCCGACGGGAATCCTGATTCAGCCTTACCCATAGGCCTTCTATTGGGCACCAACTTTTCTCAGGGTCTGTGCTTCCTGCTTTCCAGGAGCTGAAGCACTAGTGGGAAGGACTGCAAATCCGAGACCCTGAGGACTGTGGGCAGCCTCCAACCCTGGGGACTGCCTGGTTAGAGCAGTTGAGATTTAGCGGGGAGAGGGGATACTTGACTGCTTGGTTTCCAGGGGGCTGTGGAGGAGGTGTGAGATTTGAGCTGGGCAGGGCTCAGGTGGAAGGGAGAGGCAGTCCAGGAAGGGGAAGAAACCAGAGCCTGGTGACCACGTTGGAAGCAAAAACAAGCCCAGTGCTAATGAATTCTCTTATTTGGGGGCCCATGGAGGTATGCTGAATCATCTAGTGACACACAGATAGCCAGCCCAGATCTGAGATCAAAACCCAGTCTCATGATTTTGAGTCCGGTATTGTTTCCAGCACACCTCACTGGGGAGAGGCCAAAAGGAGGGGTGGGAGTGATTAGAAGTCCCAGGCTCCAAGGGCCTTGGTTTACAGACATACACCCTTTTCTGCTGTTGGGGCTCAGAAAACAATACCCCAAAGTGAAGGCCTCAGAGGCAAAATTTCTGTCTGACCTCCTGTCTCTCACCCCTCATTATCTCCTGAGGCAGGCCAAAGTGAATCCCTCTTTTCCAAGGCAGGTCATAGAAACTAGAACCCTTCTCCCCAAAGCCAGCCATATAACTTAAAAATATTGCTCTTTCTCCTGGCTTTCTGGGTAAGAACCGGCGATAAATGATCTGAGCTACCTTGTTTGATAGTAGGTAGTAAGGCCCTCATTGCAGAGGGGTCTCACCCCATTCCTGGGAGGAAGAGATCCTGCAACAGAGAGGCCGAGAGCAATCTGGACAGGTCTGACTGGGCTTCACCATTCAGTCTATTAGCATTAGCTCATACCCTTTTTGTCTGATCACATTTCTGCATCCTATGTGTGCTTCCTCAAACCTAAGCATAAAAATGGATACTTAGGCTGGGCGCAGTGGCTCATGCCTGTAATGTCAGCACTTTGGGAGGCTGAGTTGGGTGGATCACCTGAGGTCAGGAGTTCAAGACCAGCCTGCCCAACAGGGTGAAACCCCACCTCTACTAAAAATACAAAAATTAGCCGGGCGTGGTGACGCACACCTGTAGTCCCAGCTACTCGGGAGGCGGAGGCAGGACAATTGCTCAAATCCAGGAGGTGGAGGTTGCAGTGAGCTGAGATCGTGCCACTGCACACCAGCCTGGGCAACAACACGAGAGCTAGTCTCAAAAAAAAAAAAAAAAGATACTTCTCCCTGGGTTTTTGGGTTTTCATTTCTTTTTTTTTTTTTTTTTTTTTTGAGACGGAGTCTCACTCTGTTGCCCAGGCTGGAGTGCAGTGGCCGGATCTCAGCTCACTGCAAGCTCCGCCTCCCAGGTTTACGTCATTCTCCTGCCTCAGCCTCCGGAGTAGCTGGGACTACAGGCATCTGCCACCTCGCCCGGCTAGTTTTTTGTATTTTTTTAGTAGAGACGGGGTTTCACCGTGTTAGCCAGGATGGTCTTGATCTCCTGACCTTGTGATCCGCCCGTCTCGGCCTCCCAGAGTGCTGGGATTACAGGCGTGAGCCACCGTCCCCGACCTTGGGTTTTCATTTCTAAAGGCTCTTGTGTCATGTAAAATTATGATCAAATAAATTTGTATGCTTTTCTCTCTCTCACTCTTTTTTTTTTTTTTTGTAAACAGCGTCGATTTTGAGATGGCATCTCACTCTGTTGCCCTGCGCGATCTCGGCTCACTGCAACCTCCGCCTCCCAGGTTCAAGTGATTCTCATGCCTCAACCTCCTGAGTAACTGGGATTATAGGCACGTGCCACCACACCCAGCTAATTTTTGTATTTTTAGTAGAGACAAGGTTTTACCATGTTGCCCAGGCTGGTCCCAAACTCCTGACCTCAAGTCATCCTCCCACCTTGGCCTCCCAAAGTGCTGGGATTACAAGCGTGAGCCACTGCGACCAGCCTGTTATGCTTTTCTCTTGTTACCATATCTTTCGTTATAGAAGTGTCAGTTCTGACCTTTATGATGGGGAAGAAAAAAGGATCTCCCCCACCCCCACCCCTATATTGCATAGTACCTACCTGCTTATCCCCCAAGGCTAAGCAACATGGCCATTCCCACTAGGAAGCCCTGGAAGAACTGCATGTGCCCCCCACATTGGGTCCCCCCCATGGATTTGTGTCTTCACACTTGTGCCACCTCATTGCACACCGATTGCATTTTATCCCTTTTGCCAAAGGGAGCTGTGATCAGTTGTTTCTGTGTCCCCAGCACCTTCACAGCGAGCTTACGCACAACTGAGGCTCTGTGGTGGTGGGGGGGTGGGTGGGTGGGTTTCAGTGCTGTTTGACATTCCCGTAGTGGAGGTTAGGTTGCATGCACTGAGGTATACTTCTAAGGGTCAGCAAGCTTGGGATCTTGAAATCAGAAAATGAGTTTCTTTGGGGGCCCACTCTTTCCTTGCCCACCACTGAGTGACTATTTTTGAGAACACACTTTCTGAGTACTGAGTCTCACTTGGAGCCCTCTGTTTATAAATGGGACTGATCACAGACTCTAGGACTCAGATCTAATAAAGCCTTACAGGCCACTGCGTTTGAAACCCTAGAGGTGGGACATGGCAGAAGTGGAACCAGCACCGTGGTCTGACTCTTGGTCCAGGGCGCTGCCCATCTGTAGGTTTGCACAGATCCTTAGTCTCCTGGCCTCTTTCCTGTATACCTCACCTCCTAAGGGAGGCCAGGCTAAAGGGAAGAGTAGGATTGGCTGTACATGGATAGGGAGAGCTGTCTAGCCTGGCTGACTGGCAAGGGTCAAGTTCAGTAGGAGGAAGGCCATTCAGGCTTCTCTTTTCAGGGGCTGTATGAAAAGGCAGGATTGCAGGGAAGGAAGTTCCAAGTGGCCTGGACGCTGTGCCAAGCTCCCTCTTACCCTCCCATGTTCCTATTCCCCTACCTTGGACCAAGGAATTTCTTGGTACTGCTGCCCCACCTTGTAGGGAAGCATTTATTGTGGCCCAAGGAGAGAATTCAGTTACTAATTTCTGCCAGGAACAGAGTCCAACTCTGGGAAGGACTAGGGAAGAGGGCAGTTCTGCCCCCAGATGTCCTGGTTACTCAGCTTACTTTCAGGTGACCGCTGACCCTTGGCACTCTGTTGGTGCCTGAGAGTGTGTGGGCAGGTAAAGGTTGGGGTAAGTGCAGTTGGGCATCCTTCTCCACCTCATTCCCCTTGACTCATTGGTAGGAGGCCATGAAAGTCCAAATACAAAGTAGGGATTTTATATTCCTATTTCACAAGGATGAACATGAATGCCTTCCTGAATGCCATGTAGCCTCGTCAGTGAGCCCTTAGGGGGTAGCTGCTGGTGAAAAATCACCTACCGGGGGTAGGGGGTGCATGTGAGATCAGCTGGCTGCACAGATGTAAAGAACCTTCGGCATTATCCAGATTAGCTCCAATTTTACGGATGTAGAAACTGAGTCCCAGAGAGGTGAGATGGCCTGTCTAGGGCACACAGCTCTTAAAAAAAAAAGTGGCTGAAACAGGACTGCTGTCTCCTGGCTCCCAGTTCAGAGCACCTTCCAGCATTTTCAAATGGTTCGAATTTTCTGTTCAACCACTGTTTATTTGTGCAACCTTAGGCATGTTACGTTCTGAGACTGAGCTGTTCATCCTTGAATATGAATATTAAATACCTACCTTGGATTTGGAGTGTATGAATTATGAGTTATTGGAGAGAAGGTACAATATATCAAGTACCTAGCACATGCTAGACGCCTCTGAGGCAGTTAGTAGGGGTCGGCCACTGTGTTCATTTTCCCTGTGGATGGAAATCGTGCTGTCTCATAACTATGGGATCTTTGTCCCACCTTCCACCTCCCTTCTCAGCCTTCCTCCAGCAGGCAGGTCTGCTGCAGTGACCTCTCCTCACCTGTTGGGGCCAGCACCTGGGGAGGCAGTTGCATTCTTGGCATTCCTCTTGCTGCTAGGGGCTGGAAGAGGCGCTGGTGCGGTGAGGGAGGCACATGGGTGAGAGGGGAATGGAAACCGAGAAGAAAATGTAGTTGGTTTCCCCTAACCACGGCTGCTCCTGTTTGGGAATGAGAAAGCCCTTCCTCCATTGAGGAGGCAACCAAAGAAGTGGCTGCCAGGAACTTTCATATCCTGTATCTCAAACACACTCCTCATCTATAAAGTTGGTGGTGTTAATCTAAGTTTCCGTGCCTGTAAAATAGGTATACTAATTGTACCCACCTCATCGGATGGTTGGAAGACCAAGACGCATGGCAGAGTGCCTGGCATGTATTACAACCTCAATGTTGGCTGCTATTGTGCGTTTTCTTTTCTGTTTTGTGTGTTTGTGGTTTGTTTGTTTGAGACAGAGTCACCCTGTTGCCCAAGCTGGAGTGCAGTGTGGCACAATCTTGGTTCATTGAAACCTTGACCTCCCGGTTTCAAGCAATTCTCATGCCTCAGCCTCCCGAGTAGCTGGGATTACAGGTGTGTGCCACTATGCCTGGGCCTGGCTAATTTTTGTATTTTTAGTAGAGACGAGGTTTCACCATTTTGGCCAGGCTGATTTAGAACTTCTTGACCTCAGGTAATCTGCCTGCCTCGGCCTCCTAGAGTGCTGGGATTACAGGCGTGAGCCACTGTGCCCGGCCTGCTATTATTCACTGTGGATGAGGAAACTGAGGCATGGGAGATGAAGTTACAGGCTCATGCAATTCTAATAAGTGGTGGAGCTGGCATGCAAACCCAGGTCGGGCAGACTTGCAAACCCAGGTCAACCTGCAGAATCTGCCAGGGTTTGGGGACGTCAGGATTCAGAGGGTTGTGGTCCCTCGGGTGGAAGAGAGCTCCAGGTTGAAGAGCCCTGCTGGTCCTGGTTTGGAGGGCATGTCCAGTGTGACCTTGGGTCGCAGCTGTTCTCAGAAACGAAGTGTGATCAGGAGGCCCAGGTGCCTGGAGTCAGACTGTGTCTATATTGACTGTCACCATGGGATTGCCAGGTGACCCTTGCATGCTTCAGCCCCAGCTTAGGCTGTCCAGGACTGACTCTGGCCAAGGTGAGGGTCAGGCCAGCCCCAGAATCCCTGTCACTGGGTAGGAGAGGGGAGGGGAGGGCAGTGCTGGCTCCAGGGACTGCCCCTCTGTCCCTTCCCCTCCCCTTCCCCCAATCTCCTCTGGCATTTGTTTCCTTTCCAAAGCTGGACTGGGGCTCTCAGACAGGGCAACAAAAGCCACTCTCCACCACGCCACTGCCACCTGTTGGGTTTTCACACATTGGGGGTGAGTGGGGGGAGGGAGCCGCTGCCCTTTTCCCAGTGTCTGTGGTGTGCCCCCTCTGCCCCCCTAGGGCCTGGGATTCTCTTTGCTGCCCGATGTGATGGGCTCAGGAGCCGGAGGGGGTGGGGGCCAGCAGCAGCTGGAAGGGGAATTGAGTGGGAAGGGGCTGGCGCTGGCAGCCGGAGAGAGTTTGATGGATTACTCTGCAGGCCGAGAGGTTTCTCCCTAATCCCCCTTTGTGTCCCGGCCTGCAGCCCCCTCACCCTCTCTGACAAGCTGCTAAGCAGAAGGCTTCCAGTCCCGGTGAAGAAAAGGCAGCTCAGCAGGGCGAACTCTAAATCCCTGGCCTCCAGGCCCTGGGGGAGGCCGGGAGCAAGTCTGGGGTGGGGCTGGGCTTCCCCGTCCCACTGCTGGCCCTTAGTCTTTCTTAGGAGTCCCTGAGGTGGGGGGGCTTCCTTCTGAGTGGGGTCCTTAGGTGCCCCTGGAAGCCCTGCGAGGTTGTGTGCCTCCGCTCTTTCTGCAAATCACTGTTTTTCTCTAGGGCAGGACTGGGGAAAGCAGAGACCCTCACTGCTTTGGGAATGTTTGGCCCCAGAGAATGAAAGACTGAGTGGGTTGGGAGTCACCAAAGCCGTGGTTGTCTCATGCCGTGTCCCTCCCGCCATCTCCGTGGCAGCCCAAGCACACAGCACCTCTCACAAGGGATCTGTCATGAGGAGCTCATTGTCTCACAAGAATGCTCATTTCCAGGTCTGGCTGGTACAGGCTGTTTCTCGGGTGTCCCCAAGGCTCCTGTGGAGCTGCTGTGAGGGTGGGGCTCATGTGGGGAGTGCAGTGTACCAGGTTTCATTAGGTAAGCTGACAGCATTGGTCCCCTGGGACTGGGGCGAGTTGGGGGTGGGTAGTGGGGATGAGGGCTGGGGAACCCCCAGACCTGAGAGGTCCGCTCCCTGTCCCCAACCTAGAGGACCCTGGAGAGCTCAGTTTGGAGCAAGGTGCTGGGGTCGCCCTTTTCTGCCATCTCACCGACCTGGGGCAGGGCAGCCTTGGTGGGGTGTGTGTCCGGGAGGTTGGCCCAGGGTGACCCCACCCGCTTTCCTCCGCTGAGTCATTATTCCTCGTGCCTCGCCAGCCCCCGGTTTCCCCTTCTGTGGGGAGGGCTGCGGGGTGGCTGTGAAGGGGAGAGGAGCTGCTTCTGAGGAGCCTGGGAGAAAGCAGCGGGTCTTTGTGAGTGTGCAGGGAACACGCAGGGTCGCCGAGCCTGCGGGGTCGGGGTGGGGGCTGCAGCCGTTTGATGTGCCTGGGTGGGGTTTGATGCTGGCCTGCATAAAGAAGCCTTAGAATTGCTGCCTGACACAGGCCCGGGGCGGGGGCTGCCCCCAGCCTGGGCTTCCACTGGCCTCTGTCTGTCAGCAGAGGGAATCTGCTCCCCTAGCTCCACCTCAGCCGTGCGGGGTGGCAGGATCCCCTTTGAAAGCCCTCAAAGGCCTCTTTATGCATCCCCCTCTGACCCTCCCTTCCCTTAGGGAGCTACCAGGGAGTGGGCTTGGGTCGGCTTTCCTCCTCCTCTGCCACTCTGGCTTCTGTATTTTGGACAAAGTTCAGGCCAAGTTTGTTCCTGTTGCTCAGTTTCATTTCCCCCAAAACTCCCTGCTCGGGGTCTGGTCTGAAGTGGGGGCTTTCCAATCCAGGAGGGTTTATCTGAGCCTCTCACCACCTTTGAGCCCGTAGGAGTTGCTCCCTCTGGAGTTGGGCCTGGAAAGTCCTCGGTGTGTGGGGAGCACGTGAGAGGAGGAGGACTGAAGCCCTCACCCTTGCTTCTACTGCCACCCCTTGCTCTTAGCCATTCATTCATTAGGTCCCTTTTCTTGCTGGGGCCGGAGCCAGCCCTGGGGGTATTACATATTGGGGTGCATAGGGGCATGTATCTCCCAGTACCTATAGGGGAGCAGTGAGGATCCAGGTTGACTAACCTTGCCCAGGGCCCTCAGTCTCTCTGGGTTTTGATTCTGTTCCCCCAAGGATGAGGAAGGATAACCTGGGGCAGAGCTCCAGAAAGGTTCCCAGAGGCCTTGGGTTTCCTCCAGCTTTCTTGCTCTCTTGCCATTGCTGGGCCCAGAGAGGAGGGGAGATGGTTGGAACTTGAGAAGGACTTGTCCTAGAAGGCTGCCTGTTCCTTGCCTTTCTGAGAGGTCAGCCCCTCCACTTCCTTCCTCTTCCTGCCCACTCCTTGCCAGGTGAACACTGTGAGGCTGGCTCTTCTGATTGATCTTGTCTTTGCCAGACAAAGTGTTCCAGGAGTAGTGGGGCAGGAGGATTTTAGAAGCATCTCCAAGACTGGAGGGTGTAGGGGAGAATAGGACCCTGTCCCCAGGAGGACGGGGGAGTTCCGCAGACTTGGGGCAGGAGGCGGGGTTCCAACACTGATCTGTCACTTGCAAGCTTTGGCAAGAAGCTTGCCCTGGGGCTGCTGATGGGAGTGGTGGCCAGGAAAGTGGTACTGAAAGACTTCTTGTTCTCTGACCTCCCTGAGCCTGAGAACTGAGAAAGGCTGGGCTCCTCCATTTATGCTCCAGGGAAGGCAGCCCTGGAAGGGGGATGGCAAGCCACTGGACTTAGTGCTCAGGAGTCCTCTGTGGTCTCCTTAGCCCGAGGACCCTGGAGTAGGGATGAAATGACAGGGACCAAGGCACTGGAAAGGATGCAAGGATAAGAAAAGGGGGCTTTGGAGGGCAGAGTGTGCTTATGGGCTTGGAACTCCTCAGGCAATTCTGAGCTGGGAGTAAAGTCTGGGGGTGTCAAGAGGACTCTGGACCCCTGGGCAGAGTAGAACTCAAACAAGGGAGGACGGGCTCTGTAACCAAATACAGGGGTGCTTGAAGCCTGCCCCCTTCCTAGTCAAATCCTTTCCCCACCTGGCCTAACCCCTAGTTACCAGGTAAAGAATCTCTGGGTGGGGGTGGGGGGCATTGGAGAAAGACAACCCAGGAAGGGGGAAGCTACTAATGAGCTCTCTGGGCTGTAGGAGGATGGTGGGGGGCACTCTTCTCTTTACCCCTTTCTTTTGTCTTTCCCATGTGGGCTAAGAAGGATCCTGCTAATTCCTGGGGGGGCTGGGAACTGGATTAAGGGAGGGGCAAGGCAGGTGGGGTGATTAATGGTTGCTGGACAGCTGTGGTTTATTTTTATTTATTTGTGTTTTAGAGATCAAGTCTCACTCTGTTGCCCAGGCTGGAGAACAGTGGCACGATCATAGCTCACTTGCAGCCTTGAACTCCTGGACTCAGGAGATCCTCCTACCTCAGCCTCCTGAGTGGCTTGGATTATAGGTGCATGCCACCATGCCCAGCTAATTTTTATTTTTTATTTTATTTATTTATTTATTATTTATTTTATTATTTTTATTTTTTTTTTTTTGAGACGGAGTCTTGCTGTCTTGCCCAGGCTGGAGTGCAGTGGTGCGATCTCGGCTCACTGCAAGCTCTGCTGCCTCCTGGGTTCACACCATTCTCCTGCCTCAGCCTCCCGAGAAGCTGGGACTACAGGCGCCTGCCACCACACCCGGCTAATTTTTTTGTATTTTTAGTCGAGATGGGGTTTCACCGTGTTCGCCAGGATGGTCTCGATCTCCTGACCTCGTGATCCACCTGCCTCGGCCTCCCAGAGTGCTGGGATTACAGACGTAAGCCACCGTGCCCAGCCTATTTTTTATTTTATTTGAGATGGAGTCTTGCACTGTTGCAGGGGCTGAGGTGCAGTGGCACAATCTTGGCTCACTGCAACTTCTGCCTCCCGGGTTCAAGTGATTCTCCTGCCAGAGCCTCTTGAGTAGCTAGGATTACAGGTGCCCGCCACCATGCCCAGCTATTTTTGTATTTTTAGTAGAGATGGAGTTTCACTATGTTGGCCAGGCTGGTCTGGAACTCCTGACCTGGTGATCCGCCTGCCTCCGCCTCCCAAAGTGCTGGGATTATAGGCGTGAACCACCTATAATAGCCAGGTGTGGTAGTATGCCCAGCTATTCTATTTATTTTTCGAGACAGAATCTTGCTGTGTCACCCAGAGTGGAGTACAGTGGCATGATCTTGGCTCACTGCAACGTCCACCTCCCAGGTTCAAGTGATTCTCCTCCTTCAGCCTCCCAAGTAGCTGGGATTGTAGGCGCACGCCACCATGCCCAGCTAATTTTTGTATTTTTAGTAGAGATGGGGTTTCACCACGTTGGCCAGGCTGGTCTTGAACCTCCTGACCTCAGGTAATTTGCCTGCTTTGGCTTCCCAAAGTGCTGGGATTATAGGCATGAGCCACTGTGCCCTGCCTATTTTATTTTTATTTTTGTAGAAACAGGGTCTTGCTATGTTGCCCAGGCTGTTCTTAAGCTCCTGTCCTCAAGCCATCCTCCCACTCCAGCCTCCCAAAGTGCTGAGATTACACATATGAGCCACTGTGTCTGGCCTGCAAATTATTTTAAACAATAGGGAGCAGCCAGGACTTAGAGAATGGGTGCAGGTTTTGGGCGAGGCTGGGTCTAACAAAGTCTCTGTTTGCTCAGGGAGGACCTGGTCTCCTGAAAACCCAGAGCAGGTTAGCATTCAGGGCCCTCCCAGAACAAGGGTGGGGAGTGGAATGGGCTGGAAGCCTTTGGCCACAGAATCCCTCCTCTTAGGCTGGATGGCACTGCCTCTTGGTCTCTGTGCTGTCTCCTGCTTTCCTTCTTGGGGGCACTGTGGAAATGCAGCAATGAGGGACTCAAGTTGAACCTACGACAGCTCAGCTAAGACTGAGGTCTGGCCTTCACCTTCCTTTTGAAGACAGTATGGGTCAGTATTTTACACACCTTCTCATGCCACCTCCATAGGAGGCCCTGTGCCCCATCCCAAAGGGTGAGTCTGACCAGGATTTAGGGGAGGAGGCTGCTGGTTGCCCAGCCTTATCTCAATTCCCTTCCTTCATGATCTGCCAGCTGCAAAGCCCCTGAAGCTGGTGGTGGAGTGAACAGACCTTACCCAGGATTGATAGCCATCTAATTTTTTTTTTTTTTTTTTTTTAGGCAGCGTCTCCCTCTGTCACCCAGACTGGAGGCAATGTTCTGATCACTGCACACTGCACCCTTGACCTCCCAGACTCAAGCAATCCTCCCATCTCAGCCTCTTAAGTAGCTGGGACCACAGGTGCATACTACCACACCTGGCTAATTTTTAAATTTTTTGTAGAAGGGGGGTCTCGCTGTGTTGCCCAGGCTGGTCTTAAACTCCTGGGCTCAAGTGATCCTCCTGCCTTGGCCTCTCAAAGTTCTGAGATTACAGGCGTGAGCCACCACACTTGGTCCTGATTTCTCTGTGGCACAGCTCAGAGCACCCACAACACGCTTTGTAACATGCAAGGCCCCATGGGGCTTAGTATTACGTGAAAAGATAAGAGAAGTCGAAGTGCCTTTTATTATGAGGTGCTGAGATTGGCAGAGGGCATGAGTGGGGCCTGGGGGTGGTCTCTGGTGGAGGAGACTGGAGCCAGGCCCTCAGCCACTGTGGTCCTTGCACCAGAGTAGGTGCCCTTCAGTAGCATTTATGGGATTGAATTAGGGAGGAGAAGGAAGGTGCTCCAGCCACGAGTGCCAGGAAGCTCTGTCCCCTTCCTCTGTTTTGGGATGGATGACAGATAAGGAGCCTCCTGCCTTTCCTCACCAAGGCTCACCCTCTGTAGTATCTACTCTTGATGTGTGACTTGGTTCCCTCTTTTGTAGTCACTTTTTCTTTTTTTTTGAGATGGAGTTTTGCTCTTGTTGCCCAGGCTGGAGTGCAAATGCGTGATCTCGGCTCACCACAACCTCTGCCTCCCAGGTTCAAGCGATTCTCCTGCCTCAACCTCCCAAGTAGCTGGGATTACAGGCATGAGCCACCACACCTGGCTAATTTTGTATTTTTAGTAGAGACGGGGTTTCACCATGTTGGTCAGGCTGGTTGCAAACTCTCGACCTTAGGTGATCTGCCCACCTTGGCTTCCCAAAATTTATTTTTTTTGAGACGGGAGTCTTGCTCTATTGCCCAGACTACAGTGCAGTGGCTCATTGCAACCTCCACCTACTGGGTTCAAGCAGTTCTGCCTCTGCTTCCTGATTAGCTGGGATTACAGGCACCTGCCACCACGCCCGGCTAATTTTTGTATTTTTAGCAGAGACAGGGTTTCACCATGTTGGCAAGGCTGGTCTTGAACTCCTGACCTCAAATGATCCGCCTGCCTCGGCCTCCCAAAGTGCTAGGATTACAGGCGTGTGCCACCACACCTGGCTTTTCATAGTCACTTCTAAGCAGAGATGACTGCAATGGGTGTATTGTCAGGGAGTAAGACTTGGAGGCCACTTGCTTGGCGGGGGAGATACAGGATGGTTCTCTTTGCACAGGAGGCAGGTATAGCAGGAAGGGGTGTGGGACTTCTCTGCTGAAAATTGAAAGGAGCACAGAAAAATTTCTTTCTCTGCCATTTAGGGAGCACAGAAGGGCTGCCCTGGAAGTGGCTGGGCATCCTGCCAGCTTGGGGGAGTCCCTGGTATCATTACAGGTGTTGCCAGGTGGTGTGGTTTCATGCCCCTGTGAGCTAGAACCTGGGGACGGCTCCACTCTCCCATGACAGTTGGACAGTCACGTGTGGGATTGTTTCTTCCCCTTGAACATTCACCTCAGGGAGGAACTCAAGGTAGAGATTTTCCGGCCTCGGCTCATCCCAGGGAGCCTTCTCTAAGTTAAAACCCAATGTAACAAAACAGCCTCTCCTCCCTTTCCCCTTCATCCTGGTCTTTGGGGTTAGGGGTTGTGGTGCAGTGTGGCTCATGGCCAAGCAATGTGGAATAGGAAGTGTTACTCTTAACAAATGAGAATTGAACACCCCAGGTTTGGGGAGTAGAAAGAGAAAGGCAAACAAACCAGGCCTGGCAGAGGGTCTCCGGGGGCACCTTGCTAGCTGGTTTGATTGCTACCCCCTCCCCTCCCCAATACTAACAGGGAAGGGCAATTGTAGATTTTTCAAAACAGAGAACAATCAACATCTGTTTGGCTCTGGAGAGTGCTGAGGTTTAAAAAATCATATTTACCTTATTAATTATGTCAGCCTTAGGCTAATATTAACATGCATTTCCTGACTGGGCAGCAGGGGGTGGCACCTTGGTGGCAGGGCCAATCGCCAGCCTGTGAATGATCAGGATCCAGACAATTTAGAGCAAATCCTGGAGACCTGGCTCCCAGAACTTAACACCCTGTGTGCTTGTGATTGCCCCGCCCTTTTAGGATCTGAGTGATGAGATGTGTCCCCACTGAGGTGCCCCACAGCAGCAGGTGTTGAGCATGGGCTGAGAAGCTGGACCGGCACCAAAGGGCTGGCGGAAATGGGCGCCTGGCTGATTCCTAGGCAGTTGGCGGCAGCAAGGAGGAGAGGCCGTGGCATCTGGAGCAGAGCGGAGACGAAGCAGTTCTGGAGTGCTTAAACGGCCCCCTGAGCCCTACCCGCCTGGCCCACTATGGTCCAGAGGCTGTGGGTGAGCCGCCTGCTGCGGCACCGGAAAGCCCAGCTCTTGTTGATCAACCTGCTAACCTTTGGCCTGGAAGTGTGTTTGGCCGCAGGCATCACCTATGTGCCGCCTCTGCTGCTGGAAGTGGGGGTAGAGGAGAAGTTCATGACCATGGTGCTGGGTGAGTCACAACGTCCTCCTTCCTTCCTGTTCTAGATACGTGCCACCTGGGATGTGGGGCAGGCGTACCTCTGCCCTGGGAGCTGCTTGGAGGGAGAGGTGGTCTGCTGGGAAGGCATTGCTAGGCAGGAGGGTGACCCTGGGCTGAGGGGGCACACCAAGAGAAAGAAGAGAATATCAAGGACATACCCTAGTCACCTCTGGATCCCTGGTCCTGCACAGTGCCTGGCTCATAGGAGACACTGGAGAAAGGCTCCTAACCTTTGGCTAGCCCTTTTATAATTTACAGCGATTATCTCATTCAATGTTTACAACTACCATTTGAGGTGATCCATTTTACAGAGAAGGAAGCAGAGGCTTTTAAGAGGTTAGGTAAGCCTTAGCCGAAGCCAAATAGCAGCTGAACAGTAGAGCTGGGACTCCATCAAGGTCTCCCAGCTGGGGCTTGCTCCTACCCCTAGGACAAGGGGCAAGCTTCTGACTCTGCAGATAAATTCTGCAAAAGCCACAGAAGGCGAGTAGTCACCATTGTGTGACAACCCCTTACCCCCAGGGAGAGGTGTCCCTCTGAGGATTGCAGGCTCTGGAGTCACACTGCTTGTTGAAACACTGCCTCTTACCCTCCCTAGGTCTGTGCCTTTGAATAAGTATCACTTCTTAGTTGCTCCATGCCTCAGTTTGTCCATCTGAAAATGGGGGCATCTGTAATGCCTGTGTTATGAGGAGTAAATTACAGCATCCCTGGGAAGATGTAGCACAGTGTCGAGTACGGAATGTTACTTCCATCCTTCTCACAGAGCTTGGGTCCCCTTCCCCTTGCCCTTTACTTGTCCCAGCCATTGACTCATACTACTTCCCTTCTTGCAGGCATTGGTCCAGTGCTGGGCCTGGTCTCTGTCCCGCTCCTAGGCTCAGCCAGTGACCACTGGCGCGGACGCTATGGCCGCCGGCGGCCCTTCATCTGGGCGCTGTCCTTGGGCATCCTGCTGAGCCTCTTTCTCATCCCAAGGGCCGGCTGGCTGGCAGGGCTGCTGTGCCCGGATCCCAGGCCCCTGGAGCTGGCACTGCTTATCCTGGGCGTGGGGCTGCTGGACTTCTGTGGCCAGGTGTGCTTCACTCCACTGGAGGCCCTGCTCTCTGACCTGTTCCGGGACCCGGACCACTGTCGCCAGGCCTACTCCGTCTATGCCTTCATGATCAGTCTTGGGGGCTGCCTGGGCTACCTCCTGCCTGCCATTGACTGGGACACCAGTGCCCTGGCCCCCTACCTGGGCACCCAGGAGGAGTGCCTCTTTGGCCTGCTCACCCTCATCTTCCTCACCTGCGTAGCAGCCACACTGCTGGTGGCCGAGGAGGCAGCACTGGGCCCCGCCGAGCCAGCGGAAGGGCTGTCTGCCCCCTCCCTGCCGTCCCACTGCTGTCCGTGCTGGGCCCGCCTGGCTTTCCGGAACCTGGGCGCCCTGCTTCCCCGGCTGCACCAGCTGTGCTGCCGCATGCCCCGCACCCTGCGCCGGCTCTTCGTGGCTGAGCTGTGCAGCTGGATGGCACTCATGACCTTCACGCTGTTTTACACGGATTTCGTGGGCGAGGGGCTGTACCAGGGCGTGCCCAGAGCTGAGCTGGGCACCGAGGCCCGGAGACACTATGATGAAGGTAAGGCCTCGGCAGCCAGCAGAGGCTGGTGTGGGAGCCGCCCACCAGAGACGACACTTGGGGTTGTGTCTGGGCTGGTGCCTCTCCATCCTGGCCCTTCTCTGTCAGGAAAGTGGGGATGGACCCAGTCTGCACACACAGCTCCTCACGGGTGTGGAACATCTCTGCCTGCAGTTTCAGGAGGGCCTCTGGCTGCTCTAGGAGTTTGATCAGAGTCATTGCCCCAGTTTGACAGAAGGAAAGGTGGAGCTTATTCAAAGTCTTGAGGGAGTGGAGGAGTCAGGGCTGGATTTTAGACCTGCCTGGTTCCAGCCGCAGTGTTGCCTCTCCTCCCCCTGACAACTTTCCAAATAATCTCACCAGTGCCTTCCAGGTGTCCTAGAATCGTCTTGAAGCCTATGGCCATCTGTCTTTGTGTTCCCTCTCACCCTCCTGTCCCCACAGCTGAGACTCCCAAGAAACCTTCGGACCACCTTCCTCTGCCTTCAGCGAGGGGCTTTGCCCACATTCTCTGAGGGTCAGGGGAAGAACCTGGACTCCCATTGCTACAGGTAGAAAGGGGAAGGGTGCTGGGGAGCAGGGCTGGTCCACAGCAGGTCTTGTGCAGCAGGTGCCTGTGGTCCCGCCTTCTCATCTCCTCAAGACTGCGCGTACCCTTCCCTGCCAGGCCCTGTCTGATGGCCTCTCTCCCTCTGCAGGCGTTCGGATGGGCAGTCTGGGGCTGTTCCTGCAGTGCGCCATCTCCCTGGTCTTCTCTCTGGTCATGGACCGGCTGGTGCAGCGATTCGGCACTCGAGCAGTCTATCTGGCCAGTGTGGCAGCTTTCCCTGTGGCTGCCGGTGCCACGTGCCTGTCCCACAGCGTGGCTGTGGTGACGGCTTCAGCCGCCCTCACTGGGTTCACCTTCTCAGCCCTGCAGATCCTGCCCTACACACTGGCCTCCCTCTACCACCGGGAGAGGCAGGTACTCATTGGCTGGTGGGTGGAGTCAGGGTGGGAGGGGAGGTCTGGGTTTTTGGGAGGCCCACTAGCCCAGAACCTGATACCTGGCAAGGAACTTGGGAGAAGGCTTCTTTGAATCAGAGAGGAAGCTCATCCTAGCCCCAGGGCCAGAGGCTTGGTCTGCAGAAGAGTGTAGATTAGATTCTGGGAATGACTTCCTGGGGTCAGGACTGTGTAGCACTTGAATGGATGATTGCAGGAAATGCAAAACCATTAGCGGGAATCCCGAAGAGTCAGGCCAGCAGGAGCCATAGGTTTCTAGGCTGGTTGTTCTATGAAGAGGCAGGGCGCTAGATCGGATGACCCCTGTCAGCCTCAGCAGATGGGAGTGGGAATGGTCCGTCCTTAGCAACACCTCTTTCTTCAGGGAGCAGCAACCTGACTTAGCCTGTGTCCTACTCTGGTCTGTAGATAGGGCGGGCTCCTTCCTACCCACTTCCTTTCTGGCTTTTCTAATTCCCTTTTCTTTTCCTGCCTCCCTCCTTTGTTCTTCCCTTTCCCCTTCCCCTTCCCCCATGGCAGATATCTGAGCCTGACACCTGACCCACTCACTTGGGGACTGTGTGAGTCGTGGGGACCTCCTGCTTGGTTGGCCCTACACTAACCAGCCCTCCAGGGGCTCCCTTCCTTGGGAAGCTACCTAATCCAGGCAGTGTGGTCACCCTGTCCCCTCCAGTGACCTCACTGAGCTACAACCCTGGGTGCTGGACTCTGCCTTGAAGGGCATGCAGTTGGGGTGTCCCAAGGGAGGAGGAGATGCAGGCCTGCTCTCAGAGAGCTCTCAGACTGTAGGGAAGACCTGCCCCTGCCTCTCACAGCACTTGAGGAGGAGTAGGTAAGTTTGTAGCTGAGAGGCTGGTTAACTAAGCAGGTAGCTGCAGGGGTGAGAGGTATGGAGGGGAGGGGCTAAGGTTTTGGTTGGGGGAGCCTGGTCCCTGAGACCCCTGTTAGCCCACTGATAACCTTCAACCTTCACTCTTCTGCTTGCCTGGGCTGGGGGCAGGGGGCTGGCATCAGCAGCCAGGCCTGAGTGTGTGCCATCGTGCCAGGGAACGTTCTGGGGCTAGCCATCTTTTCCAGATGCAGCAGCATGTCCATCCTCGGACCCCTCCAGACTCCAGCCTTAGCAGACATTCCTGGGGTGGCAGGCAGGGAGGAGAAGTCCTGGGAAGCCCCTTCCTAACAGCAGCTGATGGCAGACTTGGCACTGCACGCTGTCTGCCTGTTCCTTTACCCACTTGTTGAGCTGTATGGTGAGCTGTGGGCTTCCCTGGTGTCAGGTTTGAGCTTTGCCATGGCTCCTAGCTCGCAAATGCAGCCAACTCAACTCTTCTGGCATGGAGACAATGTTGGATAAGACCTGGCCTTGTCCTGAAATAGGAGGCTCTGGGCCATCAAGGGCAGGGGTTGTGGGGATGCTGGTCGACCAGTCACTCTGATCTAAGTCAGACAGGAAGGAAGTAGGAAGCCTTCAACATTAGCACAGCTGGGGCTGGAGGAGGTGGGAAGAGGGGCATTCCTCCTGCTTGAGGTCTACTGGATTCTCCCTGCCCCAAGGCTGGGGACAAGGGAGCGCATGGCAGGGCAGCTACCCTAGTGGCATCTGGGATGCCAGAGAGGCAGAGCTTCTATGCACAGGGCAATGAGGATTTCCAGATGTCAAAGCGGAGGGCAGGCAGGAAGGAAGGTTAGGAGAGCCGCGTGGCGTTTGGGCTATCAGGGGCCCTGCCTTGGCTTTTGTTCCTCTATTCTGTGCATCTCCTCCCACCATCTTCATTCCCCCTGTGTCTTTTCCTTACCTTGGAGCTCTGTTCTCTCTTTGACTTGTGGTATTGAGTTTGTCTGCCTCTTACCTGTTCTAAGAGGCTAGAGGAGACCTAGACTTTGGGGTTCACATTTTGTCCCCGCCCCACCCATTACCCTTCTCCCACTCCTGAGGAAGGGTCCTGGTTAGACCTGCACCAAGTAAGGTCTTCATCTTCTCTCCTGCTCCTGATTCTCATGAAGCCCCATTGCCTGTGTTTTTCCGGCCCCTGGGGTGGAGGTGAGGGTCCAGTCTCACAGCTGGGGGGCATGGGGGGCCCAGTGCTGGGTACACACCTGTCCTCTTCCCCTTTCCTTCACCCCTCCGCCTTAGGTGTTCCTGCCCAAATACCGAGGGGACGCTGGAGGCACTAGCAGTGAGGACAGCCTGATGACCAGCTTCCTGCCAGGCCCTAAGCCTGGAGCTCCCTTCCCTAATGGACACGTGGGTGCTGGAGGCAGTGGCCTGCTTCCGCCTCCACCCGCGCTCTGCGGGGCCTCTGCCTGCGATGTCTCTGTACGTGTGGTGGTGGGTGAGCCCACCGAGGCCAGGGTGGTTCCGGGCCGGGGCATCTGCCTGGACCTCGCCATCCTGGATAGTGCCTTCCTGCTGTCCCAGGTGGCCCCGTCCCTGTTCATGGGCTCCATCGTCCAGCTCAGCCAGTCTGTCACTGCCTATATGGTGTCTGCTGCAGGCCTGGGTCTGGTTGCCATTTACTTTGCTACACAGGTAGTATTTGACAAGAGCGACTTGGCCAAATACTCGGTGTAGAAAACTTCCAGCACATTGGGGTGGAGGGCCTGCCTCACTGGGTCCCAGCTCCCCACTCTTTGTTAGCCCCATGGGGCTGCTGGGCTGGCCGCCAGTTTCTGTTGCTGCCAAAGTAATGTGGCTCTCTGCTGCCACCCTGTGCTGCTGAGGTGCGTAGCTGCACAGCTGGGGGCTGGGGCATCCCTCTCCCTTCTCCCCAGTCTCTAGGGCTGCCTGACTGGAAGCCTTCCAAGGGGGTTTCAGTCTGGACTTCTACAGGGAGGCTAGAAGGGCAGGGCATTTGATTCGCTCCATGCACTGGAATGTGGGGACTCTGCAGGTGGATTACCCAGGCTCAGGGTTAACAGCTAGCCTCCTGGCTGAGACATACCTAGAGAAGGGGTTTTGGGAGCTGAGTAAACTCAGTCACCTGGTTTCCCACCTCTAAGCCCCCTTAACCTGCAGCTTCATTTAATGTAGCTCTTGCATGGGAGTTTCTAGGATGAAACACTCCTCCGTGGGATTTGAACGTATGAAAGTTATTTGTAGGGGAAGAGTCCTGAGGGGCAACACACCAGGTCCCCTCAGCCCACAGCACTGCCTTTTTGCTGATCCCTCGACTCTTACCTTTTATCAGGACGTGGCCTATTGGTCCCTTTGTTGCCATCATAGGGACACAGGCATTTAAATATTTAACTTATTTATTTAACAAAGTAGAAGGGAATCCATTGCTAGCTTTTCTGTGTTGGTGTCTAAGATTTGGGTAGGGTGGGATCCCCAACAATCAGGTCCACTGAGATCACTGGTCATTGGGCTGATCATTGCCAGAATCTTCTTCTCCTGGGGTCTGGCTCCTCAAAATGCCTAACCCAGGACCTTGGAAATTTTACTCATCCCGACTGATAATTCCAAATGCTGTTACCCAAGGTTAGGGGGTTGAAGGAAGGTGGAGGGTGGGGCTTCAGGTCTCAACAGCTTCCCTAACCACCCCTTTTCTCTTGGCCCAGCCTGGTTCCCCCCACTTCTACTCCCCTCTACTGTCTCTAGGACTGGGCTGATGAAGGCACTGCCTGAAATTTCCCTCACCCCCAACTTTCCCCACTGGCTCCACAACCCTGTTTGGAGCTGTTGCAGGACCAGAAGCACAAAGTGTGGTTTCCCAGGCCTTTGTCCATCTCAGCCCCCCAGAGTATATCTGTGCTTGGGGAATCTCACACAGAAACTCAGGAGCACCCCCTGCCTGAGCTAAGGAGGTCTTATCTCTCAGGGGGGTTTAAGTGCCGTTTGCAATAATGTCTTATTTATTTAGCGGGGCAAATATTTTATACTGTAAGTGAGCAATCAGTATAATGTTTATGGTGATGAAATTAAAGGCTTTCTTATATGTTTATTGGCATGTGTTTCTTTTATGAGGGAAAGACCAGATCTTTCTTCAACATTCTTAACTCCCTGTTCAGGGGGCCCTTTGCCTTTTGGCAGGTTCACTTCCCAGTAGCCACCAGCAGGTGGAGGCATAGACCAGCATTCTTTGTGTCAGTTGCCAACTGGGTGGGGCGGTGCTGCACCTTGGACTGGGGGGTTTGGGAGTTGGGGAGAGGGGGTCTGGAAGAGTCTGAAGTGTGGGACAATGGTGGCATTTTTCATCTAAAAGACCCCAGAGTAGGGCTGGGTATGATGACTCACGCCTGTAGTCCCAGCACTTTGGGAGGCTGAGGCAGGTGGATCACTTGAGGTCAGGAGTTTGAGACCAGCCTGGCCAACATGATGAAACCCCGTCTCTACTGAAAATATAAAAAATTAGCCAGGTGTGGTGGTGTGTGCCTGTGATCCCAGCTACTCGGGCGGCTGAGACACGAGAATTGCTTGAACCCAGGAGGTGGAGGTTGCAGTGAGCCTAGATCGTGCCATTGCACTCCAGCCTCGGAAACAAGAGTGAAACTCCGTCTCAAAAAATGAAAAAAAAATAAAGGCTCCATAGTGTGGCCAGGAGATGGAACAAGCACCCATCACCCACAGCATGGGAACAGGGAATGCACTTGGCATGTGCACGATGAGGCTTTTGACCCTACTATGCATTGGTTCATGCCCCTTCCCCTCTCTTCCACCATCATGCCAGGCCCAGGTCAAACTCAGAGTCTTCCCTGCCCTGCCATCTCCCCAACGCCTCCAGCCTTGACTGGCTTTCCAGTTCCTTAAATTTCCAAGAGTTCAGTTCCGTGAATACCTGTGCAAGGGCTTGTTTTGCTTATTTTTTAAAAAGGTTCTATATTTAACTTTTTTGTTATGGTGAATTTTAAATGTACACAAGTAAGGAGCCAGAATATAAAGAACCAAGCTGCAACAGTTATTAACATTCTGCCCCTTTGTTTCATCTATCTGCCTTCCCTCCAATCCCCTAGGGTATTTTTAAAGCATGTGTCAGACAATTTAGTTTCACCTGTATATACTTTGTATGTGTCTCTAAGAAATAGGACTAAATTTTTAACAACTTGATCACAATACCATGATATCCCACAAAGTATACAGTAATTCCTTATCAATTATCCAGTCCATGGACAGTTTTCTCCAATTGCCTCAAAAATTATTTGGTTGGTTTGAGTCAGGAATCAACTGAGATAAACAAATTGTATTTAGTTGCTGTGTCTCTCAGGTTTCTTTTAATCTCTAACAGCTCTTCTATTCTTTCTTTTTTTTTTTTTTTTTTGAGGCGGAGTCTCGCTCTGTCGCCCAGGCTGGAGTGCAGTGGCGCGATCTCGGCTCACTGCAAGCTCCGCCTCCCGGGTTCCCGCCATTCTCCTGCCTCAGCCTCCCGAGTAGCTGGGACTACAGGCGCCCGCCACATCGCCCGGCTAGTTTTTTGTATTTTTTAGTAGAGACGGGGTTTCCCCGTGTTAGCCAGGATGGTCTCGATCTCCTGACCTCGTGATCCACCCGTCTCGGCCTCCCAAAGTGCTGGGATTACAGGCTTGAGCCACCGCGCCCGGCCAGCTCTTCTATTCTTTCAATGCTACTTATTGATGAACAATAATTTTTCCTACAGAATTGCCCCCATTCTATATTTGGCTAACTGTATCCTCAGAGTGGTGTCTAAGATGGTCCTCTTTTTTTTTTTTTTTTTTTTTTTTTTGAGACGGAGTCTCGCTCTGTCCCCCAGGCTGGAGTGCAGTGGCGCGATCTTGGCTCACTGCAAGCTCCGCCTCCCGGGTTCACGCCATTCTCCTGCCTGAGTAGCTGGGACTACAGGCTCCCGCCACCGCGCCCGGCTAATTTTTTTTTTTTTTTTTTTTTTTTTTTTTGTATTTTTAGTAGAGACGAGGTTTCACCGTGGTCTGGATCTCCTGACCTTGTGATCCGCCCGCCTCAGCCTCCCAAAGTGCTGGGATTACAGGCGTGAGCCACCGCGTCCTGCCGAGATGCTCCTCTTGAGCCAGGCACTGATTCCTCATGTCTGTGGTCCCAGCACTATGGGAGGCTGAGGCAGGCAGATAACTCGAGCCCAAGAGTTTGAGACCAGCCTAGGCAACATGGTGAAACCCCATCTGTGCAAAAAATAAAAAGATACTCCTCTTTGTCCTCTTTTTTTTTTTTTTTTTTCTGTAAGATAATAAGAGCTAGGAGGTTGAATAAATTTAGATTTATTTATTTATTTATTTATTTTTGAGACGGAGTCTTGCTCTGTTGCCCAGGCTGGAGTGTGGTGGTGTGATGTCAGCTCACTGTAACCTCCGCCTCCCAAGTTCAAGCAAATTCTTGTGCCTCATCCTCCCAAGTAGCTGGGATTATAGGCACGCACCACTATGCCTGGCTAATTTTTTTGTATTTTTTGGTGCAGACAGGGTTTCACCATGTTGGTCTCAAATTCCTGACCTTAGGTGATCACCTGCCTTGGCCTCCCAAACTGCTGGGATTACAGGCGTGAGCCACCGCACCCAGCCAGATTTTTTTTTATTTTTTGACAGGACTGTTTCATAAGTGGAGCTGGCATCATCTCATGTGGCATATAATGCCTTGCTGTTCCACTTTCAGTGGGTTCAGGTGATACCAGACTGATCTATTATACAGTTCGTTGGTTTATTTGGAGACAGGGTCTTACTCTGTCACCCAGGCTGAGTGCAGTGATGCAATCATAGTTCACAGCAGCCTTCACCTCCTGAGCTCAAGCAATACTCCTGCCTCAGCCTCCCAAGTAGCTAGGACTACAGTGCGTACCACCACACCAGCTAGTTTTTATCTTTGTAGAGATATTGCCCACGTTGGCCATTATAAAGTTTCTCGTTAATCTTTCTCCTAAACCATTGATGATCATTGCCTAGATTCTATTGCATTAGATATTGCAAAGTTATGATTTTCTAGTTCTATCACTCCTTAATTACTTAATTGGGTATGAGTCTTCCATAAAGAAAATGTTTTCCTTCTTCATTATTTGATTATGCTAAAATATGGTTTGTATGGGAAAAGTATGATAAACGCTTGATACTTTCCCATCACTTACCAATTTTTGGAATAATCAGATGATGCTCTAACAGCTACTAAAGGTGATCAATGAGGTTATTGTTTTAAATTAATTATCATTACAAACTTGTGGATTTCATGCATTTGTGTTTCAATCCATTGCAGTTGGTATTGTTGAGGCTCAAGCTGTCCATCTGGGACCTCCTTCTGGATGTTTCCTGTGTTCTTTCAACCACTCCAGTAGCCTTTGATGTTTCCTTGATTTTAGGCACAAGATAGCTCAAGTTCAACTTGTCCATTTCCTGCCCTAGACATGGACTCGGCCATTTCTCAGTCTCTGGTGCATGTCAGAGACCACATTCTGAGTCCTAGGATTGCTACTAGTTTTTTTTTTTTTTTTAAAGGTCTTTTTCAGTGGGCATAGCCAGGAGATGTTTATCTTTCAGAAACAACAAGAAGTAAGTTAATACTGATGTTCCAAGTCAAATTAAATATTGCAGGGTGGCTGGGCATGGTGGCTCACACCTGGATCCCAGCACTTTGGGAGGCTGAGGCAGGTGGATCACCTGAGGTCTGGAGTTCAAGACCAGACTGACCAACACGGAGAAACCCCATCTCTACTAAAAATACAAAATTAGCCAGGTGTGGCGGCACATGCCTGTAATCCAAGCTACTTGGGAGGCTGAGGCAGGAGAATTGCTTGAACCCGGAGGTGGAGGTTGCAGTGAGCCGAGATCGTGTCATTGGGCTCCAGCCTGGGCGACAAGAGCTAAACTCCATCTCAAAAATATATATATTTTGCAGGGGCCAGGCGCTGTGGCTCACGTCTATAATCCCAGCACTTTGGGAGGCTGAGGCGGGCAGATCACGAGGTTAAGATCATCCTGGCCAACATGGAGAAACCCCGTCTCTATTAAAAATACAAAAATAGCCATTAAAAATACAAAAATAGGGCATGGTGGCACACACCTCTAGTCCCAGCTACTCGGGGGGCTGAGGCAGGAGAATCGCTTGAACCTGGGAGGCGGAGGTTGCAGTGAGCCAAGATTGTGCCACTGCACTCCAGCCTGGCGACAGTGGGAGACTCCATCTCAAAAATATATATATATGTGTGTGTGTGTGTGTGTGTGTGTGTGTGTGTGTGTATATGTGTGTGTGTATATATATATATATATTTATATTATGTATTTATTTCATTTGTATCAATTGTCTTGAAATTTTAGGTTCCTAGTCATATTAACATAATTACTTATATGCTTTATCATTCAGTCTACAGAAGTTTCCAAAGTGACAATATGAATATATTGCTGACAATAACACTAGATGGAGTCTCGCTCTGTTGCCCAGGCTGGAGTACAGTGGTGCCATCTCAGCTCACTGCAACCTCCACCTCCCGAGTTCCAGCGATTTTCCCACCTCAGCCTCCTGAGTAGCTGGGACTACAGGCACATGCCACCACACCTGGTTAATTTTTTTTTTTTTTTTTTTTTTGTATTTTTAGTGGAGACGGGGTTTTGCCACGTTGGCCAGGCTGGTCTCGAACTCCCGACCTCAAGTGATCTGCCTGCCTTGGCCTTGCAAAGTGCTGGGATTATAGGCGTGAGCCACCACGCCTGGCCTGTTTTAAACTTCTTATCATGGAAGATGTTAAAGATGTTAAATACCTACAAAAGCAGAGAGAAGAGTATAAAGAATGCCAATGTACCCATCATTCAGCTTCAGCAATTACCAGTTCATGGTCAACATTGTTCCATCAATACTTCCATACATTCCTCTTACATAACATTGAAGCAAATCTCAGCTATCATATTTCTTTAGGAAATAATTCAGAATATATCTCTAAAAGATAAGGACTTTTTTTCTTTTTCTTTCTTTTTTTTTTTTTTGAGACATAGTTTCGCTCTTGTCGCCCAGGCTGGAGTGCAATGGCACGATCTTGGCTCACTGCAACCTATACCTCCTGGGTTCAAGCGATTTTCCTGTCTCAGCCTCCCAAGTAGCTGGGATTACAGGCATGAGCAACCATGCCCGACTAATTTTTGTACTTTTAGTAGAGATAGGGTTTCACCATGTTGGCCAGGCTGGTCTGGAATTCCTAACCTCAGGTCATCTGCCCACCTCAGCCTCCCAAAGTGCTGGAATTACAGGCGTGAGCCACCGCGCCCGGCCAGGACTGCTTTTTTAAGTAGTCACACTACCATTGTCATACCTAAGAGTAGTAATTCTTTAAGGTAAGTACATATCCAGTCACTGTTTACATTTCCCGGCCTCATAAATGTTTGGGGGTATAGTTTTTTTCAAATTGGAATCTAAGTAAATTCCATACATTGCAATGGGCTGATATGTCTCTAAAATTCTCTTGTAATCTTTTTTTGTTTGTTTTGAGAAAGAGTCTCACTCTGTCACCCAGGCTGGAATGAAGTGACGTGATCTCGGTCACTGCAACCTCTGTCTCCTGGGTTCAAGTGATTCTCCTGCCTCAGCCTCCTGAGTAGCTGGGATTACAGGTGCCTGCCAGCACGCCTGGCTAATTTTTTTGCATTTTTAGTAGAGGCGGGATTTCACCATGTTGGCCAGGATGGTCTTGACCTCATGATCTGCCCGCCTCGGCCTCCCAAAGTGCTGGGATTATAGACGTGAGCCACAGCGCCTGTTTCTCTTGTAACCTTGTAATCCAAAGTATGTCTTTGATTATTTTTTCTGTATTTGTTAAACTTGGAGTTTCTGTTAGACCATCTGCATTCCCATGGTAATTTTTTTTTACTGCCCCTGTATTTTCTGTAAACTAGTAATTAAAGTCAGAGACAACAGATTTGGTTTGCTTGTTTTTGCAAGAATACTTAATAGATTTGTACTTCTATATAAGGGAGCATATACTGTCTGGCTTTTTTTTCTTTTATTGAGACAGGGTCTCGCTCTGTCACCTAGGTTGGAGTGGTGGCTTACTGCAGCCTGACCTCCTGGGCTCAGGTGATTCTCCCATTTCAGCCTTCTGAGTAGGTGGGACTGCAGGTGTGCACCACCACACTTGGCTTTTTTTTTTTTTTTGAGACAGAGTTTCGCTCTTGTTGCCCAGGGTGGAGTGCAATGGCATGATCTCGGCTCAGTGCAACCTCCGCCTTCTATCATTTCTATCTGTCTATCATAGGATATTCTATCATTTTTATCTATCTATCATAGGATATTCTATCATTTGTATCTATCATAGGCTATTCTATCATTTCTATCCATCATAGGATATTCTCTCATTTCTATCTATCATAGGCTATTCTATCATTCCTATCATAGGATATTCTATCATTTATATCTATCATAGATATTCTATCTATCTGTCATAGGATATTCTATCATTTCTATTTATCATAGGCTATTCTATAATTTCTATTTATCATAGGATATTCTATCATTTGTATCTATCATAGGCTATTCTATCATTTCTGTCTATCATAGGATGTTCTATCATTTCTGTCTATCATAGGATATTCTATCATTTCTGTCTATCATAGGATATTCTATCATTTCTATCCATCTATCATGGGATATTCTATCATTTGTATCTATCTATCATAGGCTATTCTATCATTTCTATCTATCACAGGATATTCTGTCATTTCTATCTGTCATAGGATATTCTATCATTTATATCTATCAGGATATTCTATCATTTCTGTCTATCACAGGATATTCTATCATTTCTATCATAGGATATTCTATCATTTCTATCATAGGATAGTCTATCATTTCTATCTATCATAGGATATTCTATCATTTCTATCTATCATAGGATATTCTATCATTTCTATCATAGGATACTCTATCATTTCTATCATAGGATATTCTATCATTTCTATTTATCATAGGATATTCTATCATTTCTATCATAGGATATTCTATCATTTCTATCTATCATAGGATATTCTATCATTTCTATCTATCATAGGATATTCTATCATTTCTATCATAGGATATTCTATCATTCCTATGTATCATAGGATATTCTATCATTTCTATCTATCATGGGATATTCTATCATTTCTATCATAGGATATTCTATCATTTCTATCTATCATAGGATATTCTATCATTTCTGTCTATCATAGGATATTCTATCATTTTTATCTATCATAGGATATTCTATCATTTCTATCTACCACAGGATATTCTATGATTTCTTCAACAAGTTCTTACCTTCTTCCTTGTACTCACCAGTTTTCAAAATAATGAATTGATTCCCTAGCATCCCCTGATGATGGCAGAGGTTTCTTCCTTAGTTTATGATGTATTCATGGATTTAAACATATTTGTTGTGTTTAAGTCCTTTGCAGTTGTTATCCCTATTCATGTTCAAATTGTCCCCATCTCTGGCCAGTGGGAGCCTCTTCAAGTTGATTTGAGTCCTTTTGACACAATCCTAAATGGTCTTTGTTTTGTTGAGTTTTGAAGTCAGTCTTGCTCTGTTGCCCAGACTGGAGTGCAGTGGTGCGTTCATGGCTCACTGCAGTCTTGACTAAGTGGTCTTTGAAAGCTTCTTTGCTTTCTAGCATGACTGGACGTGCAGGATTAGCTTGTATTTTTGCTGCCACAGACCTGGAATGAGCTATTTCTTTAAGGGTCTTTAGTTGCTTCTTGTGGAAATGGGATTTAGAGACCATAAATACCATGACCATCAGAAGTGTTTGTTGTTACTGAGTTGGTCATTGGTTTTAGGCTTTTTCTGTTGACAAAGCTAGGAAATGTGTGATTTTGTGTGTAAGGATCATGGCCTGTGACACAGGCTCAGGAGGCCCTGAGAACATGTGCCCAGGAAATGTTTTTTATTTTCTTTTTTCTTTCCTTTTTTTTTTTTTAAATAGAGGTGGTAATCATCAGTGTCAGCCTTAATGTGGTAACAACACCTAGAACCTGGTCCACAGGCACATTCATCCTTTCTCCCTGGGAACAGGAGCTGTCCTCACGTGTGGATGGTTTCAGTCCTGACACTCAACAGGGCACACAAAAGGAGCCTGGAAGTCCTTAAGGAACAGGAAGTTCGGGGGCACAGAGGAGCGTTTCTAGCACACGTTTTAAACAACTGAGACCAAAGCCAAGCACAGTGGCAAAACCCCATCACCACAAAAAAATTATCTGGGCTTGGTTGTGTGCACCTGTGGTCCTAGCCACTCAGGAGGCTGAGGCAGGAGAATCACTTGAACCCAGGAGGCAGGGGTTACAGTGAGCCAGGATCACGCCACTACACTCCATCCTGGATGAGAGAGCGAAACTTGTCTCAAAAAAATAAATAAATATCCAGGACCGCTAAACCAGTTCAGAGGCAATTGGGACCTTGTATTGGTAGTTTCTTGATTTTAAATCACATTCCTCACAGAAACATCAACTTGCTAAGAAGTACAGAAGCGAGGAGAGAGTCAGGAAGAAGAGAAAGACTTTAGAAACTGCAAGTAGCCTCAGAAATGTCACGTTTACTGAGGTCTCTCCACCTGGGGTCTAAGACAAGTGCAATCTGGCCCTTGCCCTTAAGGACCACTTAATTTAGGTGGAAAGGAAAAAGCATGTGTGAGTCAAATGTGCATAGATGTGTCAGGGAGGATGAAAGCAGAACATGCAGAACATGAGCCACAAATGGAGTTTAGAGGAGGGAGGTGCATGATTACTCCTGGTGGGGAGGAGGAGGGAGCAGCCCTCACTGCCCCATCATGCTGGGTCCTGCCCATCTCCCACAGGGGGGTGGAGCCCTGGGTTCTGGCCTGCATTTGAGGCTGGGAATTGGAGAGAGTGGGGCTGGAGGGGTACTGGATGGGCAATGCCCCATCCTTTGCACATTTCATGGGTCTTCCCTTCTGGCCTGGGGTATCCCTCCCTGCAGAACCAGTTACAGAGAGATGGGGCAGTGGGCAGCCAGCGTAGGGGTGGGGAATCTCTCTCAGGGGAGCTTGGATCTAAGGTTACTCCTGGTGCTGCTGGGGAAAAAGCCCTTGGTTTCCAGGGTCAGATTTGATTACAGCAGCCTGACGGTTTTATCACCCTTGGCAGAAGGGCTGTTTAGAGCTGGGACTTTCTGGCACCCAACACTGTCACTAGATCTCCATGCACATTAGGGGCAGCTCGCCCTGTAACAGAAGCACTTGGCCCCATTCTGCCCCTGACTAGCATATGACCTTGAACAGTTACTCTACTACTGTGTGAACAAGTGAGGGTGTTAGCAGATCATTTTATTTTATTTTATTTTATTTATTTAATTAATTTATTTTTTGAGATAGAGTCTTGTTCTGTCACCCAGGCTGGAGTGCAGTGGTGCAATCTTGGCTCACTGCAAGCTCCACCTCCTGGGTTCACGCCATTCTCCTGCCTCCCGAGTAGCTGGGACTACAGGTGCCCGCCACCACGCCCAGTTAATTTTTTGTATTTTTCATTGAGACGGGGTTTCACTGTGTTAGCCAGGATGGTCTCCATCTCCTGACCTCGTGATCCGCCCGCCTCGGCCTCCCAAAGTGCTGGGATTACAGACCCAACTCTAGAATTCCAGGACCTCACTCTATACTCCCCTCCCCCAATTGACCGTTTAGCATTTTACAGTCCCTAGTTAATGCACTGTCCTTCTTTCCATCCAGTAATATCTGTCTACCTTCCTGTATGCTGAGCCTCATGTTAGTTCTGGGGCTGTGGCAATGAAAGACACACTGGCAGCCCAGATTCGGCTCTGAGGAGGCAGACAGGGAGCAGCTGCCTGCCTGCCAAGGGACCTGATCCTGGAGAGGCTCTAGACCCAGAGAACACGGCACTGGCTGGCCTCTTCTCAGTGATTTTATTGCAGTGATGGGTGAATAGTGTGCAGGCGGCTGCTACAGAGTGTACTCCTCCCCAGATTATGCTGAAACCTAACCCACAGTGTGATGGCATTGGAGGTGGAGCCTTTGGGAGGCGATTAGGTCATGAGGGTGGAAGCCTCATCAATAGGATTGGTGCCCTTTTAAAAGAGTTCCCTTACCCCTTCTGCCATGTGAAGACACAGTGAGAAGATGGCCTCAGCCTGCCTCAGCCTCCCAAAGTGCTGGGATTACAGGTGTGAGCCACCGCGCCTGGCCCAGTTATTTTTTTTAAAGTGGAGGACTTCTGACCCATCTCATCACCTTCTGATACACACCAACCAACCAGTCAACCAGCCATTGCTGTTTACTGGTTGATCCTTTCTCCCTGGGAACCTCCCTTTATACCTCGTAGGTATAAAGCACCACGGTACATACAACTATGGGGTGAGTATGAAGATGTCTAAAACGCTGGCCTTGCTCTCTTTGAGTTCTCAGTTTTCCCTGTGGGAAAATAACACATGTTCAAGTGAAAAGTCCTTTATTTTTTTATAATTTTTATTTTATGATTATTCTTCTTTTATTTATTAGAGATGGGGTCTCACTATGTTGCCCAGGCTGGTCTCAAACTCCTGGCCTCAAGTCATCCTCCGGCCTCGGCCTGCCAGGGTTTTAGGATTACAGGCATGAGCCACCGAGCCTGGCCAGAAAAGTTATTTCTAACAGCACAAGACTGTTTGATAAGTGCCAATAGTACACTGAGGTACAAAGTTGGGGGAAGTGGAGAGAAATTACCACTAGAAGGTTTTTAAAATAGGGATAAAAATGATTTCCTGGCCGGGTGCGGTGGCTCATGCCTGTAATCCCAGCACTTTGGGAGGCTGAGGCAGGTGGATCACCTGGGGTCAGGAGTTCAAGACCAGCCTGGCCAACATGGTGAAACCCTGTCTCTATTAAAAATACAAAAAAAAAAAAAAAATTAGCTGGGTGTGGTGGCGGGCACCTGTAATCCCAGCTACTCAGGAGGCTGACGCAGGAGAATGGCTTGAACCCAGAAGGCGGAGGTTGCAGTGAGCTATGATGGCACCACTGTACTTCAACCTGGGTAACAGAGCAAGACTCCATCTCAAAAAAAAAAAAAAAGATTTCCTTGTATGAAACAGCTGCAGAATGTTTTTGACATAATGAACTCTTTTGAAAGACATGAGCACTTCAATTGATTGTACATATATTTTCCTAGTCTTCATGCATTAGTCATTAAAAAAAAACCTCACCAAGTCTTATTGATTTTATCTCCTACATATCCCTCACATTGATTGTCTCATTGCCATCCTCACTGCTACTGTCATGGTTGGGCCCTTAGCATCTCTTTCTGGACTCACATATGAACCCATCCCTCTTCCTTTCTCCAGTAACACCTGTCCCTCCGCTGGGTCCACGCCTGTACTACAGCCTGGGTTATCTGGCCGGAGCACTGAGGTGACTACAGCATGCTTGGGCTGGCAGAGGACCCTCAGGAAACTCATGTTTCTGCATGTGGCAAACAAGCCCTTCACGTGTGGCTTTGTACACCTCTTTATCTCCTTTGCCCACCACTCCAGCTCTCCCAGCCCCTCAAATTCTGCTTCAGCCATGAGGACCTGCTTCCCTCCATTCAAGCAAACTTTGCTCTTTTGAGCCTCAGTGTCTTTGCTGTTGGCTGCATTCTTTTCATGGAGAGGTCTCTGCCTACTGAATTTGTATTTATTCTCCAACCCTCAGCTTAAACATTTCCTTCTATGGCCTCTGAAGTTAATCACTCCCGCCTCAGTCTCCCTGTAGCATACTGCTACTGTGGTCCTCATGTTCACTGGGCAGAAATTTATTTGACTTCATCATCTGCTAAGTCTTTTTACAAACATTTATTAAGCAACTACCACATGCTAGGGCTGTGACAGGGTAAAGAGACAGATGCAGTCCCTGTCCTCTTGGATGTCCCCAAGCAGTGAGGGGGTTGGAGATATGCAGAGGCAATTATAGAATGTGTGACAGTGTTGTGATGGGGGTGCAGGCCTGGGGAAGTGGCTGCAGGGGCCCAGTCTCAGAGGGGTCCTGGGGGATCAAAGAGGGCTTCCCAGGAGAAACGATGCTTTTTTTTTTTTTTTTTTTTTTTTTTTAAGGCAGAGTCTTGCTCTTTTGCCCAGGCTGGGGTGAAGTGACTCGATGTCAGCTCACTGCAACCTCAGCTCCCCACCCCGGGTTCAAGCAGTTCTCCTGCCTCAGCCTTCCCAATACCTGGGATTATAGGCACGTGCCACCACGCCCAGCTGATTTTTGTATTTTTTTTTAGTAGAGATGGGGTTTCACCATGTTGGCCAGACTGATCTCAAACTTCTGACCTCAGGTAATCTGCCCACCTCAGCCTCCCGAAGTGCTAGCATTACAGGTGTGAGCCACTACGCCCAGCCATGACACTAAATTGATTTCTGAAGCCCAGGCAAGAATTTGCAATCTGGTCCTCCACCAAGATCTTCCGAGGAAAAGCTGTATCTTATTCATTGTTGTGTTGCCCCCAGTCTAGCTCTGTATTTACACATAGTAGGTGCTCATTACATTTGCTTGTTTAGTTAAATGAATTATTGGGCAAACAAAATGAATGGGCAAATGAAAACTGTATTACTTTTGAGCAAGTGGACAACCTCAGCTTAACGCTCTGGTTTCTAATATCAGGTGGCTGTGCCTAAGATAAAAGTTGTGTTTTACTTTTGCATATCATGTGGTTTACTGCAGTACTTTTTTGTGACCTTTAGATTCAGTTTAGTAATACTCTATGAATGATGAGTGGTTTCACAGTTTTTCAGATGAGTTTGTGGCTTTTGTTTCCGTGTGCTATAAAAAGCATAATTTTATTTAATTTATGAATATCTAGAAATTTTATAAGTGATATTTTCCTGAACATCCTTTAAATTTTTCTTTCTTTTTTTCTTTTTTTTGAGACAGAGTTTTCACTCTGTCACCCAGGCTGGAATGCAGTGGTGTGATCTGGGCTCACTGCAATCTCTGCCTCCTGGGTTCAAGCCATTCTCTGGCCTCAGCCTCCCGAATAGCTGGGATTACAGGCATGCACCACCACGCCCAGCTAATTTTTGTATTTTTAGTAGAGACGGGGTTTCACCAAGTTGTTCAGGATTGTCTCAAACTCCTGACCTGAAGTGATCTGCCTGCCTCGGCCTCCCAAAGTGCTGGGATTACAGGCATGAGCCACCGCGCCTGGCTTAAAATTTTCTTAATGTAGAAAAAAAAAAAAAAAAAAGTAGCTGGGTGCAGTGGCTCATGCCTGTAATCCCAATACTTTGGGAGGCCAAGGCAGGTGGATCACCTGAGGCCAGGAGTTCGAAACCAGCCTGGCCAACAATGGGGAAACTCCGTCTCTACTAAAAATACAAAAATTAGCTGGGTGTGGTGGCAGGTGCCTGTTATCCCAGCTACTCAGGAGACTGAGGCAAGAGAATCGCTTGAACCTGGGAGGTGGAATTTGCAGTGAGCCGAGATCACACCATTGCACTCCAGCCTGGGCGACAAGAGTGAAACTCCGTCTCAAAAAAAAAAAGGGTGTGAATGGCAGTGGAAAGAAAGTATAGGATTGGTGGGCAGGGGTGTTGGGGGAAGAGGTGGAGTCGGAGATCAAGGATGGGCCTTACCTTTCTTTATATCCAGGAGTTCAAAGAATTTGCCTGTCTGATGTCTCTTGTTCATGACAGGGCCAGGCCTTTTGAGTGGCTGTTACCTACCTCTAAGGGTATGATGATGAATTTTATGTGTCCACTTGACTGGGCCACAGGATGTTTAGATATTTGGTCAAATGTTATTCCGGATGTTTTTGGATGGGATGAACATTTAATCGGCTGAGTAAAGCAGTTTGCCTTCCATAATGTGGGTGGGCCTCATCTAATCAGTAAAGTCCTGAACAGAACAAAACAGATCCTTGTGCTGAGTAAGAGAGAATTCCTCTTGCCTGACTGCATTTAAACTGGGACATTGACTTTTTCCTGTCTATGGACTTAAAGTATTGACTCTTCCTGGGTCTGTAACTGCTGGCCTTTGGACTGGAACTACACTATGGGCTTTCCTGGGTCTCTAGCTTGCTGATTTACCCTGCAGATCTTGGGGCTTGGGACTTGTCAGCCTCCAATAAGCATAGCCAATTCACTTTAATAAATCTCTTTACACATACACACACACACACACACGGTTCTATTTATCTGGAGACTCTGCCTAATACAAGGTGACAGTGTTGTGATGGGGGCACAGGGGTTTGGGAATGCACAGAGGGCCCCTAGGCTTATTTACTAATATCAAATAAATCATCAATCCATAGATAGCAGAGCTGGGGATCAAAGCACTCTGAGTTTACAGATGAGGAAATTGAGGCCCAATGAGGAAAGTTCTTCCCACTGCACAATCCACTAATCTTACCTGTTAACTGAGGATGGAATCCCCTTAATTGGAGACCATAATTAGAAATAAGACTTAAAATGGGAAAATTTTCATATGAAAAAAATTCATATGAAAATACAAACAATTGGATGAATTTTGTTTTCGGAAGAGCAAGGTGCAATGGGGGAAGGCAGGGGCACAGGGTGAAAAGAGGACAGTCCCTATCCTCTCAGAGATCCCTGATCAATGAGTTTCAAAGATGCACAGAAGCAAACTATCCACAGTGAGCACAGTTTGGTTCTTGGAAGTGAGCATTCAAGACAATGAGAGACGGGGTACGGGAGGCGCAGGCCAGGCCCAAAGACCTTGCCTCTTTGTTACTCTGTTGAGAGCTGTCCCAGACCACTGTAGTCTATGTTACGCTGGGAAACTAAATCAACAGTACATATCCAGAGGGATGAATGGCTGGAGCTGGCCCAATGCTTAATTTCAGTGAGCTGGTAGAAGATTTCTGCAAACAGTCTAGCAGTAGCACTGCATCGCGTCTTCTTTACAATGGCATTTTTAGGCATGCCACCCCTTTCCTGGTTGTGTTATGGAAGTGGGGATCAAACCACTCCCTCAGTTTACAGATGAGGAAACTGAGGCCCAACGAGGAAGGCTCTTCCCACTGTACAACCCACTAATCTCACCTGCTAGCTGGTGGCAAAGTGGGCAGCAGGGTGTTTGGAGCAGTGAGGCAGCTGGTAGCCTATTTTCAAACCTGATGTAAAACTTTTTTTCTTTTTGCTTATATAAAGCTTATGACTGTTCATTTGGGGTCAATAGCTTGCAACAGAAAACCCATGCTGTGCCCAATCTGGCCATTATTGTCATTTTACCTCTTATTTAGAGCAAGGGCAATGGGCAAGATAGTAAAGGTTCTTGAAATCCACTAGAGGATGGAGATATATTTAGCCTGGCAAAGAGATTCCTCAGGAGACTCAAGAGCAGTCTTCAGCTATTGAAAAGGCTGCTCTGAGGAGGAAGGGATGGAGTTGTTCTCTGTTCCCCAGAGATCAGAATGGGGCCAGGAGAGGTTACAGGAATACAGGTTTTGGTAGGCAAAGGGTCAAGGGCTCTGCCTTGGAGGTTTTGGAACATGGGCTGGATAATTGCTTGGTGCAGGGCTGTGAAGGAGATTGAAGCATTAAGGGATGCTTGGGCTACATTATTTTTAAGTACCTTCTAACCTTGAGATTCTCTGATTTGAGGCTGTGGACAATGGTAAATTGCTATGAATAGTGGCATCTGAAGAGGTTGAATATGACCGTTCATCCAACCAAACGGGTTGGTCTGTTGTGTATAAAGCACTCTGTTCAGCAAGAGACACTAAGGTCCCCATCTCAAGTACACACATGGCTATAATACAAAACAGAATGTTACGCAGGCTATAAAGAGGCATATACACCTCTCTTCCTCCTCTGTTAGATACAGAAGAGATGGTAATAATACACAGTTTGGAGAGCAAGGAAAGCTGTCATGTAAGAGGTGACTATTGCATCATTAATGCACCGTTTAAAAAATTTAGGCAGAACAGGCTGGGTGCAGTGGCTCACACCTGTAATCCTAGCACTTTGGGAGACCGAGGAGGGTGGATCACCTGAGGTCAGGAGTTCAAGACCAGCTTGGCCAACATGGCGAAACCCCGTCTCTACTAAAAATACAAAAATTAACCGTGCGCGGTGGTGGGCACCTGTAATTCCAGCTACTTGGGAGGCTGAGGTAGAAGAATTGCTTGAGCCCAGGAGGCAGAGGTTGCAGTGAGCCAAGATCGTGCCACTGCACACCAGCTGGGATGACAGAGACTCCATTAAAAAAAATTAGAACAAACGGATATGCTATAAAAGTGAGTCTCTAGTATTATTCAGGAAATTCTAACATGGATGGACCTTGAGGACATTTATGCCAAGTGAAATGAACCAGTCACAAAAAGACAAATACTAATGATTCCACTTATATGAGGTTCCTAGAGAAGTCAAATTCATACAGTGCTATAATTGGTTACTTATCAGTCTATTAACCTTAACTGAAAATGTCTTGTTCTTTTTTGTTTTGTTTTGTTTTGTTTTGTTTTGTTTTGAGACGGAGTCTCGCTCTGTTGTCCAGGCTGGAGTGCAGTGGCCAGATCTCAGCTCACTGCAAGCTCCACCCCCGGGTTCACGCCATTCTCCTGGCTCAGCCTCCAGAGTAGCTGGGACTACAGGCGCCCGCCACCTCGCCCGGCTAGTTTTTTGTATTTTTTAGTAGAGACGGGGTTTCACCGTGTTAGCCAGGATGGTCTCGATCTCCTGACCTCGTGATCCGCCTGTCTCGGCCTCCCAAAGTGCTGGGATTACAGGCTTGAGCCACCGCGCCCGGCCTATTTTTTTTTTTTTTTTTTGAGTCAGGGTCTCGCTCTGTCACCGAAGCTGGAGTGCAGTGGTGCTATCATAGCTCACTGCAGCCTCCACCTCCTGGGCTCAGGTGATCCTCATCCTCTTACCTCAGCCTCCCAAGTAGCTGGGACTACAGTCACATGCCACCATGCCCAACTAAGTTTTGTATTTTTTTATAGAAATGGGTTTTTGCCGTGTTGCCCAGGCTGGTCTTGAACTCCTGGGCTCAACTGATCTGCCCACCTCGGCCTCCCAAAGTGCTGGGATTACCTGTGTGAGCCATTGTGCCTGGCCCTGAAAGCATCTTATATTCCTCTTTCTTAGCACAGTGCCTTGTGTATGGCAGGAACTCATGAAATATTTGTTAAATACATAGGAACATTCACACGGGAGGAACAATCACATCTCATAGGGTAGAGGTGGGCAGTGGTCAGGGGAAGCAGGGAAGAAATAACATTTGAGAGCTGAGTCTTCCTTGAAGTGGGAATTAATCATTCAATATTTACTAAGTCCCTATTTTATGCCAGGCATTGGGCAAGGACCCACTGGATATACAGAGATGACTGACACAGCATTTATTTTTTCGGAATCCCATGGGATAGAGGAGACAATCTAGGCTGAGAGCACTATACAAACAAAAGGCTGGAGTCCTAAAAACGCTTGATGTGTTTGCAGAGGATACAGTTTATGAGGGAGGGGATTAGGCTTAAAAAGGGCTAGACAGTAAAAGGTGAAAGTAGGGAACAGTGGAAGGTGATATGGCCTTTAAACTTTGCTGCTTTCAGGTCTTTCAGGTTACAGTTTGAACTTGATTCTGGAAGCAGCAGAGAAATCAATCACTGGCTACTCTTAAACAGCTGAGTGACACAATCAAATGTGTACTTCAGAAATTTTCCATGTGGCAATGTGGAGGATGGACTGGATTGCCTTGTTATTGGGCGACAAGTTAGAAGGCTACTGCAATAGTCCTAGCAAGAGATGATGAGAGGCTGGGCATGGTGGCTCACACCTGTAATCCCAACACTTTGGGAAGCTTGAGGCCAGGAGTTCAAGACCAGCCTGGCCAACATGGTGAAATCCTATCTCTACAAAAAAAAAAAAAAGCAAAAATTAGCTGGGAGTGGTGGCACACACCTGTAATCCCAGCTACTTGGGAGGCTGAGGCATGAGACTCACTTGAACCTGGGAGGCGGAGGTTGCAGTAAGCCAAGACAGCACCACTGCACTCCAGCCTGGGCAAAAAGAGCGAGACTCTGTCTCAACAAAGAAAAAAAAAAGAGAGAGAGAGAGAGATGATGATGAGAGCCTTGGGGACAGGCATGAGGAACAGATTAATGTGAGATATTCTAAAGGTACATACATCAGGCCATGGTGACCAACTGTCTGTGGAGGGTAAGGCAGAAGGAATTGTTGGGGATGACTGAGGTGTCTGGGTAACACTTTCAACTGAAACTGGGAAAGGGGATCTAGTTTGGTGTGGCAGGTATAGGTAATGAGTTCAAGTTGTATATTCTGAGATGGAGGTGTCATGAGGACATTCAGATGGAGAAATCCTGTAGGACACTGGAAACTTGGATCCAGAGTTCACAGGAGAAGTCAGGATAAAGGTTAGGGCTCATTAGCATCTGGGTGATGAATGAAGGCTTGGAGAGAATGGGGTCCCTTACGGGGAGTGTGTTGAAGGACAACAGGCCGAAGATAGAAACCTGAAGCAAGGACAGAACCTTCTTTCAGAGCTGGTAGAAGAGAAGTCCCAAAAGAGAGATAAAAACTGGTCAGGGAGATAGAAGAATCACGGAGGCCAAGAGAAGAGAGTGTTTCCAGGAGGGTGCCAGGAAGGGACAGCTAAGTCTGCTCTGGAGGTCAGGGGATGTGTACCTAAGGAGGCGACATCTAAACTGGTCTTGAGGAACAGCCGAAGACAGCGAACGGGACAGTGCCTGAAAAGGGAATGTGAGATTTGGCAATCAGGGTAGCTGTAGCCTTTACTAGGGAAAAGTCAGTGGTAGAAACAGCAGACAGATTCAGCGGGTTGAAGAGTGAGCAGAAGGTGAGGATGGGTAGGCAGGAGATACAAACCATTATTTTTTGAGGTTTGATACTAAAGAGAAGGAAAGGCTGATAATTGAAGGGGGAAGTTTTCTGAGAATGGGTGGGACTTGAGCATGTTTACTAGCAGAAGGAGAAGGAGGTGAGAGGCCAAAGGTGAGAGAGACAATAGTGGGTGAAGCAAAGGCCATGGAGAGGCAGAGGAAACAGGCTCCAGTGCAAGCCATGCTGCAATTCTCTATGCCAGGCAGTTTGTGCCTCTGAGCTCTGCCATGCCATTCCCTTCGCCTGGATGATCTCTTCAATAAACCTTTACTGAGCCACTCCTGGGGCAGAGATTATTCTGGAGCTGTGCTGCAAAGCTAAACAACCGGGGCTCTCTTCTCCAGAACTCATTTCAAAGGCTTGAAGAGACAAGCAAGAAACTTCAAGTCAGTGTGGAGAGTGCTGCAAGAAGGACCAGTACTGGACATGACGCGAGACACTGGAAAGTCCCAAAGCCAGTTTAGGGTGTTGGGGGACTTCCTGGAATAGGGGACATCTAAGCTGAGACCTAAAGTAGGAGACAGTCAGATGGGAGAGAGTAAAGGAGAAGACATTTAGGCCAAATACCTGAAGACCATGCCCTGGAGTGGTCAGGTTTGTTCTCTGGTGGGAACACGAAGATTGTCCTGATCTTCTCCTCCCTACTCTCAACATTCGTAGTTTTTACCTCCACTAAATACTCTTTCCTATATTATAGTGATTTTACCCCTTTATCTACTACTGGAAACTTCTGAAGAGACTGATCTTATTTTTGAATCTCCCAAAATATCCAGCACAGAGCTCAGCATACGGTTAATGCTTTAAAAATATTTTTTGATAAGAAATCTCAGGCCTAAGAATCCCTGTCATGGCTAATAAATTTTCAGAGGGCCATTGGTAGGATTAAGACATAGAGGTTAAAAAGGGAAAGGAAAAAGTATGCATAGGAAGAAAAAGCGTTCAGAGAACGAGAGAGAGAGAGAGAGAGCTGGGAAAGGGGGTGGGGAAGAAGCAAAGACACAAAGATAGTGTACATACAGTGGGGAGGGATCCACTTACAAACCAAATCTAGCCAGAATTCTTTGCTCCATAAAACCTTGTCTTTGGGTATTTTCCATCATGGGGAGAACCCCTTATTCTCCCTCTACTTTAGGGGTCTCCCATTGGAATCTGATTCATAGATAAATTTGGTAAGTTACAGGCATCACAACTGCATCTTCTGAGAAGCAGGGAGAAGCTGAGAAAAGGAAAGAAGGGAAAAAAAGCCTACAAAACCAGCAAGTTTCCCACTTTACAGAGCAAGCCTAGATGGAACTTGAATTTTCTTCCCTTGAGTTAGAAGGAGGAAAGCTGGTAGCTGTGTCACACTCCTGAGTTGTGTACACAACTCACAAGCCAAATTCTCTAGCACAGCAGAACAATTTTGTTTTGCTGCTAGATATATAAAGCAAGGAAGAAAAAAGATGGCATTCCACCTCTTTGAATTAGCACCAAGTCTTTCAAACTCCACCTTTTCCAGGAAATGTTCTTTAATGCAGTAGGAGGTGGCAATTTTCCTCTCTCCAAACCCTCACTTTCCTTCCCTCACAGCAACACAAAACCCTGCTCAGAGCTGCACTTACATCTTCGTTTGTCAGCCTGCCTGCCTCTCCCATCATTTCTGGATCCTTAGCTGAATTCTTTGTTCATGTGAATGGGATAGCAAAAGAATTCTGAAAATGCTGAAGTCGTGGATAGCAATGATGGTCCCTGAGAGTGTCAGTGTTGCCAATGTAAGACTCAAAATTCCTAGAAGAGCAAATGCTCTTTGCGTTTCTTCTGTAATAACAGCATAGTTATCATATACTGGTGGTTCCTTAATTAATTTTAATTGAAGAATTTTTTTTCAGACAGTGATTATAAAATACACCAGGGAGGAAAAATTCTTTTGGCTTAAAATTCAGAGCAATATGTATTCTGCAGGGAGCTGATCCAAACACCAGAATCTTAAACAATTATATAAGAGGCAGATTTCATGAGCTTTTATCAGTTAAGGAACACCTTTTCCAAAGGTGGCTCACGCCTGTAATCCCAACACTTTAGGAGGTCAAGGCAGGTGGCTCACCTGAGGTCAGGAGTTCGAGACCAGCCTGGCTAACATGGCAAAACCCCATCTCTACTAAAAATACAAAAATTAGCAAGGTGTGGTGGCACACACCCGTAATCCCAGCTACTCAGGTGCCTGATGCAGGAGAATCGCTTGAACCCAGCAGGCAGAGGTTGCAATGAGTCAAGATCACATCACTGCACTCCAGCCTGGGTGGCAGAGTGAGATTTTGTCTCAGAAACAAAAATTGATATATTCTCTCTTCTTTCTCTATTATATATTCCATATCGATTTTTATAGGCCTAGAAATAATACATTTATCAAAGACCAGTAAAATTGAGGTTAAAAATGTTAAAAGAAAATAAGTAGACTGGGTATAGAGATCAAGAATGAAAATTCTATGAAGCTATTTTCTGAGCTGTGTTTGTGACAGGTCATCAAACATATTACATAGTTGCTATGCCCCAGGGAGTAACTGCAATAACGTATGTCTTGTCATGCCCTCTCTGAGAAAACAATGTACTGTGTGGAGGTTACAGCAAGTCCTGAAAGATGGTGCCATGAGTTTACTTCAGTCTATAGAGACCACAGGTACCTTGTTCAAGGACCTTCTGATTGGGTTTTCTCTGGGCCCTGAATACCTTCTGATTAAAAGCCTTATTATTGGGGATGAAACTTTTACTGGTTATATTTGGTAAAGTTTAGGACCTTAACAGGTAGTAGGGGTTGCCAGTGCTGCCAGATTCAATATACAGCTAGTCAGAGTTTTCTTTTCAAAGATAACTTTCCCTCTATCTAAGATCTCAGTCCACACAAATATAATAGCAATAGGGCCATTTACCAAGAGTTCAAAGCATCATTTCATCATCTGCCTTTTTTTTTTTTGAGACACAGTTTCGATCCTGTCGCCCAGGCTGGAGTGCAGTTACGTGGTATCAGCTCACTGAAGCCTTCACCTCCCGGGTCCAAGCCATTCTTCTGCCTCAGCCTCCTGAGTAGCTGGGATAACAGGTGCCTGCCACCACACCTGGCGAATTTTTTTGGTATTTTAACAGAGACGGGGTTTCGCCATGTTGACCAGGCTGGTCTTGAACTCCGGACCTCAGGTGATCCACCCGCCTCGGCCCCCCAAAGTGCTGGGATTACAGGCATGAGCCACCGCAACCAGCCTACTACCTTTTTCTTTTAGTCTATCCATCACAGGCACGAAGTGAAAGGTATGTCTCTTTTATTTCTAAAGACACTGAAAGTGAAACCCAGAAAGGGTAACTTTCAAGCTTTGAGTTTAGGGAGACTCAAAGGCTAGAACCCAGATATCCCAGATTTTTTTTCTTTCTTCTCAGTCATGTTGCAATTTGCTCCACACTTATCCCCACCTGGGGTTGTGGGTGCTCTCTTTGACTTAAAAGATCTCTCTTCTTGACGTCACGTGCAAGACATTGCTTGAAAGACGTAACAGGCAACTGGATGGCTCCATGCTTGCTTAGTCAGTCATAATCTGTGAAAACACTTCTTTAGGAAAAAGGGATAGTGACTGGGAGTAATGATGAAGCAGTGAAATAAAAGAGAGGGAAGAAGAAGTTGTCTTGAGAAGTAATTATCATAACTATGTGTTATTGGGATAGGAAATGTAATTAAATTAGGGGGAAGGGGTTGCAGAGCTGAGATAACTGCAGTGATTAAGAAACAAAATCTAGGCCGGGCACGGTGGCTCACGCCTGTAATCCCAACACTCTAGGAAGCCGAGGCGGGCGGATCATGAGGTTAGGAGTTTGAGACCGGCCTGGCCAACATGGTAAAACCCCATCTCTACTAAAAATACAAAAATGAGCCGGACCTAGTGGTGCACGCCTGTAGTCCCAGCTACTCAGGAGACTGAGGCAGAAGAATTGCTTGAACCTGGGAGGCAGAGGTTGCAGTGAGCCAAGATTGTGCCACTGTACTCCAGCCTGGGTGACAGAGTAAGACTCCGTCTCAAAAAAAAAAAAGAAAAAGAAACAAAATCTCGGGCAGACCAGGTAGAAAATACATATTTAAACATTTTAAGCCAGGCATGGTGGCTCACACCTGTAATCCCAGCACTTTGGGAGGCCGAGGCAGGCGGATCACCTGAGGTTGGGAGTTCAAGACCAGCCTGACCAACACGGAGAAACTCCATCTCTACTAAAAATACAAAAAAATTTAGCCAGGCATGGTGGCGCATGCCTGTAATCCCACCTACTTGGGAGGCTGAGGCAGGAGACTCGCTTGAACCCAGGAGGCGGAGGTTGCAGTGAGCCGAGATTGCCCCATTGCACTCCAGCCTGAGCAGGAAGAGCGAAACTCCGTCTCAAAAAAACAAATAAACATTTTAATAAAACCTACAAATGTTCTTTGGGATGGCCCTGAGTAACTAAGGCTAAGATTAGGAATCCATGTATCTGGTGGGAAAGTGACCAAACAAGATAACAAAAAAGAGCACGGTCTTTTTGGTTGACTCTTTTTGGTTGACCAACGTAACTACCATGGAGTTTGCACAAACAGAACCATCTGTTGTGTGACGAACCATGGAGAGAGATTGCGTATTTATAGAATCTTGAGTGGGAAAACCAGACACATTAATTAACTTTTCCCCTCAAGTTCTCTAGTTAGAAATCCACTTTTCTTCCTTTCTCTTCTGTCAACATGTACTGCCTTAAAGAAAAAAAAAGTCAATTTAAAAGCAGACAGACTTGCTATGACTAATTTAAGAACTCCCAAAGCAGGCTGTTTTCCAAAAATACACTGCAATTGACAATGCTGTAAGCTCAGTCTAAAAGGGGTATGACACAACTACTGACCCTAAGGCTGAATCAGATGTTTACTGCCAGTTTGAACACAGCAGGGTAGTCTGCAAATCTCCACAACCCTTAACTGTTCTTGGTAGGAGGCTTTAAAATGAAATCTTTCTATAAACAAATGTTTCCAATAGGTATATCTTTAACAGCCTACTTTAATAATTTTTTTTTTCTTGGTTTTCAAGATGGAAGTTGTTGCAAGGAAAATTTTATGTTAGGGGCCAAGACTGCTAGGGCTTTTCAGATACCGTATGTTCCTTATAAAACATATGTCTTAATACGTTTGCATGCTTTGGTAAAATTTATTTTGGAAAGCTAACATCTTTTGGTAGAGTTGTTTTTTACAGGAATAAGCTACCTTTGTGGATTATAATTACTCTGCATTATGGAGGAGGAGGCCGGAAATCAAGGAAGTGATGATTCTCTTCCAAAAGCCTACAAAAGGATGACAGAATCACATTTCAGTGAGTTCAATTAACTATAAATTCAATTGTGGGGGCAAAAATAAATGACACCACTATTTACTGGGTATCTACTATATGCTAGGTACATAAGTACATTACGCCCTATATTTCATTTAATCCTCTCAGCAATGCTGCTTATTATCGTCATTTTACATGAAGAAACCGAGGTTCAGAGAGGTTAAGCAACTCACTACAGGTCACACAGCTAGTAAATGATCACGAATAACCAGTAACTCAGACACTGACCTGGCTTTGGTTTCTTGTTAAACAAACATGTAATCTATTTCTTGGAGGTTTTGTTCAGCTGTCCTAATTTATGACTTTACATTCCTTCTGGTGCTAAACTGCTCAAGTAGCTTCTTGTACCAAGTGTGACCTGATTCCTTAAGAATTTTACTTAATGAGAACCTCTAAGCGAGAAACTCTTGCTAGGTGTTTCATGCACCTTAGCTTCTTTAATCGTTACAACAACTCTGAGAGACTGGGTTCTCTCCATCCTTGTTTTAGAGAGGTTAAGGTTGCTTAAAATTGGTGAGTTAGTGAGGGGTAGAGCCACGAATGGATTTCTGGTCACTGCCTCCATCGCCATGGCAAACTTTTCCCACGACTCCAGCGCTCCCATTTGTTAGTCCCCAGGCTAGAAAGCCACAGTGCTAATTTAGTATTTATCAAGCGTTTGTAATGTCCTGGTATCTGGCACTTCGGTGAGAAAGCTGTAGCGACCCCAACTTCTAATAGCGAGTGGTAAGGCAGACGAGTAACACAGGAGGGAGGAGCCTCTTGCCAGAGCTTAACACCAACAGAAGTGGTCCCCAACAGGTTGCTCCGCGAGCGCCACCTCTTCCCTCCAACCGAGGAGAACGTGGCGCGCCCCTGAGTAGTCCAACGTCCCGGCCCAGGCGGTAGCTTGGGTGCTGGCGCGTCCCGGACGGGCGCCTAAGGGAACGGGAAGCAACTGCACCGAACGCCGCTGACAGCGGCGAGACGACTCCAGGAGGCGCCCTAGCTGCATCCCCTAGCCACACCAAACCCGGGTTTGCGGGCAGCCGCGGCTCACAACACCCTCTCGGAATCGCGGCCCCTCCCCCCGGAAGTGACGTTGGCGACTACGGCGACTGGGAGGGACCCAGGCGCAGCCGGGGGGTTTGAGAGTGGCGGCGGCCGCGGAGCGCCTGGCAGGCCCCGCCGCTGCGAGGAACGCCCCGAGCGCGCGCGCCCGGCGTGTAGCGGCCCCAAGACCCGCGCCGCCGCTGCCGCGTGCGGGGGCGGGGTGGGCGGGGCGCGAGGAGCCGCGGCGGCGGGAGATGCGGGCGGCTGCGGGCACCCGGCGGGCTCGGCTGGGCCGCCGCCGCGTTCTCCGGCTCCGCCGCGGGGGTCGCAGCGGCTGCCGCGCCGTCCTCGAGTTTCCAGCGTGAGGAGGAGGCTGAGGGCGGAGAGGCGCATCGTGTTCGAGGCGGAGACCGAGGGGGAGCCCCGCGCGTGGCGTCGGTGAGCGGCCAGCCCCGCGCACCCCCTCGGGATCTCGCGGCCGCAGCCTCACCGGCCGGGAGCTGGGACGGGGGCCGAGGGGGTGCGCGGCACAACAGGAAGTGGGGGCGGGGGCCGGGCGCGCGCTCCTCTTGGGTCCGCCCCCGGCCGGCCGGGCACCGCGGCGCGCAGGTGGACGCCGGAGCGCACCGCTCAGCTCTCGTCGCCTCTTATTTGGTCCCCCGAGGTCCCGTGGGCGAAAGGTGGCGGCGATTTTTTCGGCGTGGGTGGGGAGGAGGGGAGCAATTCTGACTTTCTGTAGTGACAGGAAGTTGGAAAATGAAAGTACAGTAACTCAGTGCTTACCAAGGCCCGGTGAGGTTGCACCTCTTCCCCTGGACTTTGATCTCCTGTGGGGCACGCGCGGCCGTCCGTGTTTCTTCCTCTCCCCAAGCTCGCTAGTCATCCGGTGTCGAGTTTCATTTCTTTTGCTATTTCGCTCCAGCGGCCCCCCGCCCCTCTTTACTTTCCGCCTTGTGCACAGCTGCATCAAGGCTGGTAGCTTCGTTCCTGGGAAGATCAATTGGAAACATCTTTCGGGGCGGGATAGTAACTGGCCTTGGAAGGAAATAGGGATGTTGTTGACTGAAGTAGTCAAAAGTACACACTTGACTTTTTCTCCAGCTATTGCTCTTTGAAATTTGGGGAATTTAAATAAAGATTCTGGAGTTTTATGCCTCATCAGAATGGTCTGCCCATCTCTTTGGTTGGTAAAGATCCTGTGTCCTCTTCCCACCCCCTGGCTTGGAAAACGGTGCTTCAATATTTAGGCTTGGCAGCGGTGTTTTCATTAAAATGTAGTATGATTCAATATTTTCCCTTCAGGAACACTCTTCTCTTTGATTTTACTTAAACATTAAAACTGCATAAGTGGAATCTGTTCACTCCTAGTGAAATAGTGTCTTCAAGTTTTATTGTAAGAATATTGTAAGGACTGCAGGATCCTATACAAAGAGAATATTTTTTAGGAGCCTGTGTAGTTAAAAACGTCTGGTTACTTTTGGTTACTTTTTGACAACCGTGAGTATTTTGATTCGAAACTAGGCTTGATACTTGGTTTTAAGTAGCAGGCTGAAGAAAATTTGGAGACTTTGTGTTTTTTTGGGTCTTAGCTACTGTCTCTGAAAAATAGTTGGGCTATGGGTCACCACAGCAACTGGACTGTGTATATTATAAACATGTTTAGGGTGGAAAAGGTTTTATTTAATAGAGACTTCCTTTCCTTAATACATTACTTCAACATGCTCACGTCTTTCAATTTAGCACAGGGATTGGTCTATCTTTGAAGTGTTAAAATAGAATCAATTATGTTTTCAGCCTTTACCACCTCAAAAATCAAACTCCTTCATTTGGACCAGTTAAGTGTTTTCTTCCTTTGTTATAATTTTAAACTTTAAAAATTGCAATTGTAGAAAACTCGAGATTCTTGTGAGAAGGAAAATCAAGTAATTTTCCTTTTTTTTTTTTTTTTTGATAAGAATAAAAGGTTTTGTTGTGTTGTGTTGTGTTTTTGGTTTTGTTTGAGACAAGATCTCACTCTGTTGCCCAGGCTGGAGTGCAGTGATGTGATCTCTGCTCACTGCAACCTCCATCTCCCAGGCTGAAGCCATTCTCCCACCTCAGCCTCCCGAGTAGTCACGCACCACCATGCCCGGCTAATTTTTTGTATTTTAGGTAGAGACAGGGTGTCAACATGTTGTCCAGGCCGGTCGTGAACTCCTGAGCTCGAGCTCCCTCCTTGGCCTCCCATAGTGCTGGGATTACAGGCATGAAGCCACTACGTAGTTTTTAATAACTGTCTTAGGGGATTTTTTCTCCAGCCTTTTTTTTTTTTTTTTTTTTTTTTTTTGAGACAGGGTCTTGCTCTGTCTCCCAGGCTGGAGTGCAGTGGCGTGATTTCAGCTCACTGTGGCGTCCGCCTCCCGGGTTCAAATGTTTCTCCTGCCTCAGCCTCCCGAGTAGCTGGGATTACAGGTGCCCACCACCATGCCCAGATAATTTTTGTATTTTTAGTGGAGACAGGGTTTCACCATGTTGGCCAAGGCTGGTCTAGAACCGCTGACCTCAAGTGATCTGCCCTCCTTGGCCTCCCAAAGTGCTGGGATGATAGACGTATGCCCGGCCAGCTCTCTTTTATATCTGATGAAATCATTGAAGATCATAGTTAATACCACACTTTTTGAAACTAACATGAAGAGTTTTGACTTAACTATATACGAAGACGTTAGGTGCTTTTCAATCAAAAGAATAACAATATCATAATTGAATTAACAAAATATTCCTTTAAAGTACCCACTGAAAATGTCCATTTTATATCTTTGTTTTTCTCAAAATCATTTCTAATACTTCAGTCTAAAACCTCAAAGCCATTTTTTCTTTTTTCTTTTTTTTAAGAGGGAGTCTCTGTTGCCCAGGCTTGAGTGCAGTGGCGCGATCTCGGCTCACTGCAAGCTCCGCCTCCCAGGTTCAAGGGATTCTTCTGCCTCAGCCTCCCGAGTAGCTGGGACTACAGGCGCCCACCACCACTCCCGGCTAATTTTTTGTATTTTTAATAGACACGGGTTTCACCTTGTTAGCCAGGATGGTCTCCATCTCCTGACCTCGTGATCTACCCGCCTCTGCCTCCCAAAGTGCTGAGATTACAGGCGTGAGCTACTATACCTGGCCAAAGCCATTTTTCTTTTGCTGTCCACAACCTTCTATCGTAGACACACTAGATGCTAAAGAAGCATCAGCATTTTCCACAACAGCTCAGTTTTACCCTAAAGCAGCCAACAGCTCACCAGCGTTTGACTGAATACATGCTGCTCCACTGATAACCAACAGGGAAGGTGCAAGTTAACTGTACCATCTGGGGAACACCTGTATTTTGGGGAATCTCCTTGAGTGCTCATTATGGGGACATTAATTTGTTGTTTTTGTCTTTTTAGATGTATAGCCGAGGCTTTAAACTTATACAGGGCTCAAATGTTATCTACATGATCGGTATTAAGACTCTAGGATTCGGGTGTTGGAATTTTTTCAAAAACAAATGGAGTAATAGGCACCCCATTTGTGTAGGCTAGAGACTCCCATTCTCTGTCTTTCCTTCATCATCTCACAAATGGATTCATACTCCACCCCTAAAAGCAGTCTTATATGAAGGTGATGTCTGGAAATGTGGAAATTGAGTTCTTGGCTTAAGATAACGTTTACTAGAAAGTAGTTTTAACAGGATAAGATGAGAAATAATTGTTTACGTGGGAAAACTGTGTTGTAGAACAGTAACTTGCCATCATTAGGCATCAGAAGGAAGGCCTGTCAGGTAAACTCAGAGACATAACAGGGAACCCCTACCTGCCTCCACCATGCTTAACGGATATAGTATAAAACCACTATTTTAGCCCCGCTTAAGTGAGGCTATGGGGAACTATGATTTCCAGTGGGCACGGTTATTTGGCATTAAGGTAGCACTTCATATTTGTGGATTATTATCGGTATCTAATATGTAATGCTTTTTTTTTAACAATCAATCAATGATGTGAGTGCTTTTATCCATTGGGAAAGTGGTTTCCCTAATGGATAGAGTATGTGACTGTGATGAAAGAGACTTGGGACTCATGGCCTCAGCTTTTCCATGAATTCTCACTGTGGGCAGCATCTCTCCCTTTCTATCCTTTATTATTTTTGCATCGTTACTTTTAGATGACTATCTCTGTACAACCAGCTTCAGAGTGATAATCATGAGGATTATTGGAGGACATTCTCAGTGTTTCAGAAAAGTTATGGAAACTCAACTATTTTCCACTACAGTTTCTTATCTCTGCCCTTTTTGGAAGTAGGCATAGTTGACCCGTAAGGATCCCATCTTCTGTGAGTTGTTGTTAGAATTAGTCTTCCCAGACCTAACTTTTGTAATGTTTGTTGTGTTGTTTTAAACATCTTTATTGAGATATAATTCACATACCATAAAATTCATCTCCTTAGGTGTAATATCCTGTGGGTTTTGTTCAAGCATCAACACAATCTAAGTTTAGAATATTTTCATTACCCCCAAAAGAAACCCTGTACCCATTATATGTCATTCTCCACTTCTCTTCCCCCTGCTTTTTGGCCCCCAGTCCTAAAGAATTACTAATCTATTTTCTATGTCTATGGATTTTCCTATTCTGGACATTTCATATAAGTGGAACCATACAATATGTGGTCTTCTGTGGACTGGCTTCTATTAGTCACTTGCATAATGTTTTCAAGGTTCGTCCTTGTGTGTGTGTGTGTGTGTCTGTACCTCATTCCTTTCTGTGGCTGGATGATACCCCATTATGAATGTGCCACATTTTATTCATTCATCAGTTGACGGACTTTTAGTTTGTTTCTACTTTTTAGATGTTATGAATAATTCTGCTAAGAACATTACTGTGTAAGTTTTTGTATGGACATATTTTTCATTTCTTTTGGGTATATACCTAGGAGTAGAATTGTTGGGTCATGTGGTAAATGTGTCCAAAGTGTCTACACCATTTTACATTCCCACCAGCAATGTACAAGGGCTTCGATTTCTCTACATCGTTGCCAATATTTGTTATTGTCTGTCTTCTTGATTATAGCCTTCCAAGTAGGCATGAGGTGGTTTCTTAGGTGGTTTTGATTTTTAGTTCCCTAATAACTGTGTGGAGCATTTTTTTTTTGGTGGTCCCGTCACAATTTCAGTCCCTTCCAACTACCCCCCAAAAAGAAGGTAGTAAAAGGAAGGGATTGCTGGGGTTCTGAGCCCCTTGGGCGATCAGAAAAGGAACAGAAACCAAAACAACCACTGGATGTTACAGAGACTGACAATCAAGAAGTCGAAAGCAGAGTGGAAAAGGCAGGCAGAGAAAGGGGAAGAAAGGAGAAAGGAGAGGTACGAGATGCCAACTCCACCATTACCCATCCTAAGAGAGGCGGGAGAGAAAGCCTCAAACATTAAGAAGTGCCGGTCCTGAATGAGGGAGGTGGTGTTTGAGCTTGGAGGAGGAGGTCAAGAAAGGGAGGCCACCTCTCTTTGCAGAATGAGACCCCCACCTTCAGCTCAGGGGCAGCAGCATCACAGACCGTAGACACTTTCATCACTGTAGGCAACGTAGAGAAAGAAGTCTTCATGGTGTTCCTGGTAGAGCTGACCCATTGTGGCACTGGTGGGCAGATGACATTGTTGACAGAGAAAAGCAAGGCATCCTCAGCTCGGAGATGAATTCGCTTCCGGATCAAAAAGTAGAACTGGGCCGGGTGCGGTGGCTCACACCTGTAATCCCAGCACTTCCGGAGGCTGAGGCAGGCAGATCATGAGGGCAGTAGTTTGAGACCAGTCTGACCAACATGGTGAAACCCTGCCTCTACTAAAAATACAAAAATTAGCTGGGCGTGGTGGTGGGTGCCTGTAATCCCAGCTACTCAGGAGGCTGAGACAGGAGAATCGCTTGAACCCAGGAGGTGGAGGTTGCAGTGAGTCAAGATTGCGCCACTGCACTCCAGCCTGGGTGACAGAGTGGGGCTCCATCTCAAAAAAAAAGAAGTAGAACTGACCAACTGTGAGATCAGAAAGCACCAGGTATTTCTTTTTGTCCAGGTCTCCTATCCAAGCTTTGGGAGCTTTTTCTACTATCACTGGCACCCAGTCTGGGTATTTGGTTCCAATCTTCTCGCTCTGGGAGCAGCGTGTTTCTTGAACGGATGCTCTTCTTTGTACACGAACTTCATCCTCCCGGTAACCAGGCTGAACTAGGCTGGGCTGAGGGAACCTGGGGGAGCCAGGATGGGGGTGGTGGTGATAGTGGTGACATGTGGGCAGATTCAGCCAATGTAGAACATTTTTTTGTGTGTTTATTGGCTATTTGTATATCTTCTTTGCTATGATGTCTTTTCAAATTCTTTACTTTTTTTTAAAGTTGTAGGCGTTTTTTATGTATTTTGGATACAGGTTCCTTTTGTGATACATGGTTTGAAAATATTCTCCCATTTGGGGGATTGTCTTCTCACTTGATGGCATTATTTGTAGCACAATGGTTTTAAATTTTGATGCAGTCCAATTTTGATCTGTTCTTGTAGTGTGTTTTTTTTTTGTTTGTTTGTTTTTGTTTTTTTGAGACTCAGTCTGGCTCTGTCGCCCAGGCTGGAGTGCAGTGGCCGGATCTCAGCTCACTGCAAGCTCCACCTCCCGGGTTTTTACGCCATTCTCCTGCCTCAGCCTCCCGAGTAGCTGGGACCACAGGCGCCCGCCACTTCGCCCGGCTAGTTTTTTGTATTTTTTAGTAGAGATGGGGTTTCACCGTGTTAGCCAGGATGGTCTCGATCTCCTGACCCCGTGATCCGCCCGTCTCGGCCTCCCAAAGTGCTGGGATTACAGGCTTGAGCCACCGCGCCCGGCCTCTTGTAGTGTTTTAATGGTATTGATTTAATTTGTTTTCAAACTCTATTCTAACCCATTGAGATCTTATTACTAGAGAAAGGAAGGTTTTCTGTTTTTGTTTTGTTGTGTTGTGAAGTATTCAATCATAGGATTCTTAGGACGCACTTACATGGATTTGGCCAGAGTTTCTGCCCTAAAGAATTCTTCCTAATAGAAAGGTGTTTTGAAATTCTATGAGGAAAATACCTTTATGAGAGAGCATTCCTTGCTGCTCCTTTGCCTAAACCAATGGTTATCTGCCAGGATGATTTTGACCCGTAGGGGAATATTTGGTAATGTCTGGAGATATTTTTGATGGTCTCAGTGGGGCAGGGGGTACTACTGGCATCTAGTGGGTAGAGGCCAGGTATGCTGTTAGACAAACTGCAGTGTACAGGACAACTTCCCACAACAAAGAATTATCTGGCCCCCAAAACCAATAATGCCAAAATCGAGAAACTGTGGCCTAAATAGGGAGATCCTGAAACTTAAGATACTAAAAGATTTTTCTTCAACCCATGTCTTGATAATCACATAAAGGTTGCTAATCAAAGGAGAATCTTTGCAGATGGAATCCCTGTGGACAGAACAGTGACAGAGAAATTAAGAGAACACTTTGTTGAATTAAAAATGCTGCCAATTTGTATGTAAATGACATTTATGGTGATGGAAACCAGTTGGAGCAAAAGTAGGTTATTCCCTACACCTCAGCCCCTGCGCCATCCTGAGATAGACACAAACACACTCGCAGGCAAATAACCAAATCGGGTTGATTTAGACAGATGCTGGAATGGTGGTCTCCTGAGAGAATACAGCAATGAGATTTTAGGATTCAAATTTAACAACAGTGATTGACAGTCACTAGTGATTGACAATCATTGTCTTTTGCTATAATTTAGGGAACTAGCTTCTCCTCCTTGCAAGTTGCTTGTTGCTTAAGGCATTTCTTAAGCAGCGTGGCATCCTTAAGAGTTTGGACTCTGGGTCCAGATTGCCTGGGCTTAGATCTTAGCTTCACCATTTCCTTGTGTGATGTTGGACAAGTTACTTAACCCGCTTATGAGTCAGTTTTTTCTTATGTAAAATGAGGATGCAGTAGTATCTACCTTATAGAAATGTGGGGATGAATTCATATGTTTAGAGCACTTAAAACAGTGCTTGACATACAGTGTTAAATAGGCTGTTAATATTATCACATATCTTATCTATATTGTTTCAGCTCATTGCTATGGACAGTGCTATCACCCTGTGGCAGTTCCTTCTTCAGCTCCTGCAGAAGCCTCAGAACAAGCACATGATCTGTTGGACCTCTAATGATGGGCAGTTTAAGCTTTTGCAGGCAGAAGAGGTGGCTCGTCTCTGGGGGATTCGCAAGAACAAACCTAACATGAATTATGACAAACTCAGCCGAGCCCTCAGATACTATTATGTAAAGGTAGTACACATCCTGATCTTACACTATACAGAGAACCTCAAGACAAAAATGATTCCTTCTTGGCTGGTTGCGGTGGCTCACGCCTGTAATCTCAGCACTTTGGGAGGCCAAGGAGGGTGGATCACCTGAGGTCAGGAGTTCAAGACCAGCCTGACCAACATGGTGAAACCCCGTCTCTACTAAAAATACAAAAATAAGTTAGCTGGCCGTGGTGGTGGGTGCCTGTAATCCCAGCTACTTAGGAGGCTGAGGCAGGAGAATCATTTGAACCCTGGAGGCGGAGGTTGCAGTGAGCCGAGATCGCGCCATTGCACTCCAGCCTGGGCAACAGAGAGACTCCATCTCAAAAAAAAAAAAGAATGATTCCTTCTTTTCTGTTGAGGTTATAGATACCAATGTCCTAGTTTATTTTAATCCAGTGTATTTTGTAGCAGCAGTTTGGAATTAGGATACAAGGTATAAATGTTCAGGCTGTATTTCTACCAAATCTTTCTTTTCTTTTCTTTTCTTTTTTTTTTTTCCTTTTTTTGAGACAGAATCTCTCTCTGTCGCCCAGGCTGGAGTGCAGTGGTGCAATCTTGGCTCACTGCAACCTCTGCCTCCAGGGTTCAAGCTATTCTGCTGTCTCAGCCTCCCAAGTAGCTGGGATAACAGGTGGCCACCAACATGCCCGGCTAATTTATTATTATTTATTTATTTATTTCCTTAGTAGAGGTGGGATTTCACCATGTTGGCCAAGCTCGTCTCGAACTCCTGACTTCAGGTTATCTACCTGCGTTGGCCTCCCAAAGTGCTGGGATTGCAAGTGTGAGCCACCACACCCAGCCACCCCAGATCTTATTTATTAACTTATTCCCATTACACATATTTTATTCCTAATTACAGTTGTCTTTGAAAGAAAAAGTATGTACAGAATTGGAATATGACAAAAGCAATTTGAGATTCTTGAGGATACATAAATATTCTCGTGTGTGTCATAATTTACTTTAAAAATTGTGAAGCCTGGAGTAGTAGCTCATGCCTGTAATGCCAGCACTTTGGGAGGCTGCAGCAGGAGGATCACTTGAGCCCAGGAATTTGAGACCAGCCTGGGCAACACAGGGAGACCCCGTCTCTACAAAAAATAAAACAGCCTGGCGTGGTGGTGGTGTACACCTGTAGTCCCAGTGCTCAGGAGGCTGAGGCAGGAGGATCGCTTAAGCTCAAGTGGTCGAGGCTGCAGTGAACCATGATCACACACCACTGCACTCCAGCCTGAGTGACAAGTAACCCTGACTTGGGGGAGGGGGGGCGTCATATATGTATATATACACACACATATATATATACATATATATACTTGTTTTATATCTTAATTTTTAGTTTTAGTTTAACCCAGGGAATACAGATTAACACCTTATACCTTAAGTAGTAGTTGTTTATACACAGAGTTGGTTTTTTAGTTAAAATTGCTGAGATCTTAATTTCTTTCACTTTTTTTTTTTTTTTTTTTTTGAGACAGAGTCTCGCTCTGTCACCTGGGCTGGAGCGTAGTGGCGTGATCTTAGCTGACTTTAGCTTCTGCCTCCCAGGTTCAAGTGATTCTCCTGCCTCAGCCTCCCAAGTAGCTGGGATTACAGGCATGCACCACCACAGCTGGCTACTTTTTGTATTTTTAGTAGAGATGGGGTTTCACAATCTTTACAGGAGGCTGGTCTTGAACTCGTGATCTCAGGCAGTCCACCCGCCTGGTCTCCCAGAGTGCTGGGATTTTAGGCGTGAGCCACCATGCTGGGCTCTTTCACAGTTAAGTGGTTGATCTTATCAGCTTTCCTGTCTGGAGATAAACTGGAATTTCTGAGGGAAGTAAGAACCTTAACAGATATTATGTTCTAAATTCCTTTTTTGCAGCTGGGCACAGTGGCTCACGCCTGTAATCCCAACACTTTGGAAGGCCGAGGTGGGTGATCAGTTGAGGTCAGGAGTTCAAGACCAGCCTGGCCAGCATGGCAAAACCCCATCTCTACTAAAAATACAAAATTAGCCAGGCGTGGTGATGTGTGCCTATAATCCCACCTACTTCAGAGGCTGAGGCAGGAGAATTGCTTGAACCTGGGAACCAGAGGTTGCAGTGAGCTGAATCGCACCACTACACTCCAGCGTGGGTGACAGAGCGAGACCTCATCTCAAAAAAATAAATAAGTAAATAAATTCCTTTTTGCTGACTCAGGCTGTGTATGGGTTATACCTTTGGAATTGTTTGAGATTGCAGTTCAGGGACTTCTCACCTGTACACATACTTGGTTGAGAGTAGTAAGCAATTAAAATTATTCAGCTTTTGTGTAACATACTCGGTTTTGTTAATAAGACATTGAAGTGTTCTTGCCTTAACTTCTCCATAATAGTAGGGACTGTGTTTGGTATGGCTAGATGAATTTAGGTGATTTTGAAAGTTTTAAGTAAGTGACGTCTACTTCTAAAATGGCAAACCTTATTACACCAGCTTTTTCTTTTTTTTTTCTTTTTTTTAGACCGAGTCTTGCTCTGTCCCCAGGCTGGAGTGCAGTGGCTTGATCTTGGCTCACTGCAACCTCCGCCTCCTGGGTTCAAATGATTCCTCTGCCTCAGCCTCTTGAGTAGCTGGGACTACAGGCGCACGCCACCATACCCTGCAAATTTTTTCTGTTTTAGTAGAGACGGGGTTTCACTATGTTGTCCAGGCTGGTCTTGATCTCCTGACCTCGTGATCCGCCTGCCTTGGCCTCCCAAAGTGCTGGGATTACAGGCGTGAGCCACTGCGCCTGGCCGACGCCAGCTTTTTCATGAACTATGGGATAAAATTTGTAAGAAAGGATAAGAATGCTGGTTTTTTTTTTTTTAAACCTACAGAATATCATCAAAAAAGTGAATGGTCAGAAGTTTGTGTACAAGTTTGTCTCTTATCCAGAGATTTTGAACATGGATCCTATGACAGTGGGCAGGATTGAAGGTGACTGTGAAAGTTTAAACTTCAGTGAAGTCAGCAGCAGTTCCAAAGATGTGGAGAATGGAGGGAAAGAGAAACCACCTCAGCCTGGTGCCAAGACCTCTAGCCGCAATGACTACATACACTCTGGCTTATATTCTTCATTTACTCTCAACTCTTTGAACTCCTCCAATGTAAAGCTTTTCAAATTGATAAAGACTGAGAATCCAGCCGAGAAACTGGCAGAGAAAAAATCTCCTCAGGAGCCCACACCATCTGTCATCAAATTTGTCACGACACCTTCCAAAAAGCCACCGGTTGAACCTGTTGTTGCTACTATTTCAACCAGCCCAAGTATTTCTCCATCTTCAGAAGAAACTATCCAAGCATTGGAGACATTGGTTTCCCCAAAACTTCCTTCCCTGGAAGCCCCAACTTCTGCATCTAACGTAACAACTGTTTTTGCCACACCACCCATTTCGTCTATACCCCCTTTGCAGGAACCTCCCAGAACACCTTCACCACCACTGAGTTCTCACCCAGACATCGACACAGACATTGATTCAGTGGCTTCTCAGCCAATGGAACTTGCAGAGAACTTGTCACTGGAGCCTAAAGACCAGGATTCAGTCTTGCCAGAAAAGGACAAAGCAAATAATTCTTCAAGATCCAAGAAACCCAAAGGGTTAGAACTGGCACCCACCCTTGTGATCACAAGCAGTGATCCAAGCCCACTGGGAATACTGAGCCCATCTCTCCCTACAGCTTCTCTTACACCAGCATTTTTTTCACAGGTAACTCGCTCTTTATGGTATCACCATTGCTTTCATTTATTTGCCCTTTTAAGCAAATCCAGAATTTATACACTCAAGTTTGCTTTCTTTTACTTAGGTTTGTCTTAGAAAGGTTATGTGTGACTATCATGTGAAAGTTACCCCATTTCTCATCTTAATTAGGATTGCTAAAATAGAAAGTTTGGAGTATTTTCTTTAAAAATTCATTGTTCTACAATTAAATAAATATTTTGATTTTTCTATTTCCTCCTAAAGAAAGTACACACGCTCTCTCGCTGTCTCTCAGTCTTATAAAACTCGTTGGTACCTTATAAAACAGTGATAATCTCAAGTTAGAAAACAGTAGGTCCTGAGAACCGTAAGAAAAATGACCAGTGTGACGTTGAGTAACAAGTTGGTACAGTTACTTTAGCTATTTATTAACCTGCTCATCTCATAGAACATTTTAATAGATTTTTCCCAGGCCTCATTATTAAAAAAAAAAAACATGTTGGTGTCTTGGTTACCCATTATTCCTCTGTACCTGAATTCCGGTTGGTTTTTTTTTTTTTTTTTTTTTTTTTTTTTTTTTTTTTGAGACGGAGTCTTGCTCTGTCGCCCAGGCTGGAGTGCAGTGGCCGGATCTCAGCTCACTGCAAGCTCCGCCTCCCGGGTCTACGCCATTCTCCTGCCTCAGCCTCCCGAGTAGCTGGGACTACAGGCGCCCACCACCTCGTCCGGCTAGTATTTTTTTGTATTTTTTTGGTAGAGACGGGGTTTTGCCGTGTTAGCCAGGCTGGTCTCGATCTCCTGACCTCGTGATCCGCCCATCTCGGCCTCCCAAAGTGCTGGGATTACAGGCTTGAGCCACCGCACCCGGCCCCGGTTGGTTTTTCTATTTGGAAAAGACTTTATAAATGTTGACTTAAAAAGAGGTTAAGCACCAGAATCTCAGAATTTACCACCAAATAACTCATCCATGTAACCAAAAACCACTTGTACCCCTAAAAACTATTGAAATAAAAATTTAAAAATTTTTAAGTAGTTATTATCACCTTTATCTTTCTTAGCTTGTAAAAATCATTTATGAGTTGTCATGATAAAATTTCAGACTTGGAGATACTTGGAGTGGAGGATAGGGCAATATTTAGGTTTGGGTTATTTGTATGCTATTTCAAGGATAAAACATCCTGGTAAGTCATTCAGTGAATATTTTTGCTTTGTGTATTACAGACACCCATCATACTGACTCCAAGCCCCTTGCTCTCCAGTATCCACTTTTGGAGTACTCTCAGTCCCGTTGCTCCCCTAAGTCCAGCCAGACTGCAAGGTGCTAACACACTTTTCCAGGTAATTTTGTAAAAGTCTGTCTTCTGTAGTTGGAGCATGTTAAATGAAGAAAGAGGCAAAAAGGCAGGGTCCCACTATTCAGTTTAATCATTATAAAACTTCTATTTAATAAATATTCCTTTTTTATTTTTTGGGATGGCGTCCTCACCATGTCGCCCAGGCTGGAGTGCAGTGGCATATCTCAGCTCACTGCAACCTGCACTTCCCAGGTTTAAGCGATTCTCCTGCCTCAGCCTCCGGAGTAGCTAAGATTACAGGTGTGCACCACCACACCTGGCTAATTTTTGTGTTTTTAGTAGAGACCGAGTTTCACCACGTTGGCCAGACTGGTCTCCAACTCCTGACCTCAGGTGATCCGCACACCTTGGCCTCCCAAAGTGTTGGGATTACAGTCGTGAGCCATTGTGCCCTGCCCAGTAAATATTCTTTAGATTTATTTTTGAATTTCCAAATGTTAATTTTCTAGCTGGCAAACAGCTTGGATAAATACAGCAAAGTTTCATTTTCATTATTTACTATTACATTTGAGTTAGACCAAGAATTGTTCTATACTGTAGGAGATTTAGAGCCCACCCCATCTTTTTGTTGCTAGAAATTCTCTATTAAAAAAAAACTTAAAAAAAAGGCCGGGCGCGGTGGCTCAAGCCTGTAATCCCAGCACTTTGGGAGGCCGAGATGGGCGGATCACGAGGTCAGGAGATCGAGAGACGATCCCTGCTAACACGGTGAAACCTTGTCTCTACTACTAAAAATAAAAAAAAAAAAATTAAATTAGGCGATGGTGGCGGGTGCCTGTAGTCCCAGCTACTTCGGGAGGCTGAGGCAGGAGGAATGGCGTAAACCCGGGAGGCGGAGCTTGCAGTGAGCTGAGATCCGGCACCACTGCACTCCAGCCTGGGTGACAGAGCGATGAGACCATCTCAAAAAAAAAAAAAAAAAAAAAAAAAAAAACTTCAAAACTTAAAAAAAAAAAAAAATGGGCCAGGCACTGTGTGGCTCATGCCTGTAATCCCAGCATTTTGGGAGGCTGAGGCAGGAAGATCACTTGACCTCAGGAGTTTGAGACCAGCCTGGACAACCTAAGGAGACCTTGTCTGTACTAAAAATTAAAAAAAAAAATTAAATTAGGCATGGTAGCACGTGCCTGTGGTCCCAGCTACTTGGGAAGCTGAGGTGGGAGGACCGCTTGAGCCCAATAGATCAAGGCTGCAATGAGCTATAATGGCACCACTGCACTCCAGCCTGAGTGACACAATGAGACCTTGTCTCAAAAAAAACAAAATCTTCTCTCTCTCTCTCTCTCTCTCTCTCTCACTCCCTGTCTCTCCCTCTGTCACACACACAAACACACACACACATTCACACATACACATACGGGGAAACTCTGCACATAGGTTCCTTCTTTTATTTAAGGATTTTTTTTGCTGGAATGCAATGGCGCTATCTCAGCTCACCGCAACCTCTGCCTCCCGGGTTCAAGCGATTCTCCTGCCTCAGCCTCCTGAGTAGCTGGGATTATAGGCATGCCCACCACACTAGGCTAATTTTGTATTTTTAGTAGAGACGAGGTTTCTCCATGGTGATCACTCTTGACCTCAGGTGATCCGCCCGCCTTGGCCTGCCTCCCAAAGTGCTGGGGTTACAGGCGTGAGCCATTGCGCCTGGCCCAATAATTTTTTTTTTTTTAATAGAGAAAGGTGTTGAAAATGGTACATCAAACACTCCCGTTTCTCCCTCACTCAGAATTGATAATCAACATTTTATATATACGTTTTTTAAAAAGTGAATATTGTATTATCTCTTCACCAAGGTGTTAGGAAAATTCTTGCCATTCCTAATAGGTTTAGCCATTATTTTGCCCAAAACACCTAGACGTTATAACTTAAAGACTTTCTTGGAGCCAATTCATTTACTTATTCAGGGTTGACTATCTCTGATTTTCTTATATTTTGTAATTTAACTTCTCATTCTTTTAGAAATGGAATGGTAGGGAAAAAGAAGAAAATTAAAAATCTACTGCTTTTTTTTTTTTTTTGCAAACATTTAAAATTATTGAATAGGAAAAAAAGTTGAGAATTTTTCATATGTTTTTTCATTGCCGCTCATGAGCAGATTGAGTTATAGAGTCAGGTGAGACCTTAAGCAAAGTCTAGTGCTCCTATAGCTTCAGCCTGGAATCTCCCTATAGAGCTGGCCTCAGAATACTTGATGGGGACCCTTTTTCTATTATGAACACCCTCTAACTGTTCGTACCTTTCTGGATCTCTTTTTGAGGGTTTATGATTTGCTTCATAATTGAATTGCACTCTATAGTGCATATTGTCATTTTCTCGAACTTTCTAAAACCTTCATTTGAGGTTAATTGTAAACCTGTGTACCTTAGGATGTGAAGGAAGGTACAGGTTGTTCTTTGTTTCTACTCCATCGAGGTAAGTTGGAGAATGTTAATATTTAATATGTTAGGACAAACGATTTTTGTTTTTAGTTTTTGTTATGACATCATTATTCTTTCATGATAAACAGCCACTGCCTTTGTCCTGTAAGCCGTTGCAGAAGGCTGTTGTGTTTTGCCTCGGGTAATAGAGTAGGACAGAAAGTAAAAGCTGGGGTTGAGTAATAGGATGATAACGTGTTTTATTTTATTTCTCAGTTTCCTTCTGTACTGAACAGTCATGGGCCATTCACTCTGTCTGGGCTGGATGGACCTTCCACCCCTGGCCCATTTTCCCCAGACCTACAGAAGACATAACCTATGCACTTGTGGAATGAGTGAACCGAGGAACAAAGAACAGAGAGACATTCAACATGATTGCATTTGAAGTGAGCAATTGATAGTTCTACAATGTTAATAATAGACTGTTGTGATTTTTGCCATTCCCCATTGAAAGCATCTTTTTAGGATTGTCTTTGAATAGGACTCAAGTTGGACTATATGTATAAAAATGCCTTAATTGGAGTCCAAACTCCACCTCCCTCTGTCTTTTCCTTTTCTTTTTCTTTCGTTCTTTTCCTTCCTTTGTTTTCTTTTCTCCTTTCAAAATGTTTTGAGCTTTGTGCTGAAGAAATTTGTGGTGGGGTTTAGTGGTTGTGCTTTGCAAGAGCAATGAAGAACAAAGTTACTCCTTCTGTCTGTTGGGACCCTTTGGCTAGGAAAAATTATGCTTAGAATCTGTTATTTAAAGAAATATTTGTGAAATGAATTGGTATCTTTAGGACTAAGTGTGCTCTGTAGAATGGCTTAAAATGAGCTGTTCCTAAGCAGGGGAAAAAGAAGGATCATTCCTATTCATACAAAGTAAGATTGGAGCAGTCATACTGGGGAGATTGTTTTGTGTGAACTATAACATGTGTAAGCAACTCCATGAAAAGGCATCTTGTTTACGTTTATTCAGGGTGGGTCTCATAGCCATATGTATGATCCTGTCTGAACCTGTCAACAGAGCATGGAGCTAGTCTATTTCACTGTAGAAAGATTTTTAGACCTGGGGTTTAAGACAGTTTTTGGAACACCTTGTGAGAATGTGGGACTTCACATCTAGCACAGAAATGCTGTTTGCCCTCTGGGTGGTATGATTATATGCCCATGGAATACAGCATGGGCAAGGATCACTTTTAGGAGGATGAACTTGGATTTTGAATATTTGAAACATCTCTGAGTAAAAGATTTGATCAAATAACTTGAAACAACATGTAGGGGTTTTCTCAATTAGAAGATAACCAAGTGAAGGACCTTGTGTTTTTCCTGTTCATTTTACCTCATTTTCTGCTAAATATTTATCACCTTTCCTTTATGTTTAAGGTTGTTAGAGGTTATGATAGTTTTAAAGATGCAATTAGGAAGGTAGAATTCAAAGCAAAGCCTCCCCAGTCAGTAGCGAAGTAAAGATGTGCTTATTTCTTTCAACTTTTTTGTTTTTTAAATGCTAAAGAACAGAGTTCATTTAGGAATGCTTATACATAGGGATTGGATTGTTCATATTAGTAGTAAAAAATGTAGGCCTTCTTCTCCTCATTACCAAATTTTAAAAATATTACCATATGGTAATCAATGCCAGGTACAAATTTGTTGGTTCTCCAAACTGAATTGATATCAGTTCACAGTGGAGTCTTTTGAAAAATTTGGCATTAAAGTCCAGGATTAAATTATATGTTGTCACCATTTACCACCACTACTACCCTCCCCCACCAACCTCTCCCACTGGTTAAACTCATCTTCTAACCCTGTAGAATCACATGAACTAAATGGAATGAAGGAGTAAGGACTTGAAGGCTCAAACTGACACTGTTACAAACTAGCATCTTCAGATGCATGGTATTTACTTTAAATGTGCTTATATACGTGTAGAGAAGCTCTTGTATAAGAAGACATCTATGCTAGCTAACTTAGTAGAGGGAACATATTCAGTGAGCTGCCTTTGTATCTGTAGTGTCGGAGACTTGTTACTGGTTCATTTGTGGTTATCAGCTGAAGGTTCTGTTCCTGAGATGTGCAATAGTAGTGTTGAAAGGTAGCGTTTAATAGTGATGGGGAACAGACATATTGGACTTTTTTTCCATATTGAATTATTTAGTTTGCATGCCTGTTTGAAATTGGACCTCTCAGCAGCACTTTGGAATAGTTTTATTAGGTTAACATTTTGTACATTAAATAAGTAGATATAGATGGTTGATTTAACTAGATGTGTTAAATTTTGAAAGCACAAAGGTATTTTATCTTTTTGAATTAAAGGAGAAAAGCCATTGATTTGTTTTCACAGATGGTATTTTTCATAATTAACTGTCTCAGCACAGAAGTACCTTGGAACCAAGGGCACCATTGAAACTCAGTTGAAGCAACTTCCTAGCAAACCATTTTAGTGAGTCCTTTTTGCATAAACCTATAGCCTCTGAGAGGTGTAAGGCTGTCACAGATTGGTGATCTGCTATCTCTTTGAGATCAACTAATTTGGAGAAATGTATGTGTGCGTATCGTTTTTTAAGTCAAAGTTTACAACCTTACTGCAGGTGTATGAGGCAGACAGTTCAGTTTATAGACTACCTCCTTCCTGGAAAAGTCTCAGCTTCATATTCTGTTGAATATGCGCAGAATTCTTAGTGTGAAAGGTGATGTACCACTTCAGATCAGTTTTCACTGGAGAGACTTGTATTCGGTAGCTGTAGCTCGTATCCATCCCTAGTCACTTTGCCAGGATGAATGCTGTTGGGCAGCAGTAGCCTAAGTTACAGAAGGGGAACAGATTGAATGGGGTTTTGAGACATCTCTGATATCTTAGCTTTCCTTCTCCTCCGGCCACTATCCACTCAGTCGTGTGCTAGAAAATGTTTAACAACCAGGATCTCTGGGGTGGTGGTGGGGGAAGCCCTGAATTTGTAGCATTTGCTGATTTCTTTGATATAAATTAATTACTCCCCCTGTGGCTGATTTCAAGCCAACCACCTTAGAGTTGAGAAGGGATGTGCACAGTTGGCTCAGAGCCAGTGCTGGCAAACCATTGCATTTACTCCACCCAAGAGTGGATTTTCACATAATTTCTAAAATAATTTTTCTTGTTTATATACTGACTTTTAAAAATACAAAATTAAAATCTCATGTCTGACTTCAGTGATCTTTTTCTTTTTCTTTTTTTTAGAAATGAGATCTTTCAGTAATCCTTTAATTTAATTTTTTAGAGATGGAGTCTTGGTGTGTTACCCAGGGTGGACTCAAACTCCCGGGCTCAAGTGATCCTCCTGCCTCAGCCTCCCGCATAGCTGGGCTACAGGCATGCACCACCACACCTGGCTTAGTCATCCTTCTTTATTAATGGTTTGTCACAGTATGTTTGTGATGTTGTATTGCTCATGGCATACTTTATGTGTTTGAACAAAGGTGGAAATTTTCATTGATTTTTTTTTTTTTTTAATTTATGCACAAAGAATCTAGATTTTGAGGACTACGGTAAGAAAAAAAAAGAATTAGAGGCCCTTAAAAGGTCAACTGTAAGCTTTTTAGAGTTAAAATATGAGTTTAATTTTTTCCCACATTTTGACAGTTGAAATTTTGATAGGGACAGTAAGCCCATGAGCTTCTATTAGGCTACTGGATTTTTTTTAACTGGAAAATTCCTTGAAGATTTACATACTATATTACAGACTTTAAAAGTCAAGACTGACTGAAGTAAATCAGAGGTTTGGAATTCTGGAGCTGTAACTCCAGGCTGTTGATAGTATCACTTCAGTTCCATTCACCCCTGCATTGTGTGATGTCCAGTCTGACAGCATTGTTTCATCCTGATCTCAGACTTTCTACCGTGATTCTCAAGTTCTTACAAGTGTCTCTTTATGTTTTTGGTGAATGTGAGCACAGTTAGAGCCACTCAGTACCACTTCTCAATATCTCTGAAGCAGTGGTTCAGAAAAGGAGTGTCCAGCCTTTTTGAACACACAAATTGATCTGTAAAAGTTATCAAACATAAAAACTTTCCCTATTAAGAATTCATATGGGTATATGTTAAACTATATACCGCTATACCAAAGTAATATGTCTGTTATAAAAAATACACAAAAATTGAAATGAAGGATGGCATAAAGAGTAAATCTTGAGGAGCAGTTATAATACTTTCTTCCCACACCCCAGTTCGTTGTCTTGTGCGTCCTCCAGAAGCATACGCTTTACCTAAAGACTGCTGACTCAGCACATTCCCAGTCCGATCTCCAAACATGTATGATGTTCCTCTTATGATATATGGAGAAATCCTAGAGATTTGGAGTTTTTCAGGAGAGCTTATTGTCCGCTTTTGAAATTTCACATTAATTCTTTTTGATAAATTCCCAGATAATCATCCATTACCATATGTATTCCACGGCTTCATTCATATTACTTTCGTCAGTCTGTTGTCTCTTATCTTCATGTTAGGTATGACTCTTTTTATTTTACTAGTCTGCTCACAAACTTGTTTGGGCCTTATGTTGTATTTTACCAACAAATTTAGAATTATTTCAAGTTGTTTTATGTTAAAATATATAACAAGTTACATTTTCTTGCTGCATTAATACGTTTTTTATTTTTAAAATCTGATATTTCAGCAACTGAAGGAATACTTTTCTTCATAGGTCTGTTCTGTTTTTAACCTCACTGACTGTATATGTTTTATTTACCTGTGCCAGGAATCTAGAATCGTGCTTAGGTGCCATTCTTAGGTGTGAAAACAAGTTTGGAGACCAATGCAGGTCTCTGTGCAGAAACCTGGGGCTCTAAATGAATTTACCAAACCAGTAGGAAAGTTAAAAAGACTACTCATGATGTAGTGTGTCATCTGAAGCTATGATAGAATATATTATTTCTAAAATAGTATTGAAAAGTTAATTATTCAGTCCATTGTAGTGTAGGTGAAGTGTGGAGGTCAGCCATAATTATCTTTCTTCAGCAGATACTCTGACGAGAGACCGGGTTCTATGGAAAATAGAATTATATTCTTGGTTTGGGATCAACAAATGTTGTGTTACTGTTTTAATTTTGCTGGCATTGCCTGAAACAAAGTGCCCTGTTATTCCTCTTATGTCATCAGAACTCTGCTTACTGAAGTTGAAGTTTTAATCTTAGAATCTAGAATTCTTGTGGCTGGTGGTATATTAAGAAAAGAAGATGGTTTGATTTTATTTCTTGTACTTGGTGGAACCTTTTACTATAGGAGTCATGTTTTGACCTGTAAGCCGAGCAAATCTGAAAGGTGAATCATTAATGGTAGTATAATTGTTTCATTTGAAGCTGTCAGTTTCTTCAAGTCACTTCTCTGAAAAAAGTTGTGATAGATGGATAGCCTGCCAGAAAATAGCAATTTCTAAGGTGCTGCCATCCACACTTACTTATTGTGAAATATGAAAATCCAGAGTGGTTTGTGTGAGAGGGGAAATACTGGCTGTAAGCTTTCTACAGAAAACAGGAAATTCATGCTGTTGTTGACATAATTTTAAAGGAAACTTTTAACAAGAATATTCATGAGGGATACAGTCAACATAGTTAATCTCTTGAGTGCTAACCATTTGAGTATAGTCCACATCAGGAAGTTTTATGAGGTTGAAAACTTTACTTTGAAATATTTAATTGGGAGACTAGACCATTTCTTTCCAAGTCATTCTGATTTATTGTCCTAGTAAATGTATGTGTATGCGTATATACTGATGTGTTGACTGAATGTGTGTGTGTGTGTAAATCTGTTTTCAGAGGGAACATACATTGATGGCTCCTAGTCTATTTTATACTAAAACTTAAAAAAATTTTGCTGCACTTTGCAGTTGCCACTTTTTAAAAGATTAATGCTTTGCACATTTCAGTAGGCCTTAAAGACGAATTGCTTGTCAACATTTTAGAAATACATTGCTCACATGTGACATACTCTAAACAAAGTCTTCGTAAACTGTTCTCTTAGGTTCATGTATTATTGAGTAAATAAGGATGTCCTTTCTTAAAATTTCTACATTTATGTTTGCTTTTGTGTAAAATCTTTATTAGTTTGTGTTATAAGTTTCTCCAAGAGGAGGTTTATACTGGAAGCAGTATTTCTCAAGTACAGGGATTCGACCATGGATTGAATACAGTAGTGGAGGAATGCTGGCATTGTGGCCTAATTTATCCTTTTAAACTGTATGTCATTAGTATTAGCCAAAACCTCCGAGTAGAGTGTCTTGGGCTGAATGATCTTCTCAATTTCGCCTTGTTTCCCATCTCATAAAGGCTCCTTCTGGTTGTTTTCCCTTGCAGGGATTGTGAGTCATGCTCACACAGGCCTGGTGTCTTCTGGATGGGGTCAGGGAGGAGGTGGGGGTTTCCTGTGGCTAGCCCAGAGTTCTAGCCAATGGACTCATTCAAGAAGAATGCCTAAAGTTTAGGGGTGGGAATGCCATATATTGGTGTTAATCACTTGGCACTTTCTTGGGCACCAATATTAGCACTGTTTGATTTTTAATAACTGGAAGCACTTAATTATTTTTGTTTAATTTCAACTTAAAGATATTGAGGGTCAGGGAAGTAAGGTTTATTTCTTGTTTATGTTTTCTGGAATTTATAGGGTGTTTGTAGAAGGGATAAATGGGTTACCTAATGAGCCGTTCCTCTGGGCTCTCTAAGGTATGCCCTTTTGGCTAGGATATTTTACAATAATTTGCAAGCTTTTAATATTGTGCTTTGTAAAAATTAACGATTTTTTAAAATAATTTGCAATTGATAGATTACACTTAAATTTTTAAAGTATCCAATTTTAAGTTTCTTTTCCATTTGGTCATTGTTGCTTATTGTCTATTGTGTAGGGGACACAATCCTAAGATATTTCATTGTTTTGTTTCTTGGGGCAGTATTAACCAGTGGCCTTTGTATGTACATTCATTGCTTACATTTATTGTTTATGTGGTAGAGTAGCATTTTTATGAACTTCCCTGTTCAGTATTAGTGAAATTAACAGATGCATATATGTAAAGATAGAAAAGAAATGAATACAATTAATTTTTTATTTGTTGAGTCCTATTTATTTGTTTTGGCCCTGGATCTTTTCTAATCACAATTATATTTCTTTACTTTTGCCTTTGAGCATTTTCATTTATCTTTGTGGGCAGGGAAGATTAAATATGAATTCAGTCCAGTCATTTTGTTACCGGTTGGCTTTAGTTTGAGGCAAGTAAAAATTTTTGATTAAAACTTAGAATTACGCCCTTGCTTTATCAAATAATCAAATTGGCTAAAAAATAAGGGTATGTAACTTTTCATTTTGAAGAACAAACCAGTAATTTTTCATGAGCCCTACTCGATCTTCTTTTAAGAAGACCTTCCTAAGAGACAATTAGGGATGAGTTTGATTAATGGGAAATAACTCTAGGTTAGATTATTTTAAATTTCATACACCCAGTGATTTAAACACAGTGGCAGTGGCAGTTTGTGAACCATCAAGTATGGACGTCACTTAAAAATTAAAAGATGTTTAATAATAAACTCTTAATTTTCATTCCACCAATCTGTAATTCAGAAGAAAAGCATATGTCTGCCATGGGACTATTGCAGTGCGTTCCATCAGTGTTAACACAGGACAGATGTGTTATTTTATGTATATGTCTTAGTTTGGGATATGTGGTAGTAAGAACATGTCAAGAGTGCTTTCTTCAAACCTGTCAGCTCAACTGAGAAGACAATTACTTCATTGTTTATTTTTTCCCTTGTTTTATTGAAATCTATATCTCATATCCAGTATCTAACACTTTGTAGAGATACTTACATATAATGTAAGTGCATACCTACCCAAAGGAATGGATAACTGTTAAAGTGTTACTAATAGCTTATCTTAGTTAATTTCAGCACAATTTACATTAGGGACACCTAAAAAGCACCTTCAGAGTATTAGAAGCACCTTTTTTTTTCTTTTTCCTAAAAAAGCAATTAAAATGGTCACTGCTAACATTTATTAAAATTCATATTAGTTGATGAAACAGCTGGAGGGAAGCTGCCATATCACCTAGCTAAGCAGTCTGACTTACCTGTTGGGAAACAAAGAGATACTGCTCTAAGATTGAGTAGGATGATTGTAGCTAGAGTCTTGAATTCTATCTGTATGTGGCAGAGAAACTTTATGGAGAGTGTAGAGGTGAGCAAAAGGATGCGAAAGCACTTTGAGGGCTTTATAATAATATGCTGCTTGAAAAATAAATGTGTAGTTGATACTCAAGTGCATCTCCAGACATAGTAAGGGGTTGCTCTGACCAATCAGGTGATCATTTTTTCTATCACTTCCCAGGTTTTATGCAAAAATTTTGTTAAATTCTATAATGGTGATATTATGCATCTTTTAGGAAAGATATACATTTTTAAAAATCTATTTTATGTAAACTGACAGAGGAATTTGCTTTGTATAATGCAAGCTGGCTTTACAAAAGCACTGTAGCAAATTTACTACAAGTCTAAAAGTATACAGATATGTTAATAGATATATGTGCAACTAGATATGGACAGCAATTGTATTTTTTTAAATAAATATTTTTAACAAAATGATTTTCTGAATTGATTATTTATTTCCCTTCTCTCACATTCATTGAAGTGGTCTCTTTGCAGTCTCTGTATTACATTTTCATCCGTGCTAACTGTGGGTCAGGAAAGAGTTGTTTTCCCAATGGTCATCATTAAAATCTGGCCTTCAACAATTTGGTATGTATCTGCATTAAAACATTTAAAGTCTAGATTCAGATAGGTGGTGAACACGGGAGATTGTAAAATGATTGTTGACATAAAAGGAATTAAGAGAGAACTGAGTGGCTAGAAAAAATATTCACTATGCGAAATCTCTTATTTTACTTGAAAAATTTGTTTACATTCAAAAAGAGTTTTTAAAAATTTAATCAGCTGGGTGCAGTGGCTCACACCTGTAATCCCAGCACTTTGGGAGGCCAAGGCGGGTGGATCACCTGAGGTCAGGAGTTTGAGACCAGCCTGGCCAACATGGTGAAACCCCATTTCTACTAAAAATCCTCCCAAAATTAGCCAGACGTGGTGGGGTGTGCCTGTAGTCCCAGCTATTTGAGAAGCTGAAGCAGAAGAATCACTTGAATCTGGGAGGCAGAGGTTGCAGGGAGTTGAGATCACACCACTGCACTCCAGCATGGGTGACAGAGCAAGACCCTATCTCAAAAAAAAAAAAAAAAAAAAAAAAAAATTAGAGGCTTTTATCTAGCCCTTGTAAAAAGCAATTTAGACTTCACTTAGCAAATTAAATTAGGCTTTTTCAGAATTGGGTCAAAATAATATACGTAAGGGAAAGTGGGTTGTTTTGTTTTGAGACGGAGTTTTGCTCTTGTTGCCCAGGCTGGAGTGCAGTGGCACGATCTCAGCTTGCCGCAACCTCCACCTCCTGGCTTCAAGCGATTCTCCTGCCTCAGCCTCCTGAGTAGCTGGGATTACAGGCATGTGCTACCACACCCAGCTAATTTTGTATTTTTAGTAGAGACGGGGTTTCACTATGTTGGTCAGGCTGGTCTCAAACTCCTGACCTCAGGTGATCTGTCCGCTTCGGCCTTCCAAAGTGCTAGGATTACAGATGTGAGCCACCGCACCCAGCCCAAAAGTGGGGTGTATAGGTGGCAAAATGACGGCAGAGAGAGCTGTTTCATATCTCTAAATGAAAATCACAGGAGGATAGAGTGACAGATTGTTCTGGGGCAAAGGGGGCAGTTCACTACCCTGGTGAAATGGGTGTAATGTCCCTTTGGTTGGTGGGTCAGTCAGCATGTGGGGCACAGTGAGGAGTGCTGCATGCTCCTAACACACTGCTCTCAGAGTATCACCTGCGACGGCAGCCCCATGAGGCAAAATCAGTTTGGGAAATGGGTTCTTCACAGAAGTTCAAAAGGGATTTCAGAATATAAAGAGTGCCAAGCCCTTCAGTTAAAAAGTCTGTTTAGGCTGTGCGCGGTGGCTCATGCCTGTAATCCTAGCCCTTTGGGAGGCCAAGGCAGGTGGATCACGAGTTCAGGAGATCGAAACCATCCTGGCTAACACAGCGAAACCCCGTCTCTACTAAAAATACAAAAAATTAGCTAGGCGTGGTGGTGGGTGCCTGCAGTCCCAGCTACTCGGGAGGCTGAGGCAGGAGAATAGCGTGAACCCAGGAGGCAGAGCTTGCAGTGAGCCAAGATCGTGCCACTGTACTCCAGCCTGGGCGACAGAGCGAGACTCCATCTCAAACAAAAAAAAGCCTGTTTAAGTCACCACCATTTTCTAACCTTTCTGACTGTTGACACTTCTTTTGAGAAGCCTACCTGTTTTGCAAGCACTTTCTGTGTTTCATAGTTGCAGTTAATGACAAACTAATACCCTAATATTGGGTAATTTCCCAGGGTTGGCATTATCAGGTAGGAGATAATAAGTAACAGTTATATGATTTTACACTGATTGTTGCTACAAAACACTGTACTTACTGGAGGACATCTTGTAACTGCAGGGGGTCAATGAAAATGACTTCATTTTATTAAATGAAACAGAAGTGGGCCGGGTGCAGTGGCTCATGCCTGTAATCCCAGCACTTTGGGAGGCTGAGGCGGGCAGATCACTGGAGGTCAGGAGTTGGAGACTAGCCTGACCAACAGGTGAAACCCTGTCTCTACTAAAAATACAAAATTAGCTGGGCATGGTGGTGCATGCCTGTAATCCCAGCTACTTGGGAGGCTAAGACAGGAGAATCGCTTGAACCCGGGAGGCGGAGGTTGCAGTGAGCCAAGATCACGCCATTGCACTCCAACCTGGGCAATGTGACCACAAAATTTATATCTTCAGCCTTGACTTCTCTTTTAAACTCTAGACTTCTATATCTAACAGCCTTCTTGACATCCAAGATTGCATCATAAGATGATCATGTCCAAAATAGAACTCTAAATGTCTCCCCATGGCATTCCAGAGTTAAATGGCTTCATCATGTATCCAGTTACTTAGGTCAGATTCCTTCAGGTCATCCTTGATTCTTTTTTTGTTGGTTTGAGACGGAGTTTCACTCTCGTCACCCAGGCTGGTGCGCAATGGCGTGATCTTGCCTCACCGCAACCTCTGCCTCCCAGGTTAAACCGGTTGGTTCTCCCACCTCAGCCTCCCAAGTAGTTGGGATTACAGGCGCCTGCCACCACACCCGGCTAATTTTTGTATTTTTAGTAGAGACAGGGTTTTGCCATGTTAGCCAGGCTGGTCTCGAACTCCTGACCTTAGATGATCCATCTGATTCGGCCTCCCAAAGTGCTGGGATTACAGGCATGAGCCACCGTGCCTGGCTCATCCTTGATTCTTATCTTTCTCACCCTACACCCAATCCATCAGCAAATTCTGTCAGTTTCACCTTCAAAATATTGCTTGAATCCAGTCACTTTCACCACTTCCGTTGCTATCTACATTTCCAAGCCACCATTATTTTTTCGGTCTATTGCAGTTCCATGCTTGCCCCACAGTCTCTTTTCCATAGCAACCAGTGATACTTCACATATGTAAATCAGATCTTGTCATTTGCCTGCTCACAACTCTCCCAGTCATCTTATATCACTCAAAAAAACCTCTACACATACCATGATTTATAAGATCTGGCCTGTAGCAACCACTCCCACTTGTTCTGTGTGACTCTTCCTCACTGCAGTTGAGCCATACCAGCCTACTTGCTGTTCCTCCAGTACCATAAGCATATTCCACCCTAAGGCTCTTGTACTTGCTGTGTCCCCTGCCTAATAGGATGTTTTCACATACTTGGATAGCTTGGTCTTACATATCATTTAGTTTTCTACACAAATAGGACCTCCTTAGAAAGGCCTTCCAGAGCATCTCTCTCTCCTTTTTTTTTTTTTTTTTTTTTTTTTTTTTTTTTGAGACAGAGCCTCACCCTGTCACCCAGGCTGGAGTGCAGTGGCACAATCTCAGCTCACTGTAACCTCCACCTCCCGGGTTCAAGTAATTCTCCCACTTCAGCCTCCCCAGTAGCTGGGATTACAGACTACAGGTGTGCGCCACCACACCCAGCTAAATTTTGCATTTTTAGTAGAGATAGGGCTTTGCCATGTTTGCCAGGCTGGTCTTGAACTCCTGATCTCAGGTGATCTGCCCGCCTCAGCCTCCCAAAGTGTTGGGATTACAGGTGTGAGCCACTGCGCCTGGCCCCAGAGCATCTCTTGACATTCCCTATTCCTGCCCCCCTTCCCTGCTGTATGTTTCTTTGTGGTGCTACATTACCCCTCACCCTGTGGCATGTTACATAATTTGTTTGCTGTCTGTATGTCTTCACCTGCGGTATAATCCCTGTGAGGCAGGGACTTCTGTCTCAGTCACCACTGTATGTCTGTACCTAGATTAGTGCGTTGAACATAGCAGGTGCTTAACAAATCCTTTTTGACTGAATAAATGAAATTCACTCTAAAAGAACTCTATGTCACTGTGTCTTCTTTTAGTGAATCAGATGTGCCTGATGGGTTAGATTTCCATACACAAGTAGCAGAGGGAAATCTGAAAACGTTGATTCCACAGGATTCTGAAATGTCCAAATTCCTGAAAGGAAGTTGAGGAAGAAAGTCCTACTTGTGTAACTGATTGAGAAGTGTGTGGTGTAAGAATCAGTCTGCCTTTTCCTTATTCTGATTTTATGTAATAGGGAATAGTAGCACTCAGCCCTGCTATGAGAGGTTCTTCTTTTATTTAATTTTTTTTTCTTTTTTAAAAAAAATCAGTTTCCCTTGTGAGACAGTTTTCTTTCTTCTAAAATATAAGCCATATTAACTTATAGTATGAGAGAGACCTGTCTCTGGGAACATCAGGCCATTTGTTTCTGAGTTTATACAAGAGGATCAATTGTTCTTCGTAATGGATAACACACTTAGTAAGTTGAAATGTTTTATTTTAGGAAAGGTACTCTTAGATTTGTTTTAATGTTGTTTTCTGTATTAACAAATTAGTCACAATCAACTTCGATATAGCCATTGATTCTTCTTTCTAAGTCTGTATAAAAAGGATATTTTCTTGAAAAACCGCAAGAAAAATACAACTGCTTTTTCATTGCCCAGGTCAGTCACTCGCTACAGTCAGACTGCATTTAAATTAGACTGGCATCTAATACTTCTGAGTATTTACAAACATAATTAAAACTATACTCCTAGACCACCAGCTTTCAAAAAAAGTTGGATCTGCTTGACTTGCAATAAATATGTACCAAACATGAATAATTTCTAAGCTGCTTATGAAGAGGTTTTAAAAATTACTAACATTTATTAAGCAGTTTCTGTGTCAGGCATATTGTGAGTGCTTTATACAAATTCGCTTAATTTTTTCAGAATTCCATTGAGGTAGGGTAGGTACTTTTAGAAATGCCATTTTACATGTGAAAAGTGAGGTTGGAAGAGCCTCAGTAACCTGCCCAGGGCCACACAGCTAGAAGGTGAGCCAGTGCTTGAGCCACGTTTCTCTTTCCAGCCAGATTCTCAGCACTCAGCTGTGCTGCTGTTGGTCACAGCTGGCTGACTGGACCAGGAAGAACCTTTTAGTGTCAGGCATGTGAATCACAGCACTTGGGACAGGTTACCAAGAACCATGATCACTTAATTTTTATATTTATACATGTACATTTGTATATACATAGAGAAGGTGCAGGCAAAACCATTTTACAGTTACTCTAACAGCCATTTGCTACTGCCAACAGTCTCAGGACTGATCCCTGTCTAAAGCTGGCAAGTTTACATTCTCCTTCTATCACTGCAGGATTTGCTCTGGACAGAAGCGGTAACTCCTGAACAAATTCTGCTTTCAGTCTACTACTGCACAGCTTGAATTGTTCAGTACGCCCAGCTTTTTGTGAAAGAAAAGGCCTTGCCATGGTATAAAGAGTTTTTTTCCCCCTATAAAAGATGTAATATTTTTGGCCGGGTGCAGTGGCTCACGCCTGTAATCCCAGCACTTTGGGAGGCCGAGGCGGGCAGATCATGAGGTCAGTGAGATAGAGACCATCCTGGCTAACATGGCGAAACCCCGTCTCTACTAAAAATACAAAAAATTAGCTGTGCGTGGTGGCATGTGCCTGTAGTCCCAGCTACTCGGGAGGCTGAGGCAGGAGAATCGCTTGAAACTGGGAGGCAGAGGTTGCAGTGAGCTGAGATCACGCCACTGCATTCCAGCCTGGGCGACAGAGTGAGACTCCGTCTCAAAAAAAAAAAACAAAAAAAAGATGTATCATTTTCATTAGGTATTTTCAGAAATTCTTAGTGCTGTTTCTATATCTTTTATATGCTAGTCAGTGTCAGTAAAGAAAAATGGAACATCCATCTCCTTCTCCCGGGCGATTTCTGGACCAGTTAGCCTTGATTACTAGCAGTGGTATGCTGGTAAATGTTTAAACACTGGCTCTCTGGGATCTGTAGCTTTTGCCAGTGTCCATGCTAACACTCCCACCTGGCTGATTGCAGGCTACCAACATGCTATCACGAAGAGTGGGGTTGGACAAGGTGCACAGTAGCACACCATCATACATAGTAATTCCACCACACAGGTACCATGGACAGAAATTACCTCAAGAGCAGCAAGATAAAATTAGGAAGTGATATGCTTTGAATATTTATTACCTTTGTTTTAAATGTAATTGATTTAATTATAAGTTTGTATGATTTGATTTTTAATAATGGCTGCATTTAATAACCAGCTGTCAACATGAAAATTTTACAATCAGCTTTTCTAAGCTGGTATGAGCTAGCTTAGCATACCACTACATTAGTATACCAAAGAGAGCAAGATTCAACTTCTCCTTTTAGTGTCTGAGAATATAGATAAGCTATTGATGTCTGCAGCGGGAATTTAAGGGACTTTGGACTATTAAGTGAAAAGCACAAAAATCCTTTGAGCATGCCAGAGAATAACTTGCAGCTTGTTTTGCTTAAATTGAAATATATCTACATATAGCAATGATCGTGGAGCTTTACAATTTCAACCTATTTTTACAAACTTCAATGAAGAATGATCTCAAACCCAGAGTATGGTCCATGCATGAGGTGACAAATGGAGTGAAGCACGCGGCTGTCTCCTTCCTTCCCATCTGGGTATCTGGACAGCTCTTACCAACAGTCTGAACCAGGGAAGAAGGTAACTTGAGAAGCCAGGTAAATTTCTAATGATTTTGACCAGGTACCAGGACCCAATTTAATTTCCTCTACCCAACCAAGTTTTAGTGGAGAAGACTAACGGTCATTGAGAGCGCCTCCACCACCACCCAGCTTTCTGAAACAGTATGGTCGTGCTGGTGATCAAGAGGCTGAAAGTCTTCTCTTGCCTCCTTCACCCAGTTTTACCTCTGGTAGCACTCAGAGTTTTCCATTGCAATTGATCTGTCTTGGGTAGGAACTACAAAAGAAAAACAAAACAAACAGGTAGCATGTTTCAGCAGCTCTGATGAGATGCAGCGATGATTCATTCTGAGAACTTACCCAGTCTGTTTGTTTCTCTGCCATTCTGTGGCTCTAGAGGGAGCAAAGTGAAAAGTCAGACCCCCTAGTTCTGGCGAACAGTTGGTGGAGGCAGTTTCCTGAGACTACTGTCTAGGGCTTGGGGAATGTGTCTGTCTCCCATGAGTAAGGAACCCATTAAGTGTTACTCATTTAATATTCAGTAAATATTAATTGAATGTAGGTCTTCAATGAAACTCTGCACTGTGGGAACCAGTACTGCTGTCTCAGAAGTGAGGCTCTAGTTAGTGCTGTTTTGGGGGCCACCTTTCCTTCTGGGCCTTTGTACTGAGTGTTTAGAGGATGGATATGTTAACCCACTGAGAGCAGATGGTGGATGCCTGTTCCTTTAGTCTTTTCATGATTATTTTGCTTTTTATAGAGAGGACAAAGTCTCTGCCTGGGCACCTTCTCTTTAAGAACTGGCTTTGCACACAGCCGATACAGTCCCTGGGCACTTTGAAAGCAGTGGGCAAAAGGGCAGGTAAGGGCTCAGGGTTATGAAAATAGCTTTGGGACTCCCCCTGCCTGGGGTCTCTAGAAGGGAGACTATTCTTAGGAGTTGTCTCTGCCCTGAAGGAGGCTTTCTTTGCTACTTGGCCTGAAGGACTTCTTTTTGAAAAAAACATTTGGACTAGAATCAAAATCCTGAACTGCAAAGAGATGGCCAATTAGGCCGTTGGGCTGAGTTCCAGCCAAGGAGTCAGGCTCTGCCTTTCAGTGCCCTGAACAGGCTGGAAAGAGATTCTTGGCTCATGGTTCCGTGGTATGGTGGGATGCAGGAAGCCAAGTTCACAATCCATGCCCCTCTGCTAATGGAGAAACCATGAGTCAGCTGACCCAGCTCTCGCCTATCTTAAGAGTCCAGCGCAGACAATCGTATGGAAAGCAGGAAGAGGGGAAAAGGAAGCTGTAGAAAAATAAACATTTCCTTGCATTTTACTTGGAACAGAGCAGCGTTTCTGGCACGTTAAGATCCATAGCATGTCCCCTGTTTCCCCCCACCCCCCACCCCCGCTCTGTTTTCCTCCTCTTGTGTAGAAACAGATTCTTTCCTTACCTGATGGGAGTCCAGGGTGCATCCTGTGGAAAAACAGGAGCAAGATATAGAAGGTAAAAGCCAGGCAACCAAAGATCACGCCACAGACCAGGAAACTATAGCTGCCCTGAGCCTGGAATATCTGCCAAAGGGGAAAACACAGAGACACAGACCATTAAAACTTCATGTGGAAGGCGTATTGGAGGAAGCAGCCTTCTCCATCCTTGGCTGGTTTTTCAGTCAAGTTGAGGCCCGTCACACCAAGAGATGGAATCACGGGGAGGAGGGAGACCGTGGCCTTATTTCAAGTTATGTGTCTGGAGAAGGCAGAAGTCTTGCTCTAAGGCAGGGGCTGGACCTCGTGACCCCCTGCAGTCCCTTGGCAGCTCTGTGTTCTGGAACCTTCTGACAATCTCTATCATCACTGAAATTTCAGTCATACTAGGTACTTCTATACCCATAAGCCCTAACCAGAACTTTGCAAAGGATATATTGTTTTAATCTTTTATTATGAGAATTTAAAACATGTTAAAGTAGTATATGGAGCTCCAACGAACCCATCACTCAACTTTAGCAGTCAGCACCAGTTTCATCTGTGGCCTTGCGCTTCTTTTCTGCACTAGGTTACACTAAAGCAAGTCCCAGACATCATGTCATTTCAATGAGGAGGGTATGGTGAGATGTAGCTCTTTCTCTCCCTCCAGCAGGGCAAAAGAGGAGGAAAGGAGAATTGAGTCACGATGAGGGAGATTTTGGAGGCTGAAAGATCTAGATGTGAGGTCCTCTCTGTCAGTTACTAGAAGTGTGATTCACCTAGGGCAAGTTGCTAAATTCATCTGAGTTTCCATATCCTCTGTTGTAAAAAGGGGAATAATCTACATTATAGTATTCAATAAAAAGTAGATGTTAGGTTTTTTGTTTTTTTTTTCCTGGTGAACAAATGAAACATGGGTAGATTTGAAGAGAACTGGAAGAGTTGGCCTTCTCGGTCAGGGCCGGAGTTGGGCAGGAAGCCGGGCCCTCTGCAGTGCGGCCAGAGGCTGTGAGAGGTGGGGTAGGGAGTGGTGGGTTCCGAAGGGATGGAAAAAGAACTCTGACTGCAGTTCCAACCCATCTCAGGCTCTGAGAGCTAAATAGCATTCCCACGGGCCACCTCTGGCTCCGCTCCCAGACATGGCTTGTGTTTGCTTTGGACTTTTCCATGCATCCGTTCACATCTCCAGATCCCACATATGGAGACTCAGCTCTCAGGGCTGGCTTGGAAACGGAAACAGGTAACGCCGGCACAGGGGCCCTGCTGGCTTTGCAGGAGACTCAGGAAAGGGACAGTTTGAGTTCAGAAGGCGGCTATTTGCATCTTCTCACCTGTCAGAGGAGTGCTCCCCAAATGCTCCCCTCGCCCTTAAAGGTCCCCACATACCGAACCAACCAGCATCTGTAGCACCATCTCGCCAACTCCTGCCCCTGTCACCAGCACTGTGGTTGCACAGCCTAACAAAAAGAGAAGGTTTGGTTTGGTAAAGGCAAGTTAAGGAGACAGAAGTCAGTGTTACAATCCAGGTTCTTGGCCAGGCGCAGTGGCGTATGCATTTTGGGAGGCACATCCTAGCACTTTAGGAGTCAGAAGTGAGAGGATCTTTTGAGGCCAGGAGTTCAAGACCAGTCTGAGCAACATCACAAGACTTCGTCTCTACAAAAAGTAACTTTTTAAAAAATTAGCCAGGAATGGTGGTGTGCACCTGTAGTCCCAGCTACTTGGGAGGCTACGGTGGGAGGATCCCTTGAGCCCATGAGCTGGAGGCTGCAGTGAGCCATGATCGCACCACTGCATTCCAGCCTGGGTGACAGAGTGAGACCCTCTCAAAAAAGGGGGAGGAAAAAAAAAAAGCAAACTTAGGTTGCTTCTGGGAAACCTCTGGAAGATGGCATGGTGGAAAGGACTACTTTGGATTTCTCAGACATGAGCCTGTAACTTTGCTTTGGGAATGCCGAGGTCTTACTGTCATTTTGTCCCTTCCTTGTTCTGAAACCTTCAATTGCACATCACTCTCTCAGGGTAGATCCCATCTTGCTTAGCCCTGGCATTCAGCACCATTCCCATTCTGACTGCTACCTACCTTTCTAGAAAGATTTCTTGATATCCTGAGACTCGCCCTCTGGTGCAGGCAGACTGGTGTCTTCGCTGTCCTGGCATTGCACTGACCAGCCATACGCTTTCATGAGTCTGGCAGCATGGCGCAGACCTTCAGAGCCCAAGCTTCAGAGTCAGATGGGTTCAAAGTCACATAGCCATGTGACCTTAAACAAGTTCCCTAACTTCTCTAGGCCTTGGTTTCCTTCTCGGTAAGATGGGCTTCACACATCCTTCACAGAGTTACTGTGTGGGTAACTCTGATGTAAGACATGCCAAGAGCCCGGCATAGGACTGGCACACAGTAAACTCAAAACCAGCCCAACTCTCTGCCCAAGCCCTTCAGCACTGCCTTCAGGATGAAGGCCAAGGGCTTTCATGTGGTTGCAGGGCCCTTTAGACTCTGCCCCTGCTGACGGCTCAGGCTTCTCTCTCCCCCTGCAACCCCCATACTCTCACCTCCAGGCCAACACACACCTTTACTCCCCACTGAACATTCCTCCTCCTCCTCTTTTCTGGTAAATTATCATTCACCTTTTTTTTTTTTTTTTTTTTTTTTTTTTTTGAGGCGGAGTCTTCACTCTGTCGCCCAGGCTGGAGTGCAGTGGCACCATCTCGGCTCACTGCAAGCTCCGCCTCCCGGGTTCGCGCCATTCTCCTGCCTCAGCCTCCCGAGTAGCTGGGACTACAGGCACCCGCCACCGCGCCCGGCTAATTTTTTTTTTGTATTTTAGTAGAGACGGGGTTTCACCGTGTTAGCCAGGATGGTCTCGATCTCCTGACCTCGTGATCCGCCCATCTCGGCCTCCCAAAGTGCAGGGATTACAGGCGTGAGCCACCGCGCCCGGCCTTTTTTTTTTTTTGAGACAGAGTCTTGCTCGGTCACCCAGGCTGGAGTACAGTGCCTTAGCCTCCCAAGAAGCTGGGATTATAGGCATGCACCACCACACCTGGCTAAGTTTTGTATTTTTAGTAGAGATGGGGTTCCATCATGTTGGCCAGCTGGTTCCCATTCATCTTTTAGGTCCTAGTTTTGACTTCCATCAGTAATGTTCCTCCCTGGTCCCCAAGCCTGGATGGGTTGCTTCTCTGTGCTGTGCTATCACCCTACACCTGCTCTCACCACACTGTGTTGACCAGCCAGCCCTCCCCACAAGGCTGGAAGCCCAGGAGAGGATGGCCATGCCTTGTCATATAGATCACTGGCATAAACCAGTGCTTGTTAGTAGCACAGCAGCTAACACATAGTAGACACTTTTTTTTTTTTTTAATAAAATGGTTGTCATCATTGTCTACTCTGGACTTCATGTTCCTTTTAGCTCGTTCAGTCTCACTTATGTTCAGACTTGTCTCTGTGCCTTTGCTCTCATTCTGTTCACTGCCCCACCCTGCCCAGGAATGCCTTTCCATTTTCCTCTCTGCTTTTCTAGATTCTGGGCCAGCTCACATCCCATCCCCTCTATGAAGCTACTTTTATTTAAATCAACACTGCCCCCTCACTCCCTTCCCTGAATTCCAGTAGCACCCAACTGTCTGTTCCACTCATTTGTTTAAGAAACTGAGGACCACTGGGTTCTGTGCTAACCACTGAGGATGCTCAGGTGAATACTAAGAGTTAACAAGACATTGAGTGCCTGTGAGCCAGCTTCGATGCTAAGTCAAAAGCTTTACATTTTTTCTGATTCACAAAACAATCATAAAAGGCAGGTATTCGCATCCTTATTTTACAGATGAGAAAACTGAGGCTCAGAGAGGGGAAGGAAGTGAAACTGCACAAGGTCATAAAGCCGGTAACTCTGGAGGCAGGACTGCCAGGTGTGCAGTTGCCTGCACAGCCCATGCTCTTACCCTTGTCCCTTGCTGGGGTCATGTTGTCTAGGAGAAGAAGCAGATAACATAGGTACAAAAGTCTTGAGATGGGTCAAACATGAGAGACAGGGGCAACGTCAAAGGGCACAAAGGGGAGGCACACCTTTCCAGTGGGGATCAGAGGAGCTTCCTGGAGGGGGATGCTTCCTGCAGTTGGGTCTGGAAGGAAGAGCAGGCAGATAAAGGGGCGAGATGGAGCGGGGAGGACGTTCCAGGCAGAGGGTTCACCACGTGCCAAAGCAGGCAGGTACAGAACAGTTTTTGTGCTATCAGGTAATAGCATGTAATTTGTGGCTAGGATGCAGGCTTCGAGGGGAAGCAGGGAGAGAGAAGGTTGGAGAGAAAGACGCTCCATAGGTAGATCTGGAGGTTGTGATCAGCTCTATTTTCTGGGTTTTTTGGGGAACACTTCACATATTTGCATGTCATCCTGGAACAGGGGCCATGCTAATCATCTCTGTGTTGGTCCAAGTTTAGTACATGTGCTGCTGAAGTAAGCACAGCCCTGTTTTACCGTGTGGAGGGTGGCTTAGTACATGGTCCTCACCTCTGGCTGCACAGTAGAATCACCCAGCCGCTCTGGGTCAGTTGCATCAGACTCAGAGGTAAGGCCCAGTCACTGGGTTTTGGTACCAGAGCTCCAGGTGATTTTAACGTTCAGCCAGCTGGGTTAGATGGAGGCAAGACTGAAGACAAGGAGACAAGTCAAGACCCATCAAAGAAGGGATGGAGGTGATTAGAACTTGGAAAAAGCTGGGTACCATTAACTAGTCCAAGCAGGTCAATGAAGATAAAGCCCTTAAATTAGGCAGGGACAGTAAGAAATGAAGAGAATGGATTTGAGTGATCATTTGCAGGCGAATCAATCAATATCACTTTTTTTTTTTTTTTTTTTTTTTTTTTTTTTGAGACGGAGTCTTGCTCTGTCATCCAGGCTGGAGTGCAATCTCAGCTCTCTGCAACCTCCACCTCCCGGGTTCAAGCGATTCTCCTGCCTCAGCCTCCCAAGTAGCTGGGATTACAGGTGCCCGCCACCACACCTAACTAATTTTTGTATTTTTAGTAGAGACGGGGTTTCACCATGTTGGCCAGGCTGGTCCCAAATTCCTGACTTCAAGTGATCTTCACGCCTCAGCCTCCCAAAGTGCTGGGATTACAGGCGTGAGCCACCGCACCCGGCCTCATTTATCATTATTAAGCTCTAACATTTGTTGATCACCTAAAACTCTTGAGTTTTGCTGTGTGACATGTGATAGCTACCTTATTTCATTACTTCATTTATTCCCTTGATTCTTGGAGACTGACGGGCGAGGGAGGAGTCTGAGGGCTCCTGGGCCCTCGCCCGTGGGAGCTGGGTGCGTGGCTGTCCTGTTGTTAGGACAAGCGGCAGGGAGAGGCTGTGTTTCCTTGGCCATGTCCCGTAGCGCCCAGCATGATGTCCTGAGTAGCAGAAAGACGGGTGAGTGAGGGGCTGCCTGGATGATGACTGGCTGATGCGTTTTCTGCCCTCAGTTTTCACCATGGCCAGGATCTCTTCAGAGTCACGATGCAATGGAATTTATACCAGGTGTGCCCTGATTTGGGGGTGTTTCTCAGATGATGTATAGTACCCCCACTCAGAGGAGCCAGAAGCCAAAGAAACTCAGATGCACTTGAATCTCTAATTCACTCTCTCACAGGAATTGTCTTCTAAACTACAAATTAAACAGCGCAGAGAATGGTCTCACAAGCTCAGAAGGGATCTGGGAGGAAATGAACTGCTAAGAGGGTTATTTTCAGTTACTTTCACTTACTGCTTTAAACTATGCTTCTATTGTTTGAGGTTTTAGCAGTGAGCACATACGACTTATATAATTTAAAAAAATTCCATTTTGAAAACAAAACAAAAAGTGTGCAGCTTTATCATAGAAAAGATTTTATTCCTAACGACTGATGGTGATGTTATGTGCTAAAATTATCTGGGGCTTATCCCTCGATTTCAAGGATCCAGGCTGTGGATGACAGCTGGGTGCAGCTCTAACTGCCCTGACTCTCCCTGTACACCAACTTCCCCCACTCCTCTCTAAAGAAATTGCTCATCTTTTTTTTTTTTTTTTTTTTTTGAGACAGTCTCACTCTGTCGCCCAGGCTGGACTGCAGTGGCGCAATCTCAGCTCACTGCAACCTCCGCCTCCGGGGTTCACGCCATTCTCCTGCCTCAGCCTCCGAAGTAGCTGGAACTACAGGCACCCACCACCACGCCCGGCTAATTTTTTGTATTTTTAGTAGAGACGGGGTTTCACCGTGTTAGCCAGGATGGTCTCGATCTCCTGACCTGGTGATCTGCCCGCCTTGGCCTCCCAAAGTGCTGGGATTACAGGCGTGAGTCACCACGCCCGGCCAGAAATTGCTCATCTTAATGCTGGTTTTCCAGCTTCTAGTGCGTCTCTGGTGATGTTCAAAACATAATTATTTTTAATTAACTCATTAAAAAAGAGATCTTTGCTATAGGCACTTGGGAGGCTAGGGAAAGGGGAGGGAGATTAGTAGAGAGAATTCGAGATTTCTGACATCAAAGAGGCTGTGTCACTCCTGAAACCAGATGTGGAGTCAGTGTTCTAATCCTCCATGTTTTTAACAACATCCACCACAGCCACGAGGCAGGCACGTACTGTTACTGAAAATTAGGTTACAAAATGCCTTTCCTATGCCATAACTTCTCCTGTGCATCTTTGCTTCTCTTTGAACTTGGCATTTCCAGCACATGCATATCGCACAAAATGTCAGCTGCAGGTCAGCAGACGTTACAATGGGCACAAAGCAGATAGAAAAAAGAAGCTTAACTGCTCTCTCTGGCCTGCAATCCCATCATTACGGGGATAATTTTGAATGGAGGGATCCCAGCGGGTCAGAACGACCCCCGCTGTGAGCCTGCTCCCGCCAGAGTCAGGAGCGGGGCATTCATTTCTCCAGGGAGCTAGGGCAGCGTTCTCGCTGGGAGATGGTGCTGGCCTAGAAGAGCACAGAGAGGGCGCAGAGCGAGGCGGCGGCGCCCAGCTAGAGCGCGCCTCCTGGCTCGGGCCCGGCCCTCACCTTTGTACTGCAGCGAGTCCTCGGTGTAGGCCAGCATGCTGGGGAAGGTGCTGCTGAGAAACAGGCCCAGGCTTGCCGTCCCCACGAACAGAAAGACGACGTTGTAGGAGAAAATAAGCAGCACCAGGAACGTCACCACCACGCCGACCTGTCGCGGCAGAGGTGGAGGCGGTTAGGAATTGCGAAAAGCCGAGCATCCGTGCTGAGGAACCGCCAGGAGTCGGCGTCTCTTGACTCGGCGTTTCCTCTCTGGCCCCAGGAGCCCAGCTGTGTGACCCGCGCGCCACCCCGTGGACCGGGCGGGAACCGCAGTGTTCCCGGGACCGTTCTGACATCCGGAAGCAAGCGTGGAAAGGAGACTCCGCCTAGACATCTCCCCACCTAGACATCTCCCCACCTAGACATCTCCCCACCTAGACATCTCCCCTAACAGCTACGGCACACCCTGCGTAAGCGTTTGGCGACTGAGGACTACCTGTCCCCAAGGTCTGATCTGTAACCACGAGAACTCCACCCAAGCCAGTTTCATCAGCTCTCTCTGCCCTGCCAGCCCTGGGGGTAGGAGAGTCCTCTGTTTCTTTGTGAGAAGCTGCTTCTCTTCTGAAGGCCAAGAGTGCACAGACAGGAAGCCATCAGATATCAGGGAAAAAGGGATGGTGGCAGCAGGGTCCCATCCTCTGGGAATCCTAGCCAGCTTCCCAGGGAGAGGGTCAGTGGCTCAGCTTGGCACCCTCAGATTTGACTCAGATTCCCATGGCAGATGCTAACCTATGATTGGAGACCCAGAAATCTTTTTTCTTTTCTTACCTTTTTTTTTTTTTTTTTTTTTTTTTTAGAGAGAGAGGGTCTCACTCTGTTGCCCAGGTTGGAGTACAGTGGTGCGATCTCAGCTCACTGCAGCCTCGACCTACAGGGCTCAAGCGTTCCTCCCACCTCAGCCTCCTGAGTAGCTGAGACTACAGGCACGTGCCACCACGCCTGCTAATTTTCTGTATTTTTAGTAGAGAAAGGATTTTGACATGTTGCCCAGGCTGGTCTTGAACTCCTGGGCTCAAGCAATCCATCTGCTTCAGCTTCCCAAAGTGTTGGGATTACAAGCATGAGCCCCCATGCCCGGCCAAATCTTTCTAGTTCAGTCAAGGTCTCTGTCACTCAAGCATATTTTTGTTTATATAACCATATTTCTAAGTTCTTTAAACACGTTTTTATGTCTGCATTGAGTCACTTCTATGCAAGATGTATCTGGGAATAAACCCAGGCAGCACAAGATTTGGGGTCAGAAGACCCAGGTGGAAGTCCCGATGGTGTTTTTTACAGCTGTGGAACCCGGAAGTAGTTGATTGCTCTGATTCTTAACTTCCTAATCTGCAAAATAGGAATAGTTACAAAAGCCACACTAAAGAGTGGTGGTGAAATAATATAAATGAAGGGGCTCTGTAAACTGTGGTGCATCAGACAAATATGAGTCCTAGTGTTTCTCTGTGGGCTTTTCTTAGACATCTCAGGAGATAAGGATCTTCTATAGCAGCCTATGGCTTTGAGGTAATAATCTCCTGGATGAGGACATCTGTTTATTTAAAAAGTAAGTACGGACTATAGAGCTAGGCAAGAAATCTCATCCAGCTCCCAACCCCTCCACTTCTGGGCATGCAGAAAGGAAAAGACTTTCGGAGAGTTGGGAGCCGATCCTGGGAGAGTTGCTCCAATTGGAAAATCAAAGGCGGTGCTCCTAATCCTTGAGGCTTTTACACTCCTCTAGCAGCGCTTCGGTCTCTGCCACAGGATCTGTTAGGTGGAAGGTGTTCTCGAGGCTCAGAGGCCTTACCCAGACAGACTTCCTGCCCTGGGGAGGGATCAACCACAAAACAGTGGCTGAGAGAAACACCTTCCCTTCACAATGGAAATGGAAAGACAAAAGACTTCTTTCATGCAGTAAAAATATGAAAGTAATAGCCTATCTGTGGTTCCAAAGGTCATGTCTTTCTTTGGCATGGAACATGGTCCCTGAGATCCATTTGTTCTTGCTGCCCCCTCTGCTCACTCTCTCAATGTTGAGGTGGCCCAGGATTCTATTCTGGCTCTTCCATATCCACAGTGCCCTGCTCCACGTTTCACCTGCCTCTACAGCAGGCGTGCTTACATCTATCCCTCTAGCCATGAGCTGTGTCCAGGACTCCGGACTTGCACCTAAAGTTGCCCCTTGGATATAGTCAGTCCCTGGATGACTAACCATGTGGCCCAAACTGGACTTTTAATTTCCTCTGCCAATCCTGTGAGAGCATCCCAGTCATGCAGTTGCTCAAGTCCTGTGTCTAAGGTCCTTGATTCCTCCCACACCTGGGTCAGCAGCAAGTCCTGTCCATACCACCTCAAAAAACATGTTCAATCTTTGCACCGCTCCAGATCCATCCAGACTACCCGCAACCCAACCGCCTCCCTCTTGTGCCTGGACTACAATAACAGACAGTGCATGCTTAACTCTTGCCAGCTACAGTCTGTTCTTCCACATAGAGTACACTTTTAAAATGCAGTGCAAGAGGCTGGAGATGGTGGTTCCTGTCTAATTCTACCACTTCGGTAGGCTGAGGCAGGAAGGATCGCTTGAGCCTAGGAGTTCGAGACCAGCCTGGGCAACATAGTGAGACCCTGTCTCTATAAAAAATAAATAAATAAATAAATTTTAAAAATGCAATGCAAGCTATGTTAGATGGAAATGTGAAACATCATGGGACGCTTGTATAAGTGCCGTTTACTTCATAGCATGAATAAATGTATCTGTGAGATGCAAAAAAAATAAAAAGAAAATGCAATACAGACCTTTTTAAAACCTTCTATTGGCTTCCTGCCCACTTAGAATAAAATTCAAAGCCCGGCTTACAAAACTCTGAGGATGTAGCCCCTGTCTACTTCCCATCCTCATCTCTTTCTGCTCCCCATCCCCCACCCTGCCTACCATGCTCCCCCGAAGTTAGCCTCCTACCCGCTAACCCAGGCCTTTGAACATGGGCCTTTGAACCTCAGCCAGGCCTGCTCACCTCCTGCCTTCAGGGGCTGGCACCTTCTTGATATTCAGTGTTCAACTTAGGAGCCTGGGACAGATGCCGGGGTTTGGAAGCCACCACTCCTGCTCCTCTTCCTCCACCTGGCTATCCCATGTACAAACTACATGCATTTCCAGCCAAGCCTCAAAGACTGTCACCCTGAAAATCCCCAGATTTGGGGACATTTTAAAGACAACCAAGTCTTATTTTAGCCTTGGTGATAGAAGACTAAATACAACCAGGGCGAACTATCAGCTCCACCAACTCTCTTCCCACGCGGTGTGGCCCCTGCCTCAGCCAGTGACTCAGTCTGGCACTGAGCCTGCATCCCCACTGCCTACACCCCCTCACCCTCCATCTGTGCCAGGGCACACTGCCCTCCTCTGGCCGGCCATAAGTTCTCTGAAAGTAAGAACCTTGTCTTCCAGAACTTGGCGGCCTGCAGTTTGCAGCAAGGCTTTGCACACAGCACAAACATACTAAGTCAGGAAGTAGCTGTTGAGCTCCAGGAGAACACTAAGAACAGGTGGCCATTAATTTAACCTAGAGAGGAATACTCAGAAATAGTCACAGTGAATATGACACAGGCACTTCGCATCTACACGGGAGAGGCTTGCTCAGGGCCACTCAGCTGCAGTTCCCAAACAGGGTGCCCACAAAAGCACCTGGAAAGCTTCCAAAACAACCCAGAGGCCCAGGCTCCTCTCCACACCTCCTAAATTAGAATCTCTGGGGTACAGGGTCCATGATCCTATTTTCTCTCTCTTTTTTTTTTTTGAGATGAAGTCTCGCTCTGTCACCAGGCTGGAGTGCAGTAGCGCCATCTCGGCTCACTGCAACCTCCACCTGCTGGGTTCGAGCGATTCTCCTACCTCAGCCTCCTGAATAGCTGGGATTACAGGCACACGCCACCACACCCGGCTAATTTTTGTATTTTTAGTAGAGATGGGGTATCACTATGTTGGTCAGGCTGGTCTTGAACTCCTGACCTCGTGATCCGCCCGCCTCGGCCTCCCAGAGTTCTGGGATTATAGGTGTGAGCCACTGCACCTGGCCTTTTCATGATCCTATTTTCAAAAAGCAGCTCCAGTGAATCTAATGTATTTGGGAGTCACTTGTTCTAGGACAGTGTTTTCCTAAGCTTGCTGGATGATGTAATTCCCATGGGGCATTTGTTTAATACATAGATTGCTATGCCTCCTCCTGGACATTCGGATTTAGTCAGTCTGGGTTGGGCCCAGGAACCTGATTTTCCTTTTTAAAACCCAGCACCCCAGGTGAGTATCTATGGGCAATGCCTAACACATGTGGATGCTTCAGACCTTTATTTTCCCAAACTCAGATTTCCACCCACTCTCCTCTGTCTTAGCAATTGGCCTTGTGTCTGACCCAGACAAGGAAGCCAGGGCTGGTCGCCATGTCTGTGCCCTTCTTCTTCTGGAACATTTCCCCTTTGACATCATTTTGCCCCCGCTCCATGGACAGGGGCCTTCCTCCTTGCTGAGCTTAGCGCTTCCTCCACTCCCACTCTCCATCCCACCTCCCCTCTCTCAGGGCCTTCCTCATTCAGTTACTCTCCCACAATGGTATTTTCACAGACCCCTTTTCCTAATAGGTGTCCTCCCTGTATCCTCTACTATAAACAGGCCCATGTCACCCCGAGTCCTGCAGAACACAACTCCCTTCAACTCAAAAATATTGACAAAGAGAAATGCAAATTCCTCCACTGCTCATCTCCCTCTCACCCTCAACCTCCTGAGTTTGGGTTTACCCACCCACCTCCCATCTACATTGAACTGAAATTTCTCTCTTGAGGGTCAACTGGCACAAGGTCAAATCCAAAGGCCTTTCTCAGGGATCATGATCTTTGTCTCTGAAACTGCAACATTATGTCCAAACCCCTTATCTGCTAGAAATTCAACAAAGGAAATGCTTTCTTTCCTGGGCTTAGTACCCTCATTGGGCTACTTGGAAAGGTAGTGAGTTGCAGTTACTAGAGGTGTTTAAGCAGACAGCGGACCCTTTGGAAGGGATGTTATAGAGGTGGCTCAGCCTGATGGGAGGTTGGACTAGACGATTTGGCAGGAGTCTGTAATGTGGACCCCTGTGTCATGGATGGTGATGTGTATGGACACCAAGGCAAGAGTCTTAACCCACTGCTCAGGCCCAGACCTCCTGCCTCCCAGGCAGATCGGTTCCTTGAAGGCCATCCTCCATGCCCTTCTGCCTACTTAAGAATCACCTAGGGCTGGGTAGAGTGGCTTACTCCTGTAATCCCAGCACTTTGGGAGGCCAAGGCGGGTGGATCATTTGAGAGGTCAGGAGTTCAAGACCAGTCTGGCCAACATGGTGAAACCCCATCACCACTAAAAATACAAAAATTAGCCAGGCATGGTGGTAGGCTCCTGTAATCCCAGCTACTTGGGAGGCTGAGGCAGGAGAATCACTTGAACCTGGGAGACAGAGGTTGCAGTGAGCTGAGATTACACCACTGAGCTCTAGTCTGGGTGACAGAGTGAGACCCTATCTCAAAAAAAAAAAAAAAAAAATCCCCTAGGAGAGCTACAGAATGCAAATCCCCAGGCCCCAGCCCAAGGTGGTAACTCCAAAGGCTGCAGGATCCCTGGCCTCCATAGCTTTCCACTGACTGGAGGTCTCTAAGCAGCTGGGCACCAAGGTAAACCCAGGAGGACCAGGGCCAGCACTGGCTTTCCTCATCCTCGTGGCCGGTTGTCGGCTGGGAGGGGCTCCACACACTGCAGCCAGCACCTCCTACAGACCTTTCCTTTTATGTTTTAATGGTATAAGATCACAGGCCTAGAGAGGGGAAGAGACTTTTCGTGGTCACACAGGTAGGCTCCACCTCCCAGGCTCCCACCCCTTCCTCGTCATCCTCTCTCTCCTATCTTCCCTCTACTCCTGAGTTCCCATCCTGCTGGCAGAGTGCAGGCCTCGGGTAGGGCCAGGAGGGGAAGTGAGAGGAGGCTATTCAGCTGCTTACCACGTTGATGAAAACCATGGTGGCTGGCTTCATTCTTGAGGAGATGGGAATGGAGAGAAGCCGGCCCAGTGTGATGAAGCCCCAGAAGAGGCTGGGGAGGTAGCCGGCCACCTTGTGTCCCACAGACAGGGGCTTCTCCACAGCATAGCTGTACACGAAGGCAGAATAGGCACCCTGTGGAGAGACCGGGTGCCGCTGAGCACACCTGCAGCCCAGCCAGACGACGACCCTCACAAAGGGAGCCCAGGCTGGGCACGTGTGGTGAGGGCAGAGGGAGGACTGCCTGTTCCCACTCCCAGAGGCTCAGCCAGTGCTGGGCTTTAAGCCAAGGCCACAGAGCACACTTTGCCAAAGTTGAGGACAGAACCCAGGGTGCCTTAGCTTACAGACTGCACCGTGGAGACCTAGGGGTTCCAGAGAGGTGGCTCTGGATCTCCATGGGAGTGCCTGCAGGGCCTGGGCAGACAGGCACTGCTCCCTACTTCAACCAGAGTAGAACACCAATTTAAAAAAAAAAAAAAAAGGTGTGTGCAAGCATCTGGTTTTACAGATGAGAAAGTAGACAGAAGTGACTTGCCCAAGGTCACACCAAGTGCTAGACGCCAACCAGTACTGGCACGAATACTTTCCATCAGGTCATCTAAGTTCTTAGGGCTTTTTTCTCTGGAGAGGCCATCATATGGCAATCAGTTGGTCAGCCATTTACGACTGCCCTAATATAATCCTAAGAAGTTTCTGGAAAAAGGTGCTGACTAACGTAACAGAGGTCACTAGTGGAATGAACAGCTGAGCCTAAATTCCACCTGAAGCTTGTTTACAACAATGGCTCAAGACACCCAGGTTTGTAATGTATTCCAGGAAGCAAAGTGCCCTAGCGTTTATATAGCATGACCTCTAACTGGGGAATAGGGCACCACCCTTTTAAAAAATGCAGGCAGCCTGTCCTTGACAACAAACCAGTTAGGCCCCTACCTATAGCACTAACAAAAATAAAACAAAAATAAAAAACAATTGGCCAAGACAGAAGCCTATAGTACCAACGTGCTGTGACTGATTCTGGAGACAGTCTCCCTAGGGCTTTAGATTAAATTTTTGAATCAACTGTACTCCAGGAGAGGTCTCCAGGAAACCTTCATGCTCCTCTCTTTCTCTTGCCTTTCCCAGACTGGAGTCTTGGGGTGAAGGGTCCCCCAATAGGGGGCGCCCTCTGAGGCAGGCTCACCGTCAACCCATCCGTCATGAACAGGACCAGGGCGGCCGTGATGTGGATGGCAAAGAAGGAATAAGGGGCTCCTCTGAGGTTCTTCCTTTGGCAGCAGCTGAACAGGTCCTCATGCCCTGCAGGAGGCACAGGAAAAACAGGGGTGAGTCTCAGCTTCTGCTCCCTCCCTCTGCACGTCCCAGGGCCATGGCTGGCAGTCAGAAGAGCCCTACAGGATGGGGCCCACTTACTACCTCCACTTTCACCACCTTTCTGTTAGGGACAACCCCTGTCCATCTCCCAGTCTGGGTGGAAGCAAGGCTCAGAGAGGTCAGGTGACTTGCCCAACATAACAAAAGGCAAAGCTGAGCAGAATGGAGGGTGGAGCCAGAAGTTTGCCTTCCTCATTCTCTTGGCCAGGTTGCACCATAAAAAAAAAAAAAAAAGACTATCACCTGTGGCCAGGCATGGTGGCTCACACCTGTAATCCCAGCACTTTGGGAGGCTGAGGCAGATGGATCACCTGAGGTCAGGAGTTTGAGACCAGCCTGGCCAACGAGGTGAAACTCTGTCTCTACTTTAAAAATACAAAAATTAGCCAGGTGTGGTGATGTGCGACCGTAATCCCTGCTATTTGGGAGGCTGAGGCAGGAGAATCGCTTGAACCTGGGAGGCGGAGGTTGCAGTGAGCCAAGATCACACCACTATATTCCAGCCTGGGTGACGAGAGTGAAACTCTGTCTCAAAAAAAAAAAAAAAAAAAAATCACCTGTGATCTAGATTCCTTCTCTCTGGGAGAGGGGTTACCAAGGAAGCCTCAACATGAGGCTGTGAGGATGCAAATTCATCTTAGCCCCTACCTGGGTGTGACTGAAACTTTGGGGGCAGTGAGGAGGCATCTTCCTTCTCAGGAGGCTGTGTCTCCAAGGCAAGCTCATCAGCAGACAGAAGCAGGGGCCTCCTCTGGGGGCAGCAGGTCAGCAGCCGCTCCTTGGACAGCAGCATCAGCACAGCCATGGGCACTGGAAGCTGGGGAGCAGGCAGAGGGTCAGGAGAAGGCTCCCCCTTCCCACGCCTGACCTCTGCACACACTGCATGTGCATAGTCCTGGGACAAGACAGCTCTTTTCCAAGGGTGCCCAGCTAAGAGCTGAGCCATCCCTACCTAAGAAGCCAGGTGCCTTGACCAAGGTAGGAGTGGGGAAGCTTGGTGTAATTCCTGCCTGATCAACATACTCACTGCCCTGAAAAGACAGGTATTTGTCACATGCAAAGCTTAGACTCAAACTCTCTGCCGGCCCAGGAGAGGTGCTGGGGGTGAGCCTGCCGGAGCATCACACCTCACTCTCCTTCATGCTGGTGGGTCACATGATGCTTTACAAAGCAGCTTTGCTTTTGGGCATCACATCTCCACAAAATATGCTGGGGGATGTTATCACTTTGTCATAACCTGTTAGAACTGGAAGAGATCCGAGGGATAAACTAGAGACTGAGAGACTGCCCTGGTCACACAGTGGACTCAGGGCAAAGCCAGAACAGAGCCTGGCATCCTGATTCTTCCAGCGCTGTCTCCACCTGAGGAGCCGCCTTGGTGATGTGTATCCTAGCAGGGCACAGAGGCTCTCCTCAGGGGCTTGAAAACAAAAACGTGGTCTCCTTTTGATTGAAAAATGCATGTTTACGAGCAGCCCATACACATAAGCCCAATGTTCGTCTGCTGCTATTTGTGCTAAATCAGAACTCCTTCAGAGCAGTGGGAAATGGCTCCTGCTTCTGAAGTTGCCTGGGGAAGCCTCCACCACCTCCCTCAGAGGCCCCTGCCTGTGTCTCACCACCCTGGCTGCCAGGAAGTACCACTTCAAGTCTAACTACTGTCCTTCCTGCTGCAGCTTCAGCCCAGTTCCTTTTGCTTAGGAAAGAGAAGAAGCCCAGGGAGCTGCGGATGTGTCCTAGAGGCTGGTGAGAACGCCCAGCTACTGGGGTCTGCACGGCCCATGGGAGAGGCCGGCAGGGTAGAGATGGAAGACCGGCAGACTGCCAGCCCTTGTCTGGTGCTGTTCTCGGGGAGCCCTTCCCTGCCCCTGGAGGCAGGCTGGCTCTCACCAGTATTTCCCAAAGTCACCTAACAGGAGTGAAAGACAAAAACCACCCCTGTGTTGGCACCTCCCTATGGTGACCTTGGGAGCCTTTCTGCACACTCAAAAAGACGTCAAGGTCAGCTGTGGCCCCTGGCAGTCAGGCCTGAGTGGGGAGAGAACAGCCCCTGCTGAGCCCTAATGGGGGAGACACAGCCCTCCCTCCAGTGTGAGGGGGAAACAGGAAACCCACCCACAGAGGCCTGTAGTGGCAGAGTGCCTGAGTGAAGGCCAAGGGGAAACAGCTGTACAAGAGGCGTGATCACTCAGGTGGGGCTTTCCAGGGAGGTGGGTGCTGGGAAGGGCTTCACAGAGGATTGGCTGGCATTGCTGGCAGGAACACGCCTGATGTTATAAGAATTCCATTCAGGGAAGGCAGCCCCACCTTAAGTCAGAGAAGGACAGGTGGGGTGTGCATGTGTGTGTGTGTGTGCACACCCTCATGAGTATATGCACAGCCCCATCTTCCTCTGTGCTGGACTGTTTATTTTCAGACACAAACCAACAGAAAAAGTCCGGAAATCCTGCAGCAAACAAAGTCCCTCCAGTCTGCACCTCGTGGGGCAAGAGAGAACAAACCTCGGGCTTAAGCCGGACCTTCCGGCTTCCTGGTCTGGGAGTCCCAGCCTAGAGGTTCTACTGACACTGCTCCTTCCCTTCGCAGGTCCCTCCTGGAAGGACTGGATGGGCATGGGCTGGAAAGGGAAGGAGCAGAGGGAGAGGGTGCATTTATGAGAGCCCCTAGAGGAGATTCCGACCAGGGAAAGGAAATCTACAAAGGAAAGGAAGGAAAAGGACTGGTGATGAGGGGGCAGCCAGTAGATGGTCTATGCTGAGGGTCAGGGCTTCCAGCCGGGCTCAGCCCCCTACCAGTCCCTTGTCAAGGCTTTGAGTTGGTGATGGCATGACACCCCCCGCCGCCCTGCTGCTCATTGGAATGGTGGTCTCAAAGGCTCCCTTCAGTGCTATGTGTGTGGCATATTCTGAGGCTCAGCAGCAGCTGGGCCACTGCTCTAGTGCCTGAGTCCAGCCTACCTGCCCCAGGAGAGCTGAGAAGTCCACCTACTGCAAAGAGAGGCTCTAAGCCACCATGACAAGCAGCACGGTGCCTCCACCCCACAGCCAGGACAGTGGCCACTGGAGTCTTCCCACCCCCAGCCCAGGAGCCAGGGCTTCTCTGGTGTTCCCGACAGTCCTCCCCAAGCCAGGCGGATGTGGGTAGAGGGTCTCCCCACCTGACACTCTGGCTCCAGTATGGGTTAACATGAGAGATCCCAACTTGGGTTTGCAGAGCACCAGAGGAGGTTTCCAGCCAGAGGCCTGAGTCAGTGCTCACTTGGCAGGGGTGTACAAAGCGGGCCTCGGTATCTGACGCAGTCATGGAGTGAAGTGGTCTCTCACTGTTCCCACCACAGGCTGCCTTGGCAGGCAGGGCCCTTCAGAGGCCATCTTGTCTGTCCCCTAGCCTCCACAGGAGCCCCTGACAGCAGGGTACAAGAGAATCCCACCGTCGATGAAAGGCCCCAGAGAAAAACCTGCCACTTCCTGCCAGGGTCTGTCCAGGGCCCACTTTATCTGGCCTTGGAGAAAAAAACTAGTTTCCCACAGAGCCTCCGATAATTCGACAGTTGACCCTGATTTTCACTGCACTCAGCCTGCTCATTGTTTTACGTTCGTCGAGAACTGCAATCACAGGTGGAGTAGTGTGGGGGATCCCGGGGAGGATTAGTCCTCCAATCCTCCTGCCTCTGGGATGCACACCTCAGCCCCAGCACACTCTCAGCATCTGAAGAATCTGCACTGGGTGTGGGGTGGACTGGGATGTGTGGACTGTCCACTAGCTCCCTACCCGGCCCGCCCCAGGGACACTCACATTGATGAGGGCCATGATCCAGAAGGCATAGGACACTCGGGTCCCTGCCCCATCCTTTGGAGTCAGCCCCGGGAACGTCTGGTTGGACCAAGGCTTGGCCTCTACGTGGTGCTGGGCCAGCACCCTGGAGACATGGAACAGGTGGCCTCGGGAGGTGGTGTTGGCTGTGCTATTGGCAGGCAAGCAGTTGGCCTCAGACAGGAAAGGGTCAGCAATAAGGGGGCTCAGCAGAGCGCCAAAGCCCACGAAGAAATGGAGCACCTGGGGACAGAGGAGAGGTGGCGGGTGGGGACGTGGCTCAGTCTTCAGGCCAGGGAAGCAGTGGCCTGGCCTCCAGCCCAGAGTACCCACACTGAGCCTCCTCCCCCAATTCCACCCTCTGCCCCATCTGGGGGCTACTGCCCAGCCCTGGAGTAGGGAGCCATGGGGGTAGGAAGCAGGAAAGGTGAGGAGAGGTGAGGAGTGACACTCCTTTCTCAACCACGCTGCCGGCCTGGGATGACTCGGGTGACAGTGCCCAGTTCCCTCCCCATCTCTATCAATCCCCAGCTGGGACTGATCCCCATGGTAGCATCCACCAGCTAACACCCTAAAGGGAAGGGGGCACAAAAAGGGAAAGGCTGGCTGAATCCCAGGCACAAAAAGGGAAGGACTGGCTGAATCCTGGGGGGAGAAGGAAGAAGAAAGGAGAGAGAGGGAAGGAGGGGAAGGAGAGGGGAGGCAAGCCCTGAGTCATACCCTCTTTCCAGTTCACAAAGAATTTTCTTTCCTGAGCGCTGAGGCTCCTGGGACACCCTGCAGTGAGGGCAGGGATCACTGCTCTGCTTTAGAGATGGGAGTCCAGAACTTACTAACCCTGCTGGTAAATGGCTCCCTGGGGGAGCAGGCTGAGAGAGACTGAGGGGGCCTAGGGAGCTCCCACACCTTCCCCAGCTCCCAGTCCTGTGCCTGCTGGCAGGGCTCACCTGGAGGAAGACGGCTGAGTCCTTCTGGTACATCCTCACCAGCTGCATGTTGGCCACGGTGTCGATGCAGCCCATGGCCAAGCCCGCCAGCGCCATAACTGAGGCCAGCACCTTCACATCGCGGCAGAAGGGAATGACGACAAACACCAGGGAGATGGCCAGAGAGGAGGTGAACAGGGCCCATAGGGACTGGGCCAGGCTGCAGGAGGGAAGGGTGATGTCAGGGGAGGGGGCTGGAAGCATCCCCTCCCGCTTCTCCTCCATTCACTGGGTGGTCTGGGCAGCCAAGACATTTCTCCCCCTCTGGCAGAAAAGGAAGAGAGCTGAGGAAGAAGCTGCTCACTTATTAGCTGTGGGCAAGTTGTCAACATCTGCTCAGATAACAATCTACCTCACAAGGTGGCTGCAGGACAATTCACAAAGCCTAGCCACTATTATTCTATTGACAAACAATTGTATGTTATTTCCTTAAATCCTAAATGGTTTACTTAAAAGCAATTAAATGCGAAAATATTTCCCACCCTTTTCTGGGAACCTGCTTTGAGCATTCAAGAGAGCTGTGCCACAGGCATGCAACCGCAGGTGGGACCCGATGGAACCTGAGCCCAGAAGTCCCTGAGCTGGGCATTTCCTCCTGTGCAGGCATTGGCACTGGCTGCCCTGTGCCCTCCCCACACAGGAATGGTGAGGCAGCCACTACTTCACAGGCACCCGGCCTGAGCCACCCGCACCAGCGCCCACAGCCCAGGTATTCAGGTGATTTTGTGACCCCTGTAGCAGGCAGAGGTCTCAGGCTCCGTACCTGGCAAATGTGCAGAAGTGGGGAAAGGAGGCGCTGCGGCCATCCCCACTGAGAGGTGACTGTGTTGATCTTCCCCTTCTTCAGATAATAGAAATGCCCACAGGAGGCAGGGGGAGGGCCTGCTACCCTACCAGTGAATGAATGAATGAGTGAATGAATGGATGAAGTGTCTCAGGCTCTGTCAAGGTCTTTTTAGGACACTCTGCGCAATAACCAGACTCTCAGAGAAAGGATTAAGCCTTGTATTTTCTGAGACCAGTCTGAAAGTCTAATGTCAGAGAGGAGAGATTGGGCAGCAGGAAGGTTCTGGAGGTTGTAGAGGAACTTTCTCAGATTATGAAAAGTGAGAGAGCCCCTGCATCAGCCTCCACTGTGGCTGCTGGACCTGGAAAGGTGGGAGCTGAGAGACGGAGGGGGAAAGGCCTCTCGGAGTTTCACACTGAAAAAAAAAAGGGGAGGGCCTCAGGCTGTCTTTCCAGAGCTTCTACCCCGACCCCCTTGGCTCTTGGCCTTGGTCCTCAGCCACCTCATCTTGCCCCATCTTTGATTAAATCCTCTATCAGAACGGCTCTGCTGATAGCAGCAGTTCGTTATTTTCTCTTTTCTTGTTTCCAGGCTGATCTGCTGGGGAGATTACCGATCATGACAGTCATGACCCCAGTGTGTTCCCAACTCAGAACTCATGGGGGAGGGGAAGGGGACCAACCTCAAGGCCAGCTGTTAGAAGGAGATGGAGGGAGAGTGCGTCATGGGGAGACAATGCTAACACACACCATGGGGCTGATGAAACAGCAGGCTGCTCATCATAGTTCTCTCTCTTTCCCTTCCTTTTCCCTGGACAAGACAGACTAGGCAGCCTCCTGGGTGGCCTGACTTCAGGGATAGCAAGAGGGTCACCTGTCTGCACTCTCAGAGGTCCCCCCACTGACGCCAGTACCAGGACACGACATTTTTACCACCTCACTTTGCGGTAAGCAGGGATGCCACAAGGCAAGTGCAAAAACTCCCTTGAAGAACTAGCCCGTTATCATTATTGCCTTTCAGTCCTGCAGGGAAGTGGTGAAATCATGCATCCTGCAGCAAAGTCCTGAGGGGAACGGGATCTGGGATCAGTAAACTGACATGGGCAGGGGCTGCGCAGAGGTATGGGAAAGGAAACCAGGATAACATCGAGTGCTACTGTGGTCTGCTGACAACTGCTAACGTTTGTCATTTGGTGCATATGACAAGGCTGTGAGGCAGGCTTTGTCGTTGTGCCTATTTGACCCGTGAGTAAACTTGGGCTGAGAAAGGCTAAGATAGCAGCAGACAGAGCCTGAACTCTAACCAAGGTCTTCTGGCTTGATAGTCCCTATGCTATGCTGCTTTTCCAAGGAGGAGTGTGTGTGTGCACATGTGGGTGCATGTGTATGGGTATGTGACCGAGTTACTCACTAATGGCTCCACTCAGAAGGTGCAAATACAGGAGGGGAGGGGAGGGAGCCACAGACCCAGCCAGGCTGGAAAGGGGAGCGCCAGCCGAGAATAGGAGGCCAGATTCTGCAGAGCGTTGAATGGCAGGGCTAGGAAGCACTGGAGAGCAGCTGCAGTCTCTAGAACATGCGCCGCTAACACCCCTCTGCGGGGGTTAGCAGAGCTCCACATGCTCTCGAGCATCACTGCTGGCTCCACCACCAGCTTCCCCAGGCATCTGCCTCCGCCTGTTCATTGTGGAAGCCATGCCTGGCCCTAAGTTCGGCCCTGCAGATGCTCAACCCAGGTTCCTGGACATGGCTAGTGACTGGCGCAGTGCTTGGGGAATGCTTGTCTTGCCACCCCACACAGGATGGCCTGGTAGAAGGGACTAGGCACTGCTGGGAGGCTGATGTGCGAGTTTTGCTAGTTTATCTGATGGGGTGACAGAGATAGAGGCAGAGAAAGAATCATGTAGGGATGGGTTGCCAGGAAGGTGCCAGGTGCACAGTGGGGGATCAGGAAAAGGGGAAGGGGTCAGGAAGGACTGGAACGGGTCAGGAAGCCCTGTCCAGGTCTCATCTCTGTCCTGTTCGCTGCTCTTTGTCTCCTCTCACCTGTCATTCTTGAGAAGGACACTAGGTGCCCACTGGGGACATGGTCTGTCCCAGGCTCAGCCATAGGCAGGAGGGAGGAATAAAGAGAGAAAAGACGGAAAAGGGAGGCTGGAGAGAACCACGCCTGGGAAATCCCCTCCCTGCATCTCCCCGGGCTGTGATTTTAGCTTGATAGGCCCAGAGGTTAGGGCGATGGAGACCTGTTCCCAATAAATGGGGACATCTGTACCACAGGAAATCTTGTCTGTAGATCCCAGGCTGCCCACCCTCCCTAAATGCTTCCACAGGGCTGTGCCTGGGCATTCCAAACATCAGCCTGAACAAATTTCTTTAGAATGATATGCTGTTGCCAAGGAAAAGGAAGTTCCAGACACATCCCAGAGCCAGACTGAAATACATTTATTGCCTGTTTTAAATGGCTTGGTCAATAGCCCCTTCTAGGAATGTGGATCATTAAAAATTAGGGAATAACCATGTCAAAACAGTTTTGGCATCCAGGATGGAGTGGGATCTGGAATCAGAATACTGGGTTCTAGGCCCACCTCGGCCACTTCCCAGTTGTGTGGCTTGGGCAAGCCACTTACGCTTAGCCCCTCTGAGCCTCGCTTTCCTCTGCTGTAAAATGGGGATAACAAGCTCTGCATGAGGTTGAGGCTGCCAGGAGGAGTCCATGTGATGTGACATTTCATCCTCCTTTGCTCACTCTCTGGGATTTTCCCCTGGCCACCTGCCACCCCTCCCAGGTGCTCACTGCCTCCCTGCTGGCCCTGACTTCCCCAAAGAGCAATGTTGGGCCCAGAGAACTGCACTGAGCTGACAGGGTACAGAGACCAGTGCCAGCTCCCAGATTCCACCCTCCCAGGCCTGCCCCTATTCCTGCTGCAATGCCCTTTGGGGTGACCCTGGGAGGCTGGCCCAGGAACTGTTGGAGAGAGGTACCCCTGCTCCTGCCCCTTGTCCCCTGTCCCACTAACTCCCCACCCTGGGCAGCATCCCAGCTAAGGTGGCAGCAATGACATGAGTTCTGTCCCTCATTTTACAGATCAGAAAACTGAGGCCCAGATAGGGGAAAAGAGAGCAGTAGAACTAAGCCAGGATCCAAAGTCTGGGCTCCCAACCCAGGCAAAGCCAGCAGAGTGGAAGAGTAGCAGAGTGGCATTGATCTTCCCTCCCCTGGTCCTGGGCTCACAGGTTAATTCAGTCCAATTAGAGAAACAGCCTCACTTTCCCCAAGGCCCAGAGAGACCCAAGAAATAGCCTGGACAGTCTGGAAAACCTACTTCAGGAAGTCTCAGAAATGACCAAGTTACTTATTAATGGCTCCACACAGAAGGTCTAAGTGGGAGAGGGAAGAGGAGTGGAGCCAGATCTCCCCCAGGTGAGCTGTGGCTCTGCTGGAGTCGCCTGCCCAGCCCCTCTTGCTGGGTGACCTTGAGCTGCTGCTACCCCCTTCAGCCCCATGCTCTGCCTTTCCCACAGGGGACACATGATCACTTTGACCTGGCTCTGCCTTGGGCACCTGCTCTTGCCCTCCTGGTTCTGTGAAAAGAGGAGGGAATGGTTGGCTCCCAAACAGGGGAAGGTCCTGAGAAGTAAGATGCCAAGCAGCCCACTCCTGCCTGCCACCCCAAGGGTGGGGAAGAATGCTGCTGAGGCCCATCCCCCATGCCACCTTGGGTAGGGCCTGATGGCATTGACATTCTCTTCACATTTTTGTCCCAGGTGATCCCTCTGCCCAGCAGGGACGCTCAGGATATCTTCCTCCTGCCTCTCCCCTCCTAGCCTGGATAATCTCCTTCCTCAAAGGACCAGGGGAGAGGTGCAGAGAGCAGAACTGTGGAAGAGTCACAGATGGAAGTGTCCCTAGCCCCTATCCACACCCAAAGGGGCAGCAGCCCAGAAGGAGATGGTTTGGGGACCTAGGACAAGAAACCAGGTGACAAGGGTCCGCCTGGGAGCTAGGGCAGGCAGGTGACTCTATCTCAGGCCAGGCTGATGGGGAAGGGGCCGCTGAGACTAAGGGTAAGGCCAGGGGTAAAAAGGCCCCCCTCTAACTTGGTCACCCCAGCCTTCACACTGATACCCCAGTTGTTCAGGACCCCATGTTAAAGCTGGAGAGATCCAAAGGGAAGGGCAGACAAACTGGTCTATGGGGAGATTCCAAGGTACGGCAGGACCACCCTGTTAGACTCTGAGGTTGGGAGCTGTAACTTGTGCATGACGGCATCCCTTGGGGCCTGCCTTGGTGCTGGGCACACAGGGCGTGCTCCTTAGATGTTGGTTGAGCTTGAACTTGCAGTCTGTTCAGTTGGAACACCTCTCCCTCAATTTCTTTGCATGCCTGGCTCTCTCCTGTCATGCAAGAGCCAGTTTTAATATCACCTCCCCAGAAACGGCTTCCTTGAGCACCTAGCTAAGTAGCCCCCAAAATGTGCCACTCTCCATGCTACCCTGCTTGATTGCCTCCATTTCACAATGTAAAATTCTCCAGAGTGTGGGCTCCATGAGTGCAGTGACTTTTACCTTGTCTGTTGTATTCACCCTTAAAACAAGTGAATACAACAGACCCTCCGGCTCAAGAGGTATTTGTTGAATGAGTGAATTAATGGGTGGGATAAGTTTTGAGATTTTTATTTTGGTTTTTGAGATAGGATCTCGCTCTGTTGCTCAGGTAGGAGTGCAGTGGTACAGTCACAGCTCACTGCAGCCTCAACCTCCAGGCTCAAGTGACCCTCCCACTCCCGCCTCCTTAGTAGCTGGGACTACAGGTGTGCACCACCATGCCCAGCTAATTTTAAAAATTTTTTAGAGACAAGGTATCACTTTGTTGCCCAGGCTGGTCTTGAACTCCTGCCCTCAAGTGATCCTCCTACCTTGGCCTCCCAAAGTGCTGGAATTACAGGTGTGAGCCACCGAACCTAGCTCTGAGGTTTTTTTAACTTAAAAAAATTGACATATAAATTATATACTATAAAATTCACATATTTAAGCATACAATTTAATGGTTTTTAGAATATTTGGAGTTGTAAAACCATCACTACAATCTACCTTTAGAGCATTTCTATCACCCCAAAAAGAGATCTTATATCCAGGCTGGGCGCAGTGGCTCACACCTGTAATCCCAGCACTTTGGGAGGCCAAGGGAGGTGGACTGCTTGAGGTCAGGAGTTCGAGACCAGCCTGGCCAACATGGTGAAACCTGTCTCCACTAAAAATACAAAAATTAGCCGGGTGTGGCAGCACATGCCTGTAATCTCAGCTTCTAGGGAGGCCTGAGGCATGGGAATTGCTTGAAGAAGAACCCGGGAGGCGGAGTTTGCAGTGTACCGAGATCGCGCCACTTCACTTCAGCTTGGGCAACAGAATAAGACTATGTCTCAAAAAATAAAAAGAAAAAAGAAATCTTATATTCATTAGTAGTCACTCTCCATTCATCTCCACACCCTACCCTTAGCCCCAGGCAACTACTAACTTAGTTTCTGTATCTGTAGATTTCCTTATTCTGAACTTTTATATAAATAAAATCATATAATATGTGATCTCTTGTGTCGGTCTTCTTTCACTTAGCATAATGTTTTCCAGATCATCTGTGGTATAGCATGTGTCAGTACCTCATCCCTTTTTATGGCTGAATGATATTCCATTGCATGGATATACCACTTTTTTTTTTCTTTTTTTGAGACATAGTTTCACTGTTGTCACCCAAGCTGGAGTGTAATGGCACAATCTCAGCTCACTGCAACCTCTGCCTCCTGGGTTCCAGCGATACTCCTGCCACAACCTCCCGAGTAGCTGGGATTACAGGCATGCACCACCATGCCTAGTTAACTTTTGTGTGTGTGGTTTTTTTTTTTTTTTTTTTTTTTAGTAGAGACAGGGTTTCACCATGTTGGCCAGGCTGGTCTTAAACTCCTAACCTCAGGTGATCTACCCGCCTCAGCCTTCCAAAGTGCTGGGATCACAGGAGTGAGCCAACGCGTCCGGCCAATACACCACATTTTTGTTTTGTTTTCTTTTGACACTGGAGTCTCACTATGCTGCCCAGGTTGGCTTTGAACTCCTGGACTCAAGCGAGCATCCCACCTCAGCCTCTCAGGTAGCTGGAACAACAAGGCATCCACCACCACACCTGGCTGAATAGACCACGTTTTTGTTTGTCCATCCATCCGCTGATGGACATTTGGTTTGTTTCTACTTTTTGACTGGGATGAATAATGCTGCCATGAACATTCACGTACACGTTTAGTGTGTGGACATACATTTTCAGTTCTTTGGGGATCATACTTGGGAGTTGGGACCATATGACAGTCCCATGTTGAGACTGATTTTTAAAACAAGGACAGTGTCTGGTGCTGGACACTCAGTAGGCTTTTGGCACAGGTTTGTTGCATGCTGATTGGCGGACAAGGTGCTGGAGGGAGAGGCAGAGGCTTTCTGGATAGGAGACCAACCAGGGCCCAGCTCAGGGGGAGAAGCTGGTTTGTCCTGTGTTCCAGGGACTGGAGGGGGCCAGCGTGTCTGGGGGTGGCCTGTACAACTGGTGTATGGAAGACAGGGTTTGATGCAATGGCCAGGAGCGAGTCATAGCTAAGTCTGGGGCAGGGTAGGATTGCATATTAGAAGGAATTTGAGGGAGAAAAAAAGAGAGAAAAAGAGAAAGAGAACAGGGCAAAGAGAGGAAGAACTTAACAGAGGAAGAACTCTGACAAACCCTCTGTGAAGAGAGCATAGGCTGGGGAGAGGCCAAGGTGAGGCTGTGAGAAGCCTGGGGAAGCTCTGAAAGTTGTTTACCTACGCTGATGCCTCCGAGATAAAGGGGTCTCCCAACTGCCTAGGGTGGTTAGACAGGTCCCCAAGAAACCAGGAAAAATCCCAATCTTTAATCTAAATACCCCTTCCCCTTTCCTGCCTGACAAAGCACATACCTACACACCCTTGCCAAACAGGTGGCTTTTAGTTTTTCTCTGAGAGAGTAAGCAAGTTGGTGCTGCCCTGAGCTCAAGTCTTCCCCTGCACCCACTCCAATAACCAAGGCTCTCCACCTTCCACACGTAGTCCTCCCAAAGTACATCCCTATGGAGGCATCCACAAGCCCCAATCAGCCTGCGCCCTCAGTCTGGGCCCAGCAGTAGGCAGGACCTGAGTAGGAACCCACGAGAAAGACACTGCCCCCAACTCTCCTCTCCCATGTGTCATCCTAAACTTTCCCCCACTCCCCCGCAACAGCTGGCTCTCACAGATTTGTTAAAGCAATCCCCCACTCACAAGTATAAACCAAGCGAGAGCGCTAGCTGCTAATCACTTAAGCTGCAAAGCACTTGCTTGCAGGGGTATTGCATTTTAACTGAGACATGGTCCCACGGAATCCAGCTTTAAAGCTTTGTTGCAGGGCTGGTGGAGCTTCTGTCGGCGGGGATGGGAGACCGTGATGAGAGCTGCCCAGAGTCAGCGAGGTGGAGGGAGACTGTCGCCTACACTCAAGGCCACCCCTGGACATCCCTCTGTTGCCACTGTATATCTGCTCTTCTCTTAACCAAAGGCAAGAGTTCTTCATGGCATTTTGTCTTGGGGGTGGGAGGACTGAGGTTCAGAATTTAAACCTCAACCACTGATAGGATCTACCCCACCCCCCAAAGATCTCAGCAGGAAGCCCCAGAGGGTCACCATTACATTCCTAGAAGTTGTCAGAGCTCAGGAACACCCAGCCCATGAGCATCCTCAGGGCTACTCATCCCAAACCTGTGCCTGATCCGCAGAGTTTACACTGATTACTCACAAAACAAGAGGCATTGCCTAAGTATCTGTTTTACAGACAACGCCTGCGTTCAAATTCTGGCTAGGCCTCTTCTTAACAACCATGCGCTGTGGGCCAAGTTTCTTAACCTCTCTGTGCCTCCACTTCCTTATGCATAAAATGGAGATAACAGTACTACTTTGCAAGGTGGTTGTGAAGATTAAATGGGCTGATACATGTGAAGTACTATGAATAGTGCCTGGCACACAGTAAGTGCAGAATAAAGTTAGTTATCATTGTTACCATGATTTTTTTTCTCTTCTGTGAGCCAGTTCCTGCTGCAGGGTTCTCTCTGCTGCCTGTTCAGAGCCCCCTGTTGGGTAAGCAGTGCTGAGGGAGACACAAAGCTACCCCCGGAGAGATGGCCCAGCTGGGTGGGTGTGCATCTCTGCTGGTTTCACAAACCCTGCCCTGCCAACGTGTCATTTCAAATTATCCTCATTCCCCTTGGTGTTCTTTGCACTACATATGTTCTTTAAAAGTTCTAGGTAAAGGAGCTTTTGTAAGTCAAAGTACTTAAAACCAAAAAACCTCTGCTAGCCATGGATCCTTCACCTTAGTTTCTAATTAAACCTCTAGGCAGAATGAATCTTGAGCTTTTTCTTAAGATTTTCTGAATCTTCTGTATATTCCAATCCTGTACCACACCCACAAAACACTGGTGTACACAAGGAGACTTGCTTTTTAAGAGGAGAATGATTTGGTTTACAAGAGGATTTGGGGAAAATGGGGATAATCACTTCCAAAATTGGTCATGTTTTTAAGGCTTAAAGTGGGGTCCATCTGTACTGACACCTGTGCTCCCTCCACCAGCTCTGGAAGCGAGGTGGATGGATGGAAACACCTGCCCTCACAAACACCTCTAGGCGTGAGCCAAAGGGCATGACCACAGCCCATTACAGCCCCTCCAGAGGTTTCTCTGGGATAGCCCAACTGCGGTTTTGTCTCCAGGTCGGCTGCTTGCTCGACTGAGTCCATGGGATCTGGGAAACCACTCAGCCAGGAGCTGGGGACTGGGGAAATCACGCAACAGCCTCTGGTTTGCAAGTCATCTATTCCCTATTCTATTATGGGTCTCTGTTTTCCATGCTGCACTGGGAGAGTGAATCTTGCTGTCTTTCCACAAGGGCCCCCGGAGGTGGCCCTGTTCAATTTAAGTCGAGAGAATAAGGCTCTGCAATGGTATCAAAGGGGGATTTCTGGGGGTGGTGCCAGGGAGAGTCCAGAGCCCTGTCCTGGGGCAGAGGCCAAGCAGGAGTAGCATGAGGTTGGGGGGGAGTGGAGGGGAACCTTGGCACCAGGCTGGAGTGTCACCTTACCAAGCTATGGGTAAAGTGCCCTGCCCCTCCCAACCTGGCCTCAACGGTGAGGTTCTGTGTGTCTCGGAGGCCAACGCAGGAACCATGTTCTGGCTGCCTCAGGAGGAGGGCTACACAGGACCCACCAACTCCGTGGCTACCCAGGGGAAGGGACAGCCTGTGTTAGCTGATGTGGAGCTGCCTACAGTGGAGCCCGGCCCTGGGAATCAGTCAAGCCGCAGGCCACCTCCAGCACCCTGCACCGCCACAGAGCTGGCCCTCCCAGGGTCCTTCCACCTCACTGCCAATCCCGCCCCCGGCAGCCGGGGCTACTGATAAACGCCAGAGGAGCTGTGTAAGAGGGGCACCCTCCCCACCTCTGCAAACTCTATCACTCCTCTCCCCATGGGGCGGTGGGTGGGGGAAGCAGGTGGGAACTGGTTTTATCCTCTCACAGGGATAAGTGATGACAAATAAATAAGCCAGAAGTCACCTTCAGTCTCTGGAGAGAGTTTTCCAGGGAGAGCTGCGGGGGAGGGAGGAAGGGAGGCAGCTCTTCGGTCAAGGCGGAGCTGGGAGGGGTGGTCGCAGCCGGGAGGCGGGGGCGACGGGCAGCCCCACGGGGCTGGGGCAGAGGCCGGGTCGCGGGGCAGGAGGGAAGGGTCGGCCCGGCGAGGGTGGGTGCCGGGGGCCGCGGGGCGGGGGCGCAGGGTGCGGCACTCACGTCCTCTTGAAGACGCCCCCGAGGGCGCTGCCCAGCAGGAGGCAGAGCTGCTGCGAGAAGAAGACCCAGGAGATCTGGGGCAGCGAGCTGTGCGTCTGGCAGCGCAGGTCCAGCAGCGTGGGCCCCAGGAAGGCGATGCACAGGCCGAAGCTGAAGAAGACGCTCCAGTAGGTGAGCGTGGGCTGCAGGTTGCGGCGGAGCAGCCCCGACACGCGGCCGTCGCAGCCCATGGCGCCGGCTGGCGGGCTCGCGGCTCTGGTCCCGGCGAGCCCGGTGCCCGAGTGCCGCCCGCGGGAGGGCCGGCCGGGCTGGGGAGGCCCGCGGCCGGGAGGGAGGGGCGGGGAGGGGCCGCCCCAGCGAGGGGCCCCGCCCTCGGGCCCGGGCGGCGGCGGGGGCGCCTCTGCGGCGGGTGGGCAGCGCGTCCGCTCCCGCGCCTTCCCCGTGCGGTGCCAGGCGCCGGCCTCCCCCTCCTACCCGAGCGCACATGCTCGCCCTCCCCCGGCTGCGGAGACCAACCGGAGCCGCGCTGCCCCCCGCCCGCTCTCCCTCGACCAGTCCCACCAGCCTCCGGATGCAGCCCCCAGGGACCGAGGGGCCCGAGCGCCCATTTTAGAGCCCGGCAGATGTAGAGCCCGCGACATCCTGTATCTCCAGAGAGAGGCTAGGGGCCCTCTCCCCGCACCCGGGCTGTGGCAGTGGAGGAAACCCGGACCCCTTTAAACCTAGGCGCTTCACAGATGGACTTCGAGGGTCTAACGGCACCCCCTTTTCCCCCAGAACAGAAGGCAAAATCTTGTTGTACATACGTTTCTTCTTGGGAGAGTATTCGTGCATGGCTTTCATTAGAACCCCAAGAGGTTAATCACAGTGCCCTTTGGAAGGAGAACCCTAGAAACTTAACATCTTCCTCACACTAAGCTCCCTGGAAGGGCCTGAGATGAGGCCCTTCCCAGCCTCATCCCATCCCTGCCCTGGCCAGGTGCGGCAGGGAGGAGGATGACGCTGGTCTATGCTGACTCTCTGTCTCTCTCCTTTTAACTAGTTGGAGGAGGGCAGAGGGGGAAGGACCGCGTCCTGGAGGAACCCCGGGAGGAATTCTGAAATAATCTCCTGGGAAAAAAAATTAAAAAGACTTCTGGGGAAAATCCTTTCTTCGATGGATAAAGCCTTGGCAGTGAGTAAGGGTTGATTAGTCTCTAGACTGTGTGTCCTTCCAGGAGCCTGCAGCTGACCTAGGTTGTCCCTTCATCAGGTAGCCTCTGGCTCCTGGTGGGTTCTGTGTGGTCCCGCTCCTAAGGGAGCCAGGATCTGGTTCCTAGAGGCAGAACAGTAAGGCCCTGCGGTGTCACCTCTGCCCAGGTGTTCTAGTAGTGACAGGAGCCATGACACCATGTCCACTGGCCCACCAGGGGGACCAGGGCTGAAAAGACTGAGGAGGTATGTGGGCGGGTGTTCCCAAGACAACTTGGCATGAGGTGGGGCAACCAATTGATCTTGCAGGTACTGGTCCCATCTCACAGTGGCACCCCTGTATCTGCCCCATCCCTCCTTGGACAGTGAGCCCCAGAGAGGGGGGAGTCCCAGGGTCCCTCTGGCTCATCACTCTGTGGGTAATGACAAGTACTTATTTGATAGTGATGATGGGAGGCCTGCACAGTAATAATAAACTAAAAAGCTACCCTCTGGGGGAAAAAAAAACACTAAACAAATCATAACCACAAGTTTTTGACTGAGTCTTCTCTGCCACTATCACAGGACTCCAGGAACCATAGAAGCTCAGAGTTGGAAGGAATAGCCTCCA